>NC_134601.1:88103470-88410137 GCF_037038515.1 Microtus pennsylvanicus | reverse complement strand
GCCTCATGCTGCCCAGCCCCTCTCCAAGCTGTTTTGACTTCCCATAGGCCCAAAACCACCTGCCACCACCCTCCCACCCCCACCCCCTGCCTTCACTCTAGTCTCCCTCCCTTCCCTTCCCTGACATGGCCTTCCCTGGCATGGCTTCCCAATGCGTGCCTCCTGTTGAGTTTCAGGGATTAGAACTTCTTTTTTTCCCCTGGGGGACAGAGCTTCTTTCTTTTTTCCCTAGAGCCAGTAGGACCTTGCCAATTCTGGTCCCAGTCTTACCTCAAGGAACACTGGGAGGAACTGAACAGGACTTTCTGGGTTTGGGGCTGAAGGGGCCAGCCAAGATAAGAAGACAGCTAACATCGTCAAATACCTCTTAGCTGCCTGGGGAGTCCTTGACTTACAGTCTCATTTACTCCTCCCAGGAGGCCAAGTCTCCATCCCATTCAGATGAGGAGCTAAGTATGGCCTAGATATGTTCAAGGCTACTCAGCTAGATGAAGCAGAGCTGGATTTTGGACCTGAACTATCTGTTCCACACCTAGCTAAGACCTAAGGTGGGAGGCCTAAAAGGGATGCCTTCCAGGTGGGGAGATCCCTGGTGGAGGCTGAGAGTAGCATCCCGGGACCAGCTGAGGAAGCAGCAGGTTAGAAGTAAACTAGGGAGGCCTGGAGGGGCCAGATTGGGCTGACAGAGAAGTAGATTATAAACCTGCTCTCTCTGTATCCCCTTCTCAGAAGTTCTCCCCTCTTCCCTCAGTGCTTCCTTTCAGAGGGCCCAAAGAGAACTCACTGATAGTGTTGGAGTAATAGTGGTATGGGGTTAGGCAGAGTTCAAAGGTCACATCACAGCCATTTATAGGCAAGAACTCCAAGATGCCCCGAGGCCTTGCATTTCCATCTTGGCAATGGAGAGATTGTATAAGCTAATGGCTGAGACCCATAGCAGTGCTGCTAGTGTGTGTGTGTTGGGGGGGGGGGGCAGCCTGGGCAGGGAAGAAGCATTGTGGCCACATCAGTAAGAGAGCTTTGCCCACAGAACATGACTTGGGGTAAGAGCAAGAGCAAATATATGCTTGGAAGGTGGATCAATTGCTGGCACAAAAATAGCTCCATTGGGCTGGCCTGGGATCTGAGCCCTGCCTCTGGCTGCCTCATTCACAAAAGAAGCGTAGAGGAGAAGCAAGCTGGAGGCTGGGATTGTGGGAAATGGCCCTTTGAAAATAGGAACAGCACTCAGGGAGGTACAAGGAGGCAAGAAAGAGCTGGAAACATAACACTGTCAGTTGCCCTGAGAAAGAGAGAAGCAAAGAGGGAAAAAATTGCCCCTCCGAGCAAAAGACTATGTTCAGAATTCCACAGAGGCACGAGGTGCTAGGGTTTCTTCACATTACTGCTAAGTCAGGTGTATACATGCCTCTAATTCCTAGCAGTCAGGAGCCAGGAGCAGAAGGATCATCACAAGTTCAAGACCAGCCTGGGTTACATGTGCATGGTGAATTCTAAGACAGCCAGGGTTAGCAAAACCCCGTGTAAACAGCAAAAACTCCAGGCTATGCCACCCTGAACCAATCTTTTTTAACATCCTCTGGCCGCAGTGTTCCTATCAGCACAGTAAGATTGGTTCTAAATGCCCTCTAAAGAAATCTGGCAGCTCCTGTATTACAGAATCTTCTATAAGAAGGCTCTTTGATTGTGTCTCAGACACTGACTTTTTTTTTTTTTACTGAAGTGCTTATGGGAGTCAGAGTAATCTTAGAGGTGGGAACTGAAGGCACCCCATAAGCCAAGCAAACCCCTCACCGTGGCCTAGAGCTAGGGTTAATTGGTACCATCCTTATTTTCTCCGCTTCCTCTCTCCCTACCTCTATTGTGTCTCCCCACCTGGTTTCAAGAGACCTCCTTCCTCTGCCTGGAACATAGCCATCCCCCTCCTTTTCTGAGCACCTTCATGAAAGTGGCTCAGCACACTCTAACAGCTCCCCTCCGTCTTTGCTGGCCAGTTCCTTTGTTTTTCTTCTCAGTACTGGCGATGAACCCAGGGCCTCAGAAATGCTAAACAAGTACTCTACCACGGAGCTCTCTCTCTTTTTTTCTCATTTTGAGTTTTATTTAGAGACAGGGTTTTGTTAAGTTGCTGAGGCTGGCCTTGGATTCATTCTGTTGCCCAGACAGACTCTTCTAGCCTCAGTCTCCCCAGCAGCTGGGATCACAGGCCTGTGCCATTAGGCCCAGCTTTTCCTTTTGATTTTAGCTGACATAACATCCCCTTCCAAAACGTCTCCCTGGCTGTTAGTCTAGGCCTGGCCGCCCTCACACACTCTGCGGTTCTCGAACACTTAGCACAATGGTAAAAATGCACGCCATGTAAAAGTCGCCTAGCTGTCTCCCTTCCAGATTAGCTCCAGGGCAGAGCCTTTGTTTTAGTTGTTCACAGCTGGTGACCAGCAATCAGGACGTTTTCAACCCACCAAGATTTCTTAAAAAGAGAATCCTAGTTGTTTGGTAGTGTAGACCTACTTGGGGACAAGGTAAGAGACGGACAGCATGCTCCTGGGAGCGTGGTCTCCATTTCGGGTTTCGTAGGTATAGAGACCGAGAGGCAGAGAGGTGCCGGGTTTTGTCCTGCGAAGAGAGCTTTGTCCCGAGCTAGCATGGAGTCAGGCCTAACAGCAGGTCTGCCTGCTTTGCGTTGCAGCCTCCTTTTTTGCCTGCCGCCAGCCACCCTTCCGAGGGAGAGGAGCAGCAGCAGCTGTGGCCTCTCCTCTTGTTTCCATAGCAACCAGTGCTTACCTCCCGCTCACACTGGTTCCTAATTGCCTGATTACGTATCTTCTCCCCCCCCAACCACCCCAAACCTCAGCTTCAGAGCTTCTTGAGAGCAGGGTCCATGGCGAGCTTTGCTTCTCATCACATGGCCCTGGGCTCACTGAGTATTACTTAAATGAACAAAAATGAATGCATGACCATCAGCGCACATGGGCTTTTAAAAGCTTTCATCGCAAACAAGGCACCTGGCTGCCTGTAGTGGCTGAGGGGAGGGGGAGACCTTGAGGATGCAGTGCTCCTCAGCTCACCTCTGCTGAGTGGCGTGGGTGGCCACCCCCACCCTTCTCCTTCCCCTGCTGCCTAGAGAAGCTCTTTAGAAAACAGGCGAAGGCCTATGTGGCCATGGCTGCTGGCGGGAGGGAGATGCCAGCGAGCGGGAGGGGGGGCTCCCTCCACACATCCATTTACTACCCTTTCCTGATCGAAGCCATGTCAAAATGACCAGCTTTTGCTCTGAGAATTACTCGAAGCAACTAGCTTTCCTCCCATTTTGAATGTTCAGTTGACCACCTTGAAACCTGGCCTCTTCCCCTCTCCATTCCCACTGCAGCAATCTAGCTCCCGAGCAGCTTCCACCTGAGCGGCTGCAACAGTAGCCTCCCTGCCCCCACTCCTGCCCATTTCCCTCCCTGCTCCTCTTGCTGCATTTTTTCCATGGTACAGGCAAAACAACGGTGCCACCCAGAAATCCTCCTATGTTAGCCCCAGTCAGAGACATGGGGAAGTAGGAACTCACATGATTTCTGGGGCATAGAGTGGAAGTTACCAAGGCCCCAGAGAGGGAGCAGGCTGACTCCTGACACATGCTCTTAGTCCTTCATGTTGTTTACCATACGTGTTTAACTCTGAACTGGACACTGAGCTCCTGAGCCTCAAGCTCACAAAAATGGGGCCATGATGAGGTCCAACCTTAGCAGGCGGGACCAGAGAAAAGACCTAGCACTATGAGCTCCACTTTCCAGGGCACTGTAGGAATGTACAGACCAGTATGCTGGTGCGGAACATGGAAGATTACTGGAGCTAAACGTTCTATGAGAAGTCTGTGGTAGGCCTGGTGATGAATGCCTGTAATCCCAACACCTGGGAACCAGGGGGGTAGAAGCAGGAGGCTCTCAACTCCAAGGCTAGCCTGGGCTATACATCCAGACACCGTCTCAAAAAAAAAATGGTTGCAAGCAACAGACATATTTTGCAGAAGAAGAAAATCTGCGGTGCTGTGGGATTAAAGTATAGTTCATAGGAACCTCGCAGCGTAGGGAAGAAGGCCAGAGGACAGATTGGAAGGAGGCCCAAGTCGGCTGTCGGGGAGGGCTTGGGAAGATCAGGAAGCAGAAGTTCCATGAGGATGCTGGTGAAGAAATGGACATGTGTGTTTCCTCTATTCTTCCATGACTTGCTCCGGATTTAAAGTCCAAGGGGAGTGTCTGGTAACTGCCCAAGCTTGCCTTTTGGCTAGACTGGGCTGGGGACAGGAAGGCCATGTCCTTTCAGCTTTGTGCTGGGAGACACACATGGAATTACTGTGTCACCAACCTTATTCCCAACGAGGCAGAGGCCATTCACTGAAATGAAACAGAAACCTAAGGAAGGGTGAGTAATGAGAGCAGCACGTCCATGAACTAGCCAAGCAGCTCTCCCTGCTAGACTGCAGGGGGAAAGAGGAGGAGGGCATTTCAGTGCCGGGAACTGCTCAAGGCAGCGCTCAGTCTGCTGGACCCGATGCTGGGCTGCACTGTGTGGCCGGACAGTAAGGACAGAAGGGACCGTGGCAAGGGGGAAACAAAGTGTGCTTGTGCTGCAGCACTGGAGACTGACTGTCAGGGGTGGGGGGTGGGAGGGGCGGATAGCAGGGCTGAGAGATGTCACAGAAGTGTCTTAGAGAACCAGTGAGATGGCTGGGCTGGTGAAATACCTCTAACAGTATGCTATGGCACACAACTACTCTCATAAAGAGACAGATAAATAAAGGCAATAACTTTTTTTTTTAAGACTGAATCAAAGCTGGGTCAGCCTGCACTGTACAGCAAATTCTAGTTTGGCTGTGTAATGAGACCTTATCTCCAAAACAAAAGTGAATCAAAAAGTTTAGCGTTAGGCCTGGTGGGATAGGCCTGTAATAGCACCTACTCAAGAGGCTGGATCAGGAGGATCACAAGTCCAGAGCCTGCCTGTATAACTTAACGAGATACTCGCTGAAAATAAGCAAATGCGGGAGGAGGCTGGGGGCATAGCTCAGGCTTACGATGCTTGCCTTGTGTACAGGCTCAACAAGGAATGACTTCCAACACCATTCCCAGAGAGACCCACTCAAGAGCAATTCGGGACCCAGAATCCTTGGCCATGTGAGGGCAAGCAAGACCTAACAGGAAGGGAGAAGCCTCTCAACATTCACACATTCAATGGCAAACAGTAGTGTAGGCCTAGGTAGGAGGCAGGACCAGCAACCCTCCATCATGCTGCTAGGGGAACAAACCAAAACTCTGGTGACCCATCTGAATATTCGAGTCATGGTAAATTGATCTCTGGGTATTTAATCCCAGAGAAGGGATTTGACAACTGTGTAAAGGCAGATACATGTACAAGGACGTAAGCACTGGCAAGAAGAGAGAACTCCGGAAATGGCCTCAACATCAGGGAACCAGCGCCAGAGCCTGGCCTGCATGTTGGACTTGCCCTGCAACCAATAGGGCAAGACAAGAGGGGACCTTAGTTATCAGGGAGAGGGCAACTCTCCTTTCTTTCTCTCTGTCTCTCAAGTGCGGAGTTTTGCTCATCGCACTACATGTTAATTCCTCAAGATAAACGGACTTTTCGGGGTCTCTAAGAGTACATCTGCAAAGGCCCTAGCTCTTCCTGAAGATTTTTTTCTGAGACTGTAGAGGAGAGAACTGTAACAGAGGAGGGAGGGTGGGAAGAATTCAGAGGGAGGCAAGTTGTTTTCTGCTTATAGAGTTCAACCTGTTCCCTGAAAGTTACAAAAACAGCGGTGAGTGAGCTCCGGGGGAGTCGTGCAGAGCAGGGGGTGGGTCTTCGCTTAATACTTTAAAGACTTCTGCTTTGTCTGAATGTTTCACAAAGTGTCTGATAGCAGAAGTCAAAAGTCACTCCAAACAATGAAGGTACTTGCTTTTGCAAAGAGGGTAGAGACCCAACTGGATAAGCTGTCTGACCAGGGAGTCTTCCCAGCAGGGGCTTCCAGAGCTTGGCCTTGACATCTTGGTGCAGTCTCTAACTGCTGACTTGTTTGTTGCTGACTCAGCAAGAGCTCTGGCTTCTATCTACCGGGTGGTACCACCCTCCTGGTCTAAGTTGCAACAACCTGTCATGTCTCTAGACACCACCAGATATCCTTTAGGGGTCACAGTAGAGAACAAGTACCTCGACATGCACGTGGCTTTGCTAAACCCCTCTCGTCTATAATTCTGTCAACAGCCCCCTGCAGCTCCATTGGTCTGGGAGTCGAGAGATGGGGCTGCTCCAGACATCCTTCTGCCACCATCTAGTTTAGTGACCATGGGCCCTTGGACCCTCATTTTCCCCCGCTCGAAAATGGAATTAATAAGATTCATGGCTCAAGGATAGCCAGGCTCCCCTCTTCAGCTGTGTATTTCCCGAAGACTTTCCAAAGTCTTCCTGAAGCCAGCGCAGCAGCCACTTCCCTGGACCTCAGTTCCTGCCCTGGCTGCTGCCCTCTCTCTTTTTTCCACTTAAGTGGTCCTGGGCTAGGTACATGGTTCCCTCCCCAAACCCATGAAATTCTTCTGTCCCTGTTCATAGCAAAGGGCCCCTGTCACTTTCCAACACCCAAACTACATACAACCCTGAGAGATGTCGGTGTCTCCTACATTCCCAACCCCATAGGCAGGCCCATTCATTTAGTGACTTTGGCTTTAAAAAGTATTTCTTTAGGCAACAAAAGCAGGCAGATCTCTGTGAATTCTAGGGTAGTCTGGTCTTCATAGTGAGTTCCAGGCTAGCAAGGAATTCATAGTAAAACTGTCTTAACCCCCCCCCCCACCACCACCAGAAAAATGCTGTTTCTGGGTTGGAGGTACAGCTTGTTGGTAAGCATTTGTCTAGCATGCGCAAAACTCTGGGCCCCATCCCCAGCACACACAAGATCTGTGTAGGTGTTTTTAACGAGGTAACACATGGTTTATGTGTAACTAGGCAATGTACTTGCAACTCAGAAATCCACAGCAGGAGTTAGCGAGGAATCTCGCTGAAATTCTCTCAGCTTCCACACCTGCCCCCTGTATGCACAGGAATACGGCTGCCATGGCTTGAGACCGACTACCCCTCAGTGCCTTCTGTGTGGGAGATGTGCGTCGTATGTTCTCACTTCGCCCATCCTCCCATGAAACAAACACTAGTGAGCACACTGCTGTGCCTTCCTCTCCCCCTAACAGTGCATCTTGTCACTCTCCCTGCTCAGTACACAGAAAGCTTCATCAGTCTGTTTTTGTCCACAGTATTCTCTTGGGGACAGCTCGCCTTGCTTGTTTTGCTGGAGTATTTACCAGCACCAGCTACATGCAGGCTTTTGTGATTATAAACAATGCAGAAACACTGGTTTTTTTTTTCTTCTTACTTTCTTTTGATGGTGGAGATGGAACCCAGGGCCTCACACATGCAAGGCTAGTGTTCTTACTGTTACCTACTGACAGACATCCCCAGCCTGGTCTAAACATATTTTAAGTCTATTTCTTTTGGTTTCTTTTGTGTCTACTCCAAAACAAACTAGCACCATCCTCTTCTGGACTCGGCTGAATAGCCTCCTAAATTTGCTGTTCAAATCTCCACTTTTTGAAAACACAGCTGGAAATCACAGATGTGGTGGTGCAAACCTGCCGTCCCAGCACTTGAGAGGCTAAAGTGGGATTGAAGTTTGGGGCCAGCCTGGACTGCAGAGCACGGAGATTTCTATTAAAAACTGTTATTGCCAGGCTGTGGTGGTGCATGCCTTTAATCCCAGAACTCAGGAGGCAGAGGCAGAGGCAGGTGGATCTTTGTGAGTTCGAGGCCAGCCTAGTGTATAGAACGAGTTCCAGGACAATCAGGGCTGTTATACAGAGAAATCCTGTCTCAAAAAAAAAAAAAACCCAACAAAACAAAAAAACAAAAATAAACAAGTAGATAAATAGCTATCAAAACACAGCTGTAAGCATTGTCATTTTGCTGCTGACAACCACTCTCTGGCTCTCCTGTGATCTGGGGTAAGCAGAAAGCCCACTAAAGGCTGTGAAACCTTGTAGAGCTCCCCCCTCCCACCTTCCTCTCCCGGCTTCCTCCTCTCTGCTCATCCCCCACCATAGCCCTCTTGCTGACCATCTTGGGGTTCTTCCTTTGCATGTGTTGTTGCTGCCCTGTTCTGTTCAGCGCATCCATCTTCAGATCTCAGCTTCCTTATCAGCTCCCCAGGGGCCTTTACTGACCTCCTCCTGGGCCAAAGCTCTGCTTCTCCTGAGTCAAGTAGGCCTCTTCATCATAACCCTAGGCTGAGCTACTTCCTGTGGGATGGTTTGATTCGTGTGTTGTTCCTCACCCCCATGTAGACTGAGGTCGGAGGGCAGGGACATCCAAGGTCCTGAACGTAAGAAAACTGTTCACTGATTACCAACTCTGGAAGCACCTACAGGCTCCAGTAGAGGACCCACAGCGTAGTTGGGTGCTCCACGAATGTTGCGTTCCTCCTTCTTGCTTTTACCCCGTTTTTCACTCTGGAGCCCTGTTTGCCTAACATCCACATTCAAGTGGGCTGTTCTGCAGCCACCAGGCCTGCAGCTCCTGCCTGGGGCCTCCTACTCCTTAATGTGACTCATTTGAAGGTTGCTCATCCCTTCCTGGAATCCCCCTCTTTTGTGATGCCCCAGGAGTCTCTACCCTGAACTGTTTCCTCTGCTTCCTCTCTGCTTTTTCTTCTTCTGCCCACTCCTGAAATTCTGGGGCTGGTATCCTCAGGTCTCTTCTGGGCCCCTTGTCTTGCAAGCATAAATCCTGTCTCTGGCCTCATCTATGCTCAAAGCTTCTGCCACAGCATATACACAAACCCTGAATCTCATTTCCAGGTTTCTATAACTCACTTCAGGTCCCCCTTGTTACACTCTAGAATGTAAACAGAACCAGACAGCAAAGATCCTGTCTGGGTTTGCTTACAATGTCCTGTGTCCCCATGTTCTGCTTGCCACCCAGTGGGGGTGGAACTTCTGTTGTCAAATGAATAAATGAGAAGGCCAACTATAGAATGGGGACAGCGTCCTCCTGTAGGTAGATTTCCTCTCAGTAGGGCAGTGGGGCAGGGAAAAGGCTGGCACCTGGGTGCAATGGTGGCCTGTCTTTTCTTGTGCGGTCCCAGGCCAGAGTAAGAAGGAAGATGAAGGGGCACAACCTGTGCCCAGGAACCAGCAGCCCCAAATCAACATACTGCCCTCCAAGGTTGTACCAGGTCCTCTGTAAAAGCTGTTAGGCAGCATCCAGGGGGCAAGTGAGCCATGCTCATGAGAACACATGTGAGCGTGCCATGTCCAGCTGTCCTGACCTGTGCTAGCCTTGCCAGAGACAAAGGACATGAGGTAGAGACCATCTGGAGGGGGACCAGACCACCTTGACCCCAGTGCCAGAGCCCTGCCAGCCAAGGCCAGAGTAGAGGAAGGTCTGTTTGCAGAGAGAGAGAGAGAGAGAGTCTATTGGTGCCCCTGCCACATTGCTTGAGGCAGAGCCTCATCTTGCAGGTCAATCTAAATGAAGGACAAAGCTCTTTCTCCTGGTTGCTATGAGAGATGACACAAAAGAACAATGGTTTCTAGGTCATAACTGAGCAGGACCCAGATCTTCCCATCTTCTGATTCTCAAGGAAAAACTACAGCTCTGATCAAGGCAGAGAATGTCCTGTGCATGTTCAGCCTCGCACTTTGCATATCAGGACCTCAGGTTTACTTCTTTTTGTCATCTTTTTTAATTTTTTGACAATTTCATTCATATATACAATGTATTGTGATTATATTTACCTCCACCGCCCTCTGGAACTCCCCCTTATTTTTCCTCTGAATTGTTTCCCATCAAGTCCCTCCAGTGGTTATACCATTAAGGGAAATGACAGTCACACCTCTAGGAATCATTAACAGCCATTAGCTCCTCAGGAATGGGCTGATCCTTATGGGTACCTCCTATAACCATGGTGGAAAGTCGCAGGGTCCAATCTTGTGCTGGTGTCCGTAGCTGCTATGTGTTCAAGGCTAAAGCAGCAATGTCATAAATGGCTGACAGTGTTTCATGACACTTCCCTATTCCTAAGTTTGAACTAACACGACATAACACAAATTGATAGAGAAATTTAGAACTTAGAAAGAGGCAGGGTCTTTTCCGTATATCCCCCACCACAGTTTCACCTCCTTTCTCTCCTTCCAGGCCCTCCTCATTCTCCCTCTGTCCCTACCCCCAGTCCACTCCCCTAGGTTTCTGTTTAGAAAATGGCAGTTGTCCCATGATTATCAACAAAACATGGCATATCAAGTTGCGGTAAGACTAAGCACCTCCCCATGTAGCAATACTGGGCAAGGTGGCCCAGTATAGGGAGTAGGGTCCCAAAGGCCAGTAAAAGAGACAGCTCCTGTTCCCACTGTTAGTAGTTCCACAAGAGAATCAAGCTAGACTACTGTCGTATACACACAGAGTGCCTAGGTCAGTCCCATGCAGGCTCCCTGATTGTTGGTTAAGTCTCTGTGAGCCCTTATGAGTTCAGGTTAATTGATTCTGTGGGAGTCCTTGACCCATGTGGCTTCTACAATCCTTCCTTGCTCTCTTCAGCATGATTCCCCCAGTGTGGCCTAATGTTTGGCTGTGGCTCTCTGCGTCTGTTAAAAAAAATGTCAGTTTCATGATGCCTAATGATCTTCTGCTATAGTCACAGATTGGTGCCTAGCCCAGTTGTCATCAGAGAGGCCTCATCGAGAAACAGACACAGAGACCCAGGCTTATTTCTTGACCGGTGATCTCAGGGCTGTTTGGCCTTCCAGAGTTCACAGTTCCTTTCCTGATTGTGTTTTAGAGGCCAAAGGGAGCCCACGGTTTTAGAGAAAGACACACAAGTAAGAAATACAGTGTGAAAGGTGGTGGGAAGCATTAGGGAGCTGAAGAAAGCAGTGGAGGAGGAGTAGGCAGGCTGTGTGGGATCTTCAAGGTGTGGCCAGGGATGTCCTCCTTACTGAGGGCCGGTTAGAGCAAAATATGAAGGCAGCGAAGGAGGGAGGCAGTGCTTTATGTTACACTGTGAGGATGTCCCAGTGTGCGCCTTGCCTGTTCATTGGCTTACCCAGGGGACCACAGCAGCAAGGCATCATGGGAGGCTGACTTTTGGATTTTGGCCTGACCACAGGGACAGAAAAAAATACATCTTCTGCAACTCAGGCTGGGCAAAGAAGTGAAAGTCCATGACAGCCTGGTTCAGGTAATAATGATGATGACCTCAATAATAATAACGTTTAATCTGCCTACATTTATAAGGTATGGCAGTCCATTCTCAGGATGAGCCTGAGAGGTGGGTGCTATTCTTGCTTTCTTTTTAAAATTATTTTGTTTTCATTATTTCTGTGTGGATGCACACACACACACACACACACACACACACACACACACACACGGAAGCCGGAAGAGAGTATCAGATCCTCTTTAGCTGGAGTTACAGGTGGTTGTGGGCCACCTGACACGGTGCTTGGAACCTCTAGAAGCACAGCAAGTGTTCTTCATCTCTGAGCCATCTCTCCAGCCTGAAGATTTGTTTTATTATTTTTTAACTGTGCATACGTATGTGTGGGTCTGTGTGTGGATGTGTGCAAATGAATCCTGCTCCCCAAGTAGGCTCGGGGTGTCAGATCCCCTAGAGCTGTAGTTCCAGGTGGTTGTGAGCCACCGGCCACAGCTGCTCAGGTCCTCGGGGGGTGCAGCTCTTCACTGCTGAGCTAGCTCTCCGATGGCCATGTGCTGTTCTTACGCCCCTCTCACACATGAGAAAATGGAAGGCCAGAGCAGTTACAGAACTTGCCCAAGGTCCACAAGCAGCAGCTAGGCTTTGATCCTTTTAGGAACAGAAGCAGTCTGGACTAATGTGGGCAGAACAGTGGGCTGGAGGTGGCGGGAGGGAGGTTGGTGGTGGTACACAAACTCACTTGGGTTTGCAGGGAAGTTCAGATGCAGTTGAAAGTAAAGCATACTCAGACATGGAGGCACAAGCCTATATCATCTCAACGCTCACGAGGCAGAGGCAAGAGATTTAGACCAGCCTGGGCTACATTAGCTGCATCTATTTCAAAGTAAAGTCATACATAGCATGGCACCTGAGTCAAGAGGAAGATTTGATTTGCTGTCTCCATAGGAGAGGAAGGAAACTGGCTGTCAACTCCAGCTCAGATCCCTGTCCAGTTGAGCTAATTGCTCTATCCCCAGTGCCCAGCGCATAGTAGGTGACTGAAAACCACTGAAACAAATGGGCAAATAAAGAAGCGATGTTCTTTCCGCTCTCATTTACCAAGGCTGGCCCTGCTTTGGACATGGTGATCTTTCCAAGGCGCCAGAGAGTCTGAACTTCTCCTTCATTAAGAAGGTGAGGCATGAAGTTCAAGGAGCATTTCCAAAGTAGAGCTTGGAGTTTCCACCTGGGGCTCTAACGACAGAGAAGGTAGAGCTTCTGCCTGAGGGCAGTGATGGCAGGGGCCCAGAGTAGTTATCCTGGTGGAATGAGCGGAGAAGTGCTGGACATCTGCTTCCTTGTCTCAGCTTTTCCCCAGGAAGGTAGGGATCATTCATCTCTACCCTAGATAGCTGACGAACCTAAGGTCAGGTGACTCTCACAGGGTCATGAAGTTAGAGTTCACTTTAAATTCTGAAGCTTGCAGGACTTGGCGAGGTGGATCAGCTACTTAGTGTGGTCTCTGGCTAGGATGAAGTCAGAAGTTCCTTCCTGTTATAGTGGCACACTCCTGGTAACTGCCCAAGAGTTCAGAAGCTGAGGCAGGAGGGTCACAGGTTGCAGGTCAGCAGTAGCTAAAACCACACACACATACGCCAAAAAAAAAAAAAAAAAAGAAGATCCTTCCCTGTTGATTCCTGCCTACCCAGCCATTCCCCAGGAAACCCCCCACCCCATGCTCCTCTCCTCCATGACAGCTCCCGAAGCTGGGTGTGCCAGGAGAGCTGCGGTTTCGGCTTCTCTGAAAGTAAAGACTCCAGAGCAGTTCCTACCTTCCTCCACCCAGAGTTGGAGGGCTGAGCAGGCAAGATGGGAAAGAGGACAAACAAGTCCTTGCTCCTGTGTTTGCTACCTCACTCAGCAAGTAAGAGTGTACTTTCTGAGCAGAGGGTCTACTCAGGAAACTGGGTGTTAGCTGTCCCATAGGGTGGTTGTGAGGACCAGCTAAAATCACTGCGATGTCTGATGTTAGGGAGGGTTTCATCCCAGACCAGCCAGGAGCCCAGAGAGAAGTCAGAAGGCTCCTCTCACACATTGCCATGCCCTGCTGACTCCCTTCTATCTAGTCTACATTTAGCTTGTTAGGTCGTGTTATTGTCCTGTCAGACTTAGAAGTCATATGGCAACCAAAGGCAGGTAGCCTGCAAGTCACAAGGGTAGACATTGCAACGTGGAAGAATGTAATCTCCAAGTGTGTGGAGAGCCTCCTGACTTCCCAAGATTACACTCCTCTGCCTTTGTGGTCAGATCTTGGGGTAACAGTCACAGCCTTACAATGGGCCGCTTCTGCTGACCACTTCTCCAAAGCAAGGCTCAGTACACACCAAGGCTGTCCTCACAGGCACAGCTATATTATGAGCCTCTCCCTGGTCTCCTCACTCTGTGGTGACAGCAATGAAGAAGGGGAAATGGTTGTTGCGTCTTGGGAGAAGGAAAGTGAAAGACAGTCACAGCAAGGGTTGGGACATGAGCAAGGTCTGCAGGAATGCAGAGACGGTGCAGCTCGGACCTATGCAAGCCGTGCCTTCAACCACCTTTAGAAACTACTTACTGAACACGCCACAACACAATTCTTTATCACCTTGTCCCATCATTTCCTCTTCCATTGGGGACAGGGCTCTTGCTCACACTGTCAGCTTGTTGCTTTGAACAAAACCAGTCTCTTCTCTGCGTTGTCTATAAGGCCTGTTCTTTCCAACCTCTCATCTCCCAGTAGTCTACAAAGTGTCTAGGTATAGACACCTTTTATTTTTCCTGCTCGCTCCTTGGAGTGCTCTTTCTGGGAAGTCATATATTTCTGCTCTGGAAAGTCTGCAGCTCTTATCTTGCGGTGGTTGCCATTTTTCAGTTGTATGTTTAGAACTTTGCTTACACTGGTAGCTCTCAATGGCAGCCTTCATGCTTCTTAATTCTTCTTCAGACTTTGTCTCTATGCTATTGTGAATTCATTCAGTGCTATCTTCTAATTCATATATATATATATATATGGTACCTTTCTGGGTCTCTCTCTCTGTATGTATATATAGTGGGCATGATATTTTAGAGAGACATCGTTAAGGTAAAAGAAAGTGTATTTAGCTGGACAGTGGTGGCACGCGCCTTTAGTACTAGCACTTGGGAGGCAGAGGCAGGCGGATCTCTGTGAGTTTGAGGCCAGCCTGGTCTACAGAGCAAGTTCCAGGACAGCCAGGCCTGTTACACAGAGAACCTCTGTCTCAAAAAAAATCAAGAAAGGAAAAAAGACAGACAGACAGACAGACAGACAGACAGACAGACAGAAAGAAAGAAAGAAAGAAAGAAGAGAAAAGAAAAGTGTGCTTGGCATGTAAAAAAGATCTAGATATAGCCTGTTTCCAACCACAAGGGTGAAAGGTCACTCATCAGAACCTGCCTAGCCAATCAGGCAAAGTGTCACAGTGTTATTTTGGCATTCAACGTTATTAAAGCAAGGAACCCCATATCTGTCAGTTGTTTCACTCACCTCGTACTTCCCAGTTACCTTTCACCCCACACCCAGAGCCAGGAGCTCTGGCTTCTGTGCCTGCCCCTTGAGTCTCCCCGCCTCTGAAGGATCCTCGCAGAGCAGGGCTGGCCGGCTGTCTGGCCGAGCATGAGCCTGGCATCCTCCGCATGTATTCCTGGAGCCCTTTGCAAATGTGATCCTGGCACCTGGTTCTGGAATATGCCACACCCTAGGAGGACTGGAAGGATGAGGTCAAGAGGGAGGTTGCTGGTGGGGTCTCTAGGTGCCTCCTGGCTAGGCCTGCAGTCTGCACACAGACCTCCTCTGCTCCCCCAGGGCTGCTGTGGAGGCTTGTGGGGCGATCATGAGGAGCAAGAACGGGCTTTTCCTCTGCAGACACAGCTGTCCACCTTGATTCTGGGGGGTTCTTCACAGTTTGGACTTACCTTGGGAAGAGTGTCCCAAACACTTCAAGGTCATGAGCTCAGTTATCGTCTCTGTCCTATAGGGACATACAATCACCCCCTCTCTAGACACAAGGAGCTGAGGAGACTAATCATAGTTCCACATCACCTAGGATGGAAGCTGGGCCCAGTAGGGTCTCATGGTACCTAGGAGATTTTATGTGAATTTACCATGAGGGTCTGGGTGTTAGTTGCAGAGACACAGATGGAGTCTCAAAGTCCCACAGTAGTCCCCAGGAAAGGAAGGCCTGGTAGGGAAGGGAGGCTTCTTTCTGGGGAGCCTCATCCCTGGGACCTGGCACAAGCCTCTATCCATTGCTGGCTGGGGTATCACATGATGTAATTTTCTCCCCATACTAGGGTTCTTAACATGAGTGGTCCTGGGTTCAAGGAGCAAGGGTTGGGCTCTGGACATGCAAACCCTGTTTAGAGGAAATTTGGATACCTTGGGCCTAGAATTCCTGGAAACTGGGCTTCTCAGCTTTGTCTCCTAGGCAACGGGGCCAAGTGCAGTTGGGGCATGTCTGATCTACACATGCAACCTGGTCTTCCTTCTGTTCTCTTCTAGCTCAATTCTAGATCACCTCTGGATCTCACTTTCCCTCACTTTCACCAGGATTCAGAAGCCATTGCTAGAGCACTGAGCTCAGTGGGACAGGGATTGGCATCTTTAGCTATGAGCTGGTTACGATCTATCACAAACCACCCCTCCCATGAAGAATTTCACCAAGTACCGATGCTTGGACACTTCCATCTACCTCTGTCTCTTTGTATGGTAGCTGGGTAGAGGTTCAGAGAGGGTAAGCAATCCTTTCAAGATCACACAGCATCTTTTTTCTCCAACGCACGGGCCTGTCTTTAGTGATTGTGGCTGGTGGCAGAAGCTGGAATGAAAGCTACAGGAGGAACAGGAAACTGGAAAGAGGCCGGAAAGTTGGGATGTACTGAATGATAGCCCACCCTGGAGTCGTTAGCCCAGCTATCATGCTTCTTCCCTTGGTGAGGATTAGCACAAACATCCCCCACTGCAGCCCTCCCGGCTGGACAGCTGTGCAGGCTTTGGGTGGCGTGGCCCAGATGTGGGAGGCCCCAGGGTGGAGGCTGGACTTTCTCTTTAGTGACGTGGTGTGCTCTCCCAGCATCCTGAGGGCAAGAGCCAGCCTCTGGCTCGTCTCTGCTGTCAGGCCTGGTGAAGGACCGTCAGCATGCCTGGCTGATCAAAGGCACTCCCACCCTCTGGCTTCAGGAGTGTCAGGGCTGAAGAGGAGTACAGAGAGCCCAGATGCCATTTTGCCATGCTTTGAAGTCCTACTGCATTCAGAACGGGGTCTGGAGGTATACCTATCAAACACAAACCTAGGGAAGATTCTTTGACACATGGTATGGTGAGGCAGGAGAACCGAGTCCTGTCATCGTTGACCAATCCTTTAACCTTGGTAGGCCTTGGCCTCCCTGACTAGACCAGGAAGCCATTGAACTTGACCAAGTAAGGGCCTGGCTGACTCTGCCATCTTATGACTATGATTTTTGTTCCTTCTTTTGGAGCCCAGAGCAGGCCCGGGTCAGCAGTAGTCTGGCACTGAAGACAGGGTGGCTGCCATTGCTGAGAGTAGGGGCAATTCATTTCTTCGTTCATTCATTCCTTCATCCGTCCATCCATTCATGAAGTCCCACTGCTTTCCTTAGCCTTGGAAGTAGGGTACCCTCACATGCTGCTCTACCGTCTAAGAGACCTGGATTTGGAACTAGCCTGCTCCTTAGGGTACCTCGGCTCTGCTGTAGACCGAGGATGACCGTGTTGGTTTTTAACTTCCACTCAGCAGTGGCCATAGCTAGCAGGGGTTCGGATGGAGTCTGACTCCAGCCAAGTTAAGCAGCAAAAGCAGCTACAAAAACATTTTCTCGTGCTCACAATCTTGTTGGTATGTCTTAAGAGAACGGGCAGACATACAGCAAGGCAGGTCGTAGAGCCAAGGTACAGGCAGCCTATCCACTGCCTCTAGTACTTGACCCTCTCGGTGGATTCTAATGTTGGGAATTATTTCTTCCCTTGTGTGTGTATGCACTGGGAACGGAACCCGGAGCTTCGCACATGCTAGGCAAGTACTCTACTGCTGTGCTACACCCTCGCCCCGGAAACTTTCCTCACTCTGTCTCCTCCTTTCTCACCTGTCAGGTTGTATGAGATAGCATCCCCATGTATACCTCAGGCTGGCCCCAAGCTTTGTGATTCTTGCCTGAGCCCCTGAGTGCTGGAATTATAGGCATATCTGATTTGGGAAGCATATTTGTTAAATGTTTCTTTACAGGAGAAGCAACTGGCTGGCTGTCAGAGGCAAGGAGAGGGAACTCTGGGAGTCTCTGGTCTCCCCCTTTGGAAGATGCATCCCTCTCTGCCCCTTCTTTAGCCATTATAGTCTAGGCCTAGACTGGTTTTATTAAGCCCTTTGACCTCTAATAACTCAACGATGTCCATGGGCTTTTTGAACTTGCTGGTCTTGAAACAATAAAAAACCCTTGATTTTATTATTTATGTGTGTGTGTGTGTGTGTGTGTGTGTGTGTGTGTGTGTGTGTACATGCACACATGTGTCTGTGGAGGCCAGAACTGGCTGTTGGATTCCCTGGAGCTGGAGTAACGAACAGTTGAGAGCCAGCTATGTGGGTGTTGGGAACTGAACTTGGGTCCTCTGGAAGAGCTGCTGAACCATCTTTAAACAACTCGTTTGTTTAAAGGAGTTGTTTTTTGGTGTTGCACAAGGAGAGGCCCATGATAGGCGGTGGTGGTGCACGCCTTTAATCCCAGCACTTGGGAGGCAGAAACAGGCCATCTCTGTGAGTTTGAAGCCAGCGTGGTCTACAGTGCAAGTTCTAGGCCAGTTAGGGCTAAGACAGTGAGGCCCTGTCTTAAAAAGGAAAAAACAAGAGAGAGAGAGAGAGAGAGAGAGAGAGAGAGAGAGAGAGAGAGAGAGAGAGAGATGCTTGCATGCTTGCACAGCCATTTCCCTTACTGAAGTCAATGTCTTTTGCTTGGTTCTGGCCTACTTCACAGCCCTGTGCTACCTTTGGGTCAGGGATGAAAGCAGGCCGCTCAAACTCTCAGCCGTCTGCTAAGAAGTAGTACATCCAAATCTTTGCTTGCCGCAGAGGAGTCAGTAGGGGTGAGCCAATCTGCTCATGGTCCCCAAGGCCAATAGTCCTTGTCACAGTCTCTAAAGAGCCAGGCTATGCAGAGAGGGTGGCCAGGCTGGACTTGGGAAGTACATTAGGGACCACCTATTGTGACCTTACAACCACATTCCCATAGAGAGGACCTCCGGGCCTCCCCAGGGCCCACTGTGTGACAGCATCCTACAAAGGTGAAAGGTGGGGTAGCATGAGAAAAGCAAGGCTGCCCCTGTGACTTTAGAGATAGTACGGGACTAACTCAGGGTTCCGCTAACGGCAGTGGACAGAGATGCAGCTCCCAAGCACTCCAGGTGAAGAGCATTCAGTAACCAGCTAGCCCTCTTCCTAACCACCAGCCTTGGGTCTCAAATCACCCAGAACCAGGGCATCAGACGTCAGTAGTCTGGCATCCTCTGCATAGCATGCACACATTCCCAGACATGCATGAACACTCGTGAACGTGCACATGCCTATGCTTGTATGTGTAGAGTACAGATGGGAAATCAGGCCTTGTGGAGGGGAAGGAGAAGGCCAAGTTTAGGCTGGCAAGTCAGTGGGTCTAGACAGCAGATCTTTGGGCTCTCTGGTTGTGGATGGAGGGTTCGTGCCTGTCTTTCTTCCCTTGGAAGGTCCACAGTAGCTGTCACTACATATGTGGACTTCTGAGTTCTCAAGCCTTGAATGTAGGGTCTGGCCTGTTACTGGAGGAGTCTCCACTCATTGTTCAAACGCAGACCGGCTACCCCCTCTTGGCCCAATTCCCCCTTCCTCAATAGAAGAAGTTGTCGTACCAGAAAGATTCTATGGAAAGAATTGGACCCAAACAGGGCAGCTCAGGCTGCTGGGGGGTGGGGGGCGGTGCAGCTAGCCCTTCCATCAAAGCCCTGGAATCCAGAACTACAAAGACCCTGAGGGTGGTGGGGAGGAAGTAAAATGAAGCTGACTAGCTAAGCAGCTTGTCCCCCCCCCACCCCCTCAGCTGCCTGGCTGGCTAAGGAGGCAAGACCTGGAGGAATGATAATAAGCGTCCCTCCCATCTGGACAGCCCTTTCACACCCCACTGACTACCTCCCCACCCAGCCTCTCTGGTCTCCCACACACAAGCACGAGTGATAGGGAATGATCCCCTGGGCCAGATAGTGGCTCCGAGAGCACAGGGAAACCTGCTGGAGGCTGCTTAGCATTCATGATGACATCAGCCCGAGACCCAGGGTACTGCATTGCATGCCCCGAGACCCAGGGCACCGCATTGCATTGCCCGTATGCTGTTTAGATTCCTATGATGCTTAAAGACCCAAGTCTAGGCTCTGGATTTCAGCTCCAGCTAGGAGAGCAAACTGCTTAGGGCCTCTAGGCTGGAGGAAACCCTAGTGGGAAATGGCGGCAAATGGAGAGAGGGCACCAAGAACAGATAGAACTTAAAAGACCAAATCTGTGCTTAGCCCAGGTTTCCTTCACTTTGAAGAATTTCATCCAGCTTTTCTTGAAAGCAGCACCACCGGCAGACATTTTCTTAGTTGTCCCTCACGTAAGAACATTTTCCACTTAATTCTTGAAGAACGTTTTCAATGGATATTGAAATCTGAGTTGGCAGTTCTTTTCTTCTGGGATAAAAAAAAAAAACCTATGGCCTTTCTTGTGACCTCCATGGTGTAACATCCCCCTCCTTTTGTACTGAGGTCTCTTGACTCAGGAGGAGGCAGGAGCTCTTGTGGGTGTTCAGTCCAGTCCTCCCTGGCTCTGTGTCCTGGGAGGAGCCTTATATGCTACTTGGGCCTAGACTTCGCATCACTGTCCTGAGACAGCAAGGCTGGACGGCCATACTGCGGCCTCTCCTGGGACTCTGACATTCTCTGAGTTTTCGGGTTATCTGGCTCCCCAGGCCTGAGCAGATCCCAGTGTAGGAGAAAGAGGTCCTCTGCTGGCCTTGTTCCCTCTTGAGGCCTGTGCCTTTTGCCCTTTCACTTCTCCTCACCTTAGCCCCTGGCAGCCTACTGAGGCAGGGATGGCTCTTACCAACCCAGCCCTAAATCTTTCATTTTCCTCTCACTTAGACCTTTGCAAAGGATCTTGGTGGGGAGGAGGTGGCAATCTGAAGGGCTGCCATGCGTCTCCTGCACCAGGATCCCTATGTTGCACCCTGGTGGCTGGCTTGCCACTCGTGAGTTTCAATGTTTTCTCTGCTTGGGAGATCCCTTCTTCTCTGCTTGCAAGCTCATGCAGAGGCAAGGCTGGTTCTTCCCCTCACCGCACTGTGCTGCAGTTTTTGCATCCATAAATTGGGGGTGATGATATTACATAATAAAGTCGACATGAACCATTTTGGACAGTGGTTGGCCTGTAACAAATATAGTCAGTCTTCTATATATATTGGGTTCTGTATCTGAGGACTCAACCAATCAGATTGAAAGCATTCAGGGACCTGCCTGTGGCCTCACTAAACAGCACAACATTACAACTGTTTACATCCTATTTACATTGTATTGGGTCTTGTAAGTCTTTTCGAGATGAATGAAAGTATATGAGAGGATGTGTGGGTTATATGCAAATCCTTTGCCATTTTGCATAAGGGACTTGAGTATCTGTAGAGCTGAGCATTCCCTGGGGAGCCAGAGCCCATGCCCTGAGGCCCCCGAGGGGCTGACTCTACTCAAGAGAGATTAGTTCATCATTATAGAGATTATTATAGCATAGCAGCACACAGACACCATAATCCAACTCCCTATGTTCAAATCCCCCGTGTCACCCCAATCAAGTCATTTAACCTCTGTGTGCTTCCACGTTCTCATCTTTAAAAGGCATCTAATCAGAGGCCCACGTCTCCAGGCTGTCAGGCAGCTCACAGGAGACAGTACAGCAAACCCATAGAGGGGAGCTGGGAGCTGAGCTACTGATGCCCATGAGCTAGGACGAGGATTACTCTGGTCGCAGAGAAAGAAGGGCAATGAGAACTATGGGGGGTGGTAGGTGTTGACTGTAGCTTGTGCTAGGGAGGGACTCCTGTGGCCCCAAGGTAGCCCTTGGACCCCATCGGGTTCCTGGCTAGCTGGTACCATTCTCACTTCCGCCACCTTTCCTGACTTCCTCTCCTGGCTTCTGTTGCCCTGCCCCATGCCCGACTTTAAGACCCCCTTCGAGAGGCCTCCCCAAGCTTCTGCACACTAACCAAGCAGCACACGGGCCACCAGATGTTCTCCCAGACCGGCCTGGGGTGCAACTGTTATCCCTGGCTGCATGGGCCTGGCTGTGAGTTGGCCTGAGTCGGCCTGCTTAGCCACACGGAGAGAAAAAGCACATAAAATGGACACGTCTACAGTTTTTTTAAAAAAATATTTATTTATTATGTATACAATATTCTGGTGTGGAGAGATGGCTCAGAGGTTAAGAGCATTGCCTGCTCTACCAAAGGTCCTGAGTTCAATTCCCAGCAACCACATGGTGGCTCACACGTCTACAGTTTTGACCAGGACTGGAGAGGAAGCCACTCTCAGATCGCTTCCCTCAAGCAGATTGTCAGTTTATGGAGAGCGGAGCAAAACCCAGGGCTGTGCTTCTGCAGCCTTGGTCGTGGAGCTCAGTGAACTGAGCTGGGGGAGGTCGCAAAGGTGGGGCCAGTCCTTGTTGCCACTGCCCGCTGACTCTCCACTCTTTAGATTTCCTGGAGGAAGTGGAACCGAAAAAGACGACATTTTTTTTTCCAAAAGAAAATCCTAATTTTGAGGGACCCAGCTCGGCACTAGAGCCCTAGATGGTTACCTTGATGTGACCCTGAGTGCTTTTTTCCTCTCAGGACTCAGTTGATTGGTTCATCACCTATCACGTGAGCAGTTTAGCCCAAATGGGTCTGAGGCACCTGTCTCCCTGGCGAGCACATCCTAGTAGCCCTTGCCACTGCGATTCCAGGGTGGAGCTGGTCCAGGGCCTGCCACCAAACGTGTGGAGAGAATACAGAAGAAGCACTGAAGTAGACTGATAAAAGTCCATGCAGACGCCCAAGCCAGACCCCGCAAGCCTCCAGCATGGCCCGTGGCCCAGCCTTGAGCTGTCCTACCTAGTGTCCCCACCTTGGCAGCTGGGGCCTTGAAGGTAAAGCCTGACTTCTGCCTAGACGACGGAGTGCTGGGGCCCCAGCAGGAATGTGGCTGGGTTTATTTTGGTCCTCTAAATTGGAAGGCTGGAGGCTCTCATTTAGCATTCCCCGCTCGTAGCTGGAGCCCAGGCTGGGGTGGCCTACCTCAGCTGCCAAGCACAAGCCCCACACCAGACCACAAGCCAACCTCAGAGCTGCCTGTGGCTGGCCCTGCATAGCAACACCGCAGACAACAAGGCCCCTTAACTCTCCTAGCAGTGTCATGGGGGGCTCGATTGCTATGGGGGATCAGCAGGATGGGGCCTGGATTAGGGTGGGCTCAGCTAGTCCCTGTGCCCAGTTTGGGCACCTGTCCTCTAAGTGCCTTTGCAGGGCCATGGGTTTTTTTTTCATAGAACAAGGGCTGAGCAAGAAGTGAGGCAGTAGAAATGAAGGCCTAGGGCCCAGAGGGCCATTGGGCTTTGAGGGAAGGGCCAGCTGTTTTCCATCTTCACTGAGGGCTAAGGGAAAGGAAACAGGCTGGAAAAACAAGGAGAGGGGCTGAAGTCTCCAAAGACCAGCCGTCCAGCCTTGGCCTACTGTGGAGAAGTGACCAGCCCTCCAGCCGTCCCCCTCCAACCTACCTTCCATGCTGCTACCAAAGGCACCTTGCCAGCAACGGCTTGATCGGATTATCTCTTTAATTAAAACATTTCAATGGCTCCCTATCATCTACAAGGGGAAATCCGCCTCCCATTCAAGGACCGAAGGCCCCTCACAATGTGGCCCCTACCCACCTTTTCTGCACGACTCCCAAGGCCTCTCCACCCCCACACTCCACAATAACCTGCCAGCTGGCTTGGGCTTTTCCCCAGACCTCCCATGTTGTGTCCGGCCTCCATTTCATCCCCCTGCCTGGGAAATCCTTTCTTGTCTGCAATGGCAAACACTTCCTTCTTGCTAATACTCCAGCTCAAATCTTTCTAATTCCAGGCCAGGTGTGGTGGTAGAGGCCCGCAGTCCCAGCTCTTGGGAGGCAGAGGCAGGAGAGTTGTGAGTTCAAGTCTAGACTATTCTTCATAGTAAGCCTTTGTCCCAAAGCAGAAACTCCCAAATCTTGTGTAATGGGAGTGGTTCAGTGGTAGAGCACTTGCGTAGGAGGTGAGGTCCTGGTTCCATCCCTGAACTGTAAGGGGAAAATGTTTCTGATTCTGGGAGAAAATTACCTGTGCCCTATCTTGTGCTAGCACAGTACTGTGGTCAGGCTTTCAGCCACTCCACCAGTATTTACCAAACACTCGCCATATGCCAAGCACTCTTCTAGGCACCAGTGACATACTGGTAAAGTCCATAGGCCTCTCTGCCCCTGTCCTCATGGAGCTTCACATAGGTGAGAAACAGTAAAGAAGCAAGTATATAACATAAGCTCAGTGATGCATGCTAAGTGTGTTGGCACTGGACTGTCAGCTCTGGAGGAGGTGCTCTGTGGCCCCTCCTGCTTCCTGTGGAAGGATATTTCCATTATGGTGGCATTGCAGAATATAGGATTGGGACAAGGAAGTGACAGCTAGCTCTAGTCCAAACTCGCCATTCTCTGAGTGCCTGTGAGCATGTGACTGGACATAGTGACTCTGTGGCTGTGGTGGTGCACAAAAAGCTTGCTCAGATTACTTTTGGGGTGGCTTGGGTGAGGGAAGGTTTTGAGAGGCCAGAGACACTTGTGTGGTGGAGACAGCCAACATTTGAGCTGCTAACCAAAGGTCTTTCATATCCCCCTTCCAAAGAAAGAAGTAAGGCACTCATGATCCCTGCCACCACCCAGCAGAAGGCAGGAACCAAGGGCATTCCTGGTGGGTCTCTGCCTGAAAGTCCAGATGGGACCTGAGAAATACGTTTTCTAAGATTACACAGCTTAGTGGGTACTAGAGCAGAGAGACTCCAACGGAGTGGGCTTGGCTCAAAGTCAGGGGCTTGAGGGCATTTTGGAGAGCCTGAAGCCGTGCGACTGGGAAAGTACATTGTATTCTGGCCTGGAGGACCTTGGGCCTGGTGTCACCCACCATAGAAGTGGGTACCAGAGGTACTCCTGCAAGCATGCGCTCTTACAATGGGCTCATCTACACATTATAGCCTTTCTTCCCTCTCTGTTTCCTGAGGGGAGGCAGTGGAGGAGGAGTGCCTAATGGGAAACTTGGGTTCTCAGCATTCCAGCTGGAATTTCCCATGCCCCTCAGCTCCTGCCCACAAGGGACCTTGTCCTTAGTGTTGCCATATCTGAGCCTCTCCCCAGTCCGGCCTCAGCGCATAATAAGCCCTTCTCTATTCAGTTGTTATCTGTGTCAAAGCCTGGCGTTGGAGCACTCCAAACAGACAAGGGG
The DNA here is from genome assembly GCF_037038515.1 of Microtus pennsylvanicus. NCBI lineage: Eukaryota > Metazoa > Chordata > Mammalia > Rodentia > Cricetidae > Microtus > Microtus pennsylvanicus. The sequence goes on along the minus strand of NC_134601.1, from coordinate 88,385,312 downwards.
ACTGATGGCCACAAAGCACACAGCTACCCGTCCTGGCTTCGCTCTCCCCGTGTGTTGTTGGGCCACTCCCCGCTTTCTTTGGCTACTTTTCTATTCTTCAGATAGCTGATGTGCAAGGGCTTTGTCAGCAGGTAGCAAAGGCTAAGGAGGGAGCAGAGCTGAATCAGCCGAAGGTCAGATGCCGAGAGCTAGAGGGAGAGGAACAGACTAGGTTCTGTTTAGGACTGAGGCCTGCACAAAGTATCGGGTTATAAGGTTGGGACCTAGTGAATCTGGACCATGTTGAGGTTGGTCACTCAACTGTCTAACAAACCACTACAGAACAGCAGTTGGGCGTCAGGCCACAGGCTCAGAGCCCTAGACACAGCCATGTAGAAGATGGACGCTCCCTGCCATACAGAAATTGCAACAAGCCCTTTGTTCTTTAGTGGGGCCTGAAACCTCCATCCACAACACTTACCATCTTCCTTATAGATATGGAGAAACTTGGGACCTTATTATTGAAAGCTACAAGGAGAGTTAAAACCCCAGATGAGGCCCACAGTTAGATCTGACTGCCGTTCTTCCCAACTCTTTTACCTAGAAGCCCACACTCACTATCTAATCTGGAAGATACTTTACTCGTAGCTTGGAAACCCTACCTGGAAAGATTGCCTTGCAGGAAAGCTCCTTCCTCAAGGGTCCAGGCTCCCAGCCCTCTCCCCTGCACCCTTCCACCGTTTGTTTGGCCAGGCAGACACAGCAGGGGGTGCAGGCTGTTTCCTCCCTTTCTTCTGTTTCTGCCTGTTTCTGGAACTGGACTACCAGTTCCTGCAGGACAGAGCCTGCCACCGTTGCAACTCTAGCTCCTAAGTCTGCCTGTGGTAGACATGGAGAAACAGCCCAATGGACACCCGAGGCATGCTCTCTGCCCTGTCCTTCACTAGAAGGTGTTTTCTACCACATCCTCAATACTTGAGGTCTCAGGACAGGTCACTTGAGTTTGCATTGTAGTTCTGCATCTGACAAATGTTTGAACCCTGTGGCTTCATCTTTTGGTGTCTTGTCTCTCTATTGGAAAAATAGCAATAAGTAAAATACTGACCCCCTGAGCTTGCGGAGACACCCCAGAATGGTGACTGGGGTCCCAGTAAATACTCAGTAAGCAGTTGTTCTTTCACTTCGCTACAACTGCCACTCTTCCCAGGCAACAACTACGGTCACCATCTCACACGACTGATAGAGAAAGCTACTTCCTGAGCAGGCAATGCAGACTTTCCGAAATGGCTGTTCCTCATACAATTGGCCCTACCGTTCTGCAGGTTCATTTCTCATATATGGATGCCACATCTGGTGATCAAAAACATTTGAAAAAATTACACCTGTGATGAGTATGTAAAGACTTTTTTTTCTTGTCATTATCTCTTAAGCAGTGCAGTTTGACGATTTCCACAGTATTTACATCGTATTAGTGTTTGGCTTTGTATTGCTGGGGAATGAAGCCAGGGTCTCATGCACATCAGCCAAGGCTTCTATCACTGACTCACCCCTTTGCCTGCTGTACTAAGTATTAGAAGTCAGTAAAGGTTTATTTAACTGGGTGTAGTAGTGTGTCTGAAATCCCAGTACTCTGGAGGCTGAGGCAAGGGGATAATAGTTCCAGGCCAGCCTAGGTTATAGACTGAGGCCCTGTTTCAATAAAATAAAACCTCTGAAAGTAAATAAATAAAAGTTATTTCTAGGGGAGAATGTATGTAGGTTATATGCAAATATTATGCTATTCGGTATCAAGGACTTAAGGACTGGCAGATTTGATGTCAGAATGGGGAAAGACTGTTAAAAAGGAGCAGGCTTGCTATGCCATGGGAAGACCGAGTCTTGACCAAGCTCCTTTCCAACTTATTCGTACACAGGACTTGTCTGTTGACAAACACGGCTGGTGTGCAGCTGGAGACTGAATTTCCTGCTTTAGTTTATTTTGTTAGTTTGGAGCTTTGTTTTTGGTTTTTTTTTTTTTTTGAGTTAAGGTCTCACACCATAGCCTTAGCTGATTTCAAACTCCCTATGTAGCCTTGGCTGGCCTGGAACTCACAATTCTCCTGTCTCAGCTTCTAGAGTGCTAGGATTACATGTCCAGCTGAGATTCTACATTTTAAATGTTTTACATTTACTTCTTGTGTAAATATGCTTGGCACATGTTGTGCATACATGTGAGCCACAGTGGGCATATGTCAGAGTCAGAAGACAAGGTTCTGGGGATTGAAATCAGGTCGTAAGTCTTGATGGCAAGTACCTTAACTGACTGAGTAAATTATCCCTCTGCATTTCTTTTGTTTGTTGTGTTGTTTTGAAAAAATGCCATTAGGTAGCCCAGGCTTGTCTGAAACTTACAGCAATCCCCCTGCCTCTGTTTCTCGAGTGCTGAAATCCAGCAGATACCACTAACACCAAGTAAGACTGTATTTCTGACAACCACCCAGTTCGTGTTACTGGCTCAGGGCTCTGCACTTTGAGCAGCTCTTGCTGGTATTTAACCCCAAGGGCAGCTCTATAGATAGTAATCTATAGTGTGTTTAAAGAGCATTAGGACCCACGAAAGATGCTTCCTGAAACCTTGCAACATCCTGAAGGACAGGTTGCCATTCCTGTTCTATAGATAAGAAAACTGAGGCTCAGGAAAATCAAATGACTACCCCAAGGTTACAAAGATTACAGGTAACCCAGAAAGGATTTGAGCTCATCTAGATGACTCCAGTTCTTATCTTTTCCCCATTCTGACAAGCAGCCACCCCGTGGCCTGGTCCCCACCAGGATAGTTGTCCCACTGAGAAGACTGTAACACAGTAATGAAAACAACAGCAAAAGTCATCCCCGAGTGACATCCTTGTGCAAGTCCAAAGCACTTGCTTAGCCAGTGTTTGCCCAACGGGGATCATTATTGGAATAGATGTGAGGGTAGCTAGAAGGTGCAGGAAGACCCTTGGCTTTCCAGGGAATAGCCCCTTAGTGGGGCTTTATGACTTTCAGGATTTCACAAAGGTAGTCAGGCCCAGTACTACTGAGTGTCACTGATCCAAATCCAAGATGATGAGGTCTCAACCAGAAGACCCATTTATGCATTTAGCGTCAAACTATCAAGGGCATCCTGTATGCCCAAGGCTTCTTGCCGTGAGGTAACCCATAGTCTAAGTAGGTAGATCTTGGTGTTTCTGGTAATTTCACGATTAAGAGCCACTCAGTCCCAGTCAACCTAAAAACAATCCCCATATGTAAGGCTGGAGAGATGTCTCCGTGGTTAAGAGCACTGGCTGCTCTTTCATAGAACTCGGGGTTCAATTTCCAGCTCCCACATCTCACAGACATCTGCAACTCTAATCCTAGGAGGATCTGAACCTTCTTATGGTCTCTGCAAGGGGCATACACATGGTACATAGACATACATGCAAATAAAACACTCATACTCATAAAATAAAGATAAATAAATTTTTAAAATGTATTTTGAAAAGAAAGGGGAAATCCTCACATCTTCTAGGTCCCAGCATATCCCATCTCATAGCAGTTCGGGACAATGAACTCAAATTCTTAGGTCTTTCCTAGGTCTCCTCATCCTATGAATCTTGAGAATTGGGTTTCTGGAGTCTGAGAACCCCTTAGAATTAGAAGTCAAAGGATACGGTGTTTTCTGGGGTGACCATCAGTAGCTTTTCCTGTTGACTCCTGTAACAAATGATGGAATGTCAACTCTGTACAGGTCCAGTTGGGCACTAGGAATGTAGTGATGGCTGAAAGAGATCTCTGCCTCCAGGGATCATCTGGTATGGGAGCGGTGAGGAAGCCAACACCTCCATTTAGACACAGTCTTCATCCCGGAGCCTAGCTTCTATCTAGCCCCACTGTGTCGCCACTGTCAGCAGGCACTGTTAGCGTTTTTTTAAAGATGTATTTACTTTGATTTTATTTTTTAACATATGACTGTTTTGCCCACATATATGTGTGTATACCATGTTCATTCCCAGTGCCTGCAGAGGCTAGAAGAGGGTGGTGAACCCCCTGGAACTGAAGTTACAGACATTGTGAGCTGCCATATAGGTGTTGGGAACAGAAACTGGGTTTTCCGCAAGGACATTGAGTACTCTTAACTGCTGAGCCATCTCTCCAGCCCAGCCGCTAACATGTTTGGAGGGAGGCCTGAGTGAGGGCCAGAGTAAAGTGGGGCAGGGTCACATAGAAATCAGTAGTAGATCCCAAACAAAGCTCCAGGTTTAGAGCTCCCAGAATGGGGCACTGACCAGCCGATGTAGGAAGTGTTTAAGAGGGCATGGAGCCAATCCACGGAGCTGCAAAGAATGACCACTTCATAGCTGGAACCCCTGGGCCTGGTGTGCTTTTGTAGTTAACGAAGCTACCCCTACCTCCACCACCATTCATAGCTAATCCATTTCTAACATAGATTGCCTATGGGGAACCTCACCCCCCCCCCCGCCCAGCTCCCTCACCCCCACAGGCAGCTGTTCTCCTTCTAGCCTGCTGGGTGGGCTCCGAACCTTCCTGGGGCCTCTCTCCCTGAGATGGCCCAGCTGGCGGGTCCAGCTGGGGGTTTCAAGGAGGATGGGGCCCATCTGGAGGGGCCTTGGAGTGAGCCAGAGGGGCCAGGAGGGTGGAAGAGCCCCTTGGGATCCAAAGCCTGGGCTTGGGGAGATCTCAGAATGGTGCACGAACAGCTCTCTGGGTTGGTGTCTGAGAGCACCGTCCAAGGCCTGGAAGGACTCCAGGAGGTCACTGTCACTGCTTTCCCAGTCTCCCTCTGGCACGCACTTCGGCAGGCTATAAGTCAGAGTTTTGAAAGGCTTTAAGCTGGCCAGTGAGCGCCCTTCCTGTCCACCAGTCCTTGGCATGCTTTTCTTTCTTTCCTGGTGAACTACTGGTACCCGGGTGCAGGTGATGTGTTGGGAGAAGGTGAAGAGTGATTACCAACTGGAGAACTCTTCCTCCATGCTGAGGGCTCTCTGTCTCATGGGGGAGACAAACCACAGTCGTCTGCTCCCACAGGATGCCCAGTGCTTTGCATCTTCTGAGGAAGGAGGAAGTAACACCGAGGAAGGCTGGGAGGGCGAGGAAATGCTTCCCAGGAAAGGCATGGGAGAGAGCCAGAAAGGGTGCCCGCAGATGGCTCAGCAGGTACAGGCACTTCCTGTGAAAGCCTGGCTACTTGAGTTCAAGCCACCAGCGCCCAAATAAATATAGAAGGAGAGAACTGACTTCACAGAGCTGTCCTTTGACCTTCATGTGCTGTGCAGTGTGTACCCCCACCATATTAATAAGATGAAATAATTTTTTAAAACAGGAAAAGAAACCAAAGAAGTCTAGAAGGCCTGCTCTGGCCTCCAGAGGGCTGTGTCAGCTGGTTAGATTCCCAAGATAGTTCACCTGGATGGTTGAGGAGCCTCTGTTGCTTACTTCCTACTTCTTGGGGCAAGAGGTTCATTTCTGGGAGAGAGAGAGAGAGAGAGAGAGAGAGAGAGAGAGAGAGAGAGAGAGAGAGAGAGAGAGTATTTGAATAACTCTAGCTCCTCCAGAGTATTCCTTTGTCTCTGTGGTTTTCATCTGCAGGTCGCAGCGCTGACTTCTTTGTTTTGTTTTTTTTTTTGCCATCTGAAGCATCGTCATCATTGCTGCAATCTCACTAAGCCCCTCCAAGCCACACTCCCCATCTCCTTCCACCGTTTCCCACCAGACCAGGGCTCCCCATTCCTCTCTAGCCTGTTTTGCCTCCATGGTCGTGCTGCGCTCTGGCTGTAGCACCCTAATTTATGTTGCTCACAGGTGATGCTGAATTCCAGGGCGGTCTGTTACAGAGGTTCTAGAAACCTGACTTCTCTACTCCATGTGGCTTCAGTCCAAGGCCTGGTGGACTTGTTTGGTAAACAACTCTGTCTATCACTGGTGCCTACTTGGCTCTATTCCCTTGGCTCACCTCTTTTCCCTTTCCAGCCTACGTTGCAGGCTGTAATAAATTCAAGGGTTGCAATCTCCTAGTCTCAAGACCCTTCTTTAGTCACATCTGCCAAGACTCTTTTCCCAAATCAGGTACCAGTGGCAAGATCTCGGGACTTGAATATGATGTCTTCGGAAGCCATTGCTTCACCCTACTCTGTCACCTTAGGAACCTGCCTAGGTGTAAAGATGCAAGAATAAGACCTCAAATCTCTCCCTGTCGTGTTTGTTTTGTAAGCTTCAGCTCTTTGAAGTCTTTCAGGAATATTTTGGAAAATAGTTTGAAAGCCAGTGAGATTAGTTCCTTCAACCTCGCATTGGACCTGTGCTCCCGATTTGGTCAGCAAGCAGCTGTGTCTGCGCTTGTACTAGAAGAAAAGCAGCTCTGCCCAGCCATCGTGCAAGGCTTTGTTTGTCAGGATGCCTGGAGGTCAGAAGCCAGCTCCCAACTTGTGTCCTCAAGAGCCTGAAGGAAACACCAAGTACGTGTAGGAGCAATGGTTAGTCATGAGGAAGAGCAAGGTGCCAAGCCTGTAGCCAGCAGCCTTTCCTGAACCAAGCCAGAGGTTTCGGGTGTGAGGGATGCTGCTGAGAACAATAAGAGCCTCTGGCCATGGCTTCTACCTCATAGGAAGCGTCAGGTCTCTCAGAGAGAAGAGCAAGGTTTTAAGGTCACAGAGTAGGTTGAAAAAAATGGCCCCTAGAGACATCAGTTTCCAGTCCCGGCAACCACCCTCAATGGTACATGATTTGGGAAAAGAATCTGGGCAAATGAGACCAAAAGAAGGCTTTGCAATAAAGAGATAGTTATCCTACATTTTATCCCTCACTGATGTTACATAAGAGGTAGGTATCCTTTTATGGGGGAAGAGAGGGAAAACAGCTTAGAGAGAAACAAATGAAGGCCATGTAACTGTGGAGGAAGAGAACACAGTGAATCAGCCACAAACAAAGGAATTCTAGTAGTCACCAGAAGCTGAAAGAGCCAAGGACAGAATCTGCCCTGAGCGCTGTTGGAGGGGACATGGCCAGCAGACACTTTGAGTTCAGATCAGTGATATTTGACTCAGATTTGGGAAAGGCTCAACATCTGTTGTTTTTCAGTGACAGACTTGGAAGTCAAGGCCTTGTGCATGCTAAGTCAGTGCTCTGCTCCTTGACCCTCTCAAGGACTGAGCCTATGTCATCATCTGCCAGAAACTGGCTCAGGTAATCAGAAGACAGGAGAAGGGCCCAGGCCAAAGGAAGACAGGAGAGTGACGGCAAATGCAGGAAGAAGCAGGTCTGGGATTGGCGTAGCATGAGGGTAGGAGGAAGAGGCTGGGCAGAAGGCTGAGGTAGAGCTCTCGATGTTATGGCAGATGGATACCCTAGGGCTCACCACCAGACCACTCCAGAGGCAGTTTGTGGGTGAGAGGCACCCTCTGCCAAGTTACGCCTTTTCCTCTATCCTGGGAGACACGCACAGCTCTGTCACCATGCTTCAGAAGATGGACATGGAGGTCAGATAGATCCAGGTCCAGGCTTAGCGTGGCCACACCCCAGTGCTCACTGCCTCTCGAGCTTCAGCTGGGGAAATGAAGAAGCTGATATTGGCATCGCTTCTTCTCAGTGATGGGAATTGAAGAGAGTAGGAAGCTAAGATCCCTGCCTCTCCAGTATTCGGACCAGGGTAGCTCTGACTCTGTGCTTGTGCAAGGCCATTGCCCCTCTGCCCTCCAAGTTGTTCCATCAGGACAGTGCCTCCTCCTCCTCCTTGGTTCTGTCCACCTGATCCCAGCCTGGCCCAGCTCCTTCTCAGCACAGTTAAGAGAAGACAGAGAGCTGAGATTGGCTATCTGTAATATGGGATACGATAAACATGTCCCAGAGATAGTCCTTGGCAGACTAAATCTGATAGAGATTACAGAAGCAATTAGATCTTTGGAGCACTCTGCTACCTTCTTGCACTAAGGCCCCGCTAAAGTGTGTGAGGGGTGTTTTTGTCTTATAGTCTATCACACGTTTCTTTACATTGTATGAGGACACAAGTGAAATGTAGTGGGTGGGCAAACCACACCCCTCCCGCTCTCCTGGCCCTCTACAGTGCACTGGCTACCTCTCTACTGCTTGTCTGGGGTAGACAGCCTGGGGACCTCTTCTCAGTCCGTCTTGTGTTCCTAATGAGGTTTCCAACTTCCTGTTCAAACACAGGACTAAATAAGAGCCAATGTCGAAAAGATAATAGGAGATGATACATCTTCCATGGCAAAAACCAAGGCCTGGACCTTGAAGCTCCTGGGAGGGCAGCCCCTCCCAGGAATGAGCTCGGGTAAGTTTCTTGGATTTCTTTGTTTTCCCTTCTGTAAAATGGGATGTGGAAGAGGTCGCCATCCTCTGGCATTCTGAGGAGAAGTCAGTGAGGAAGTACGCAAAAGGATCTCTGACATGCATGCCCACCCACGCAGGACAGTATAGCGCTCAGTCTCCTTTCCGATGAAGGCAGCAGTAAGGAGTGTGACTCCTGGCTTATCCAAGGCCTACCTTTAGCGAGCCTGCCTCCCACACCTTTCATGAGTCAGGCTACGGGAGGCAGGGCTTCTGTGCTTTCTTTCCACTACCCACGGGGCCTCTCCAAGAGAGGCCGTTGCTTGGCTGCTAATGGACGTCATGGGGTGATATCTCCAGGCAAAAGTGAGGCTTTCTGTGCTCCATCCCTTCCTGATCCCTGTGTTGGCCCTTTCGGAGGCGGAGGTCTGTAGTCTGTCAGAATGCCCAAACTCACTCCTCCAGAGCCTTAGCACACAGCCGCCCAGCAGGCTTCCTGCAGTCCCGAGGTAATAGGCACAACAGGTGGCTGGCAGCAACCTGGGACGCAGGCACTGAGGTGAGGCAGAACCCCTGGTCACTGTCCTCCTCCGCTCTAGCTGGCTCACATTCCTTTGGTTGCCATGGGCAGTGGATTGCCCTGTTTCCATTCCAGGCCTCTGCCTGTTCCACACCTTCACTTGCTTTATATCCGTGGAAGAAGTCTTCTCATACCATCAGGAGCCAAGCCACCAAGATCCCACTCTTTAAAGGATGCTGTCTCTAAAGCCTGCCCTCCCAGGAGCTTCATGTGCCATGCTGGCTGGAGAAGAAAGTACTGTGTGCGATTGGTCCCCTGTGATTCCACGGAGCCTTGGGGCTTATATGTGGTTGAATAGTGGCATCAGGGCAGTCAGTACAGGAAACATGAAAGAAAAGGGCATGGTCTTCCCTGGCCAGGCAGAACCTGCCATAGAAAGGGGCTCCTCGCGGGGGTAAATAGAGCAAGCTGGTCAGGGGTAGCACACAGAAAAGAGGGGGAGGAGGTGACTATAAGGGTAACCAGAGAATTCACGGGCTAGCTTGAGAAGTGATTCCTCTGGGTGGTGTTTAGGAGAGGTGTGGTTTGTGGGTAGTCCACACTTAGGCTCGACGCCCCTCAGATGGTCATGGTGAGTGCTACCTGAGATAAAGTCTGTCTCTGCCTCTTTTGTGCATAGCCGCTTGCCCTTCTGCTTGTCATTGTGTGCTACCAGGCACTCACCAGAAATCCATGAGCCCAAATAAACTACTCTTCCTCACAAATAATCCAATCTCGAATACTGTGCCATAGCAACAGGAAATGGACCAGAACGAAACTCACTCAGCCAGCACTGACAAATGCATCTGCATCCTTTGAGAGCACTGCCAGGGATTTGTTCTGATGCAGCAGGCTCAGAAAGAGGCTTTGGAATCAAAAGAGCACTGGGTTTACAAGCTGTGTGTTCTCGGCCAGGTTGCTGGGCCTCTCTGAGCTGCGGCATCTTCACCTATACAATAGGGGCAGGAATCCCCACCCTGTGGGGCTGTGATGAGAAACAGTGGATAGAGTGAAGACCAGGCAGGAATGCGCTCGCATGTGAATGCTTGGCAGTGTTTAGGCCCTTAAATACACTACTTTCCTCTCCTCCCAGGCCCACCAAGGAGCTCATATTTTGGAGCCTCATCCAGAAGAGTCCAAATCTATTTCTGAATATTTAGGAGGTCTCATGAGAAGGACAAGGCTCCAAGGAGCAAGGTCAAAAGAGTTCAGCTGAGCTGTAGGTTAGATGTTGTGAAGAACTGAGGGGACAAGGCCTTAGACCCAAGCAAACATGACTCGAAAGGATGTTCTAAGGAATCAACATCCGTGCTGAAACATGTACGACATGAAGGAAGTGGCTAGGAAGGAGAACTGGAAATTGTACTCCAGCTGGAGAAAACAGCAAATGCAAGGGTCCTGAGGTAGAACACGGTTTGTGGCTTCTTAGCACAGATGTCTGTAATTGGGATAGAACAAGGGGAAAGTGATCACAGATGAAGTCAGAGAACTTGGCAGGGCCCAAGACTGTAGAGGATTTTATAGGCCATGGGTAAGAACTTCACATTTTATTCCGAGGGACATGGGAAACCCTGGGGGTGGGGCAGGGAACTAACAGGATTGACTTAGGTTTATACCCAGAGAACCCAGCTTTTGCTGGAATAGCTGTTGGGAGGAGACCATCTTAGAAGCAGGAAGGCCAAGGAGAGGCTGCTGAGTCAGGGTGAAGGTGAGAGAGCCCATTCAGGCCTAGCAGCCTTTGAGCTGTGTAGGGAGGGAGGTAGCTGGGCTGGGCCACATGGAGAAGTGAACATGGCGAGACTCGTTCACGAACTGGGCTAAAAGCGTCCAATCTTCCCGACTCTCCTCTGCAATTGAATGCATATACTTGCAATGGGTAAAGGAAGAAATTTAAGTTGTAAGGGGCAAGTGGCTTGCCCAAGATCACAAAGCCAGAAAGTGGCTAGCTGAACTAAGAACTGGGATTGTGATAGGCAGAGTTGTCTCTATTTTCCTGTGGAAGGTAGTGTCTCTGTTTTCCTTTCATTGCACACTGAACTGGAGCTAGGTCCCGCCTTTGGGTCCTGCATTCTAAGAGGCCATCTCCATAGAGACATTGTAAGAGCCACTCCGAGCTTGCCTGGCCAGCCTTGGTTTTTCTCCTGTAGCCTTGGTCTGTCCATCTACGAATTGTAGCGTAGGCCCATTGTCTCCATAGCAACTTGAGGACCAAATGTAATAAGGAGGTATGGAAAACTCCTTCCTCTCTCCCCTCCTAGCCTGGATCGAGCTGGGCCCACATGCCCAGCGGGATGCTAAATGCCCACTTAGATGATAGCAGTGCAGGGCTGAGCTTTGCTCACGGCTGCTAGCTGGCTCCCTTGTAGCCATACCTTCCAGGCTAGGGCAGATGGGAGGTGTGCTGTTATACTAGAAGGAAACAGCAGAGAGAAGCAAAGCTCACCGCCTCCCTCCCCCACAAAGACAGAAAACACACTGTTCTGGGGATGCCGAGAAAGCCCCTCTGAGAACCAGAAGGGGCCTCTCCCACGAAGGCTCAGGACCATTCCAAGATGTGAGGAAGCCCGACTCTCTCCTGGTACATCTAGAGAACTGTGACTCAGACATCAAAGCCTTGCTAGATAGGCTTGGGCTGGAGATAAAATCCTGGTCTCCTCCCGCAAAGTGCACTGTGTTACTGGTCATGACTACAGGGCAGTGCGCATGCCCGGCATTAGGCACCAAGCTTTAGGCTGGAGCGCCTGGGAAAATGTTCAGAATCACTAACAAGCCCCCTGACCCATGCTCTCTGTCTCCAGGACACGAGACTCCATCCTGATCATCCCCAAAAAGGGGCTTATTCCCTACCCTACCCAGCACCCAGCGCCCAGGAGTGCGTACCACCACTGCCTTCTTCCATAGCCCACTCACCTCCCTCCCTGGAGACCGGCTTCACCCAAGATAACTGGGCACCCATTCTGCCCCTCCTGGCAGCTTCATCACTGACCCCAACCCTGACCCCCTTCAACTGTGGCAGGCAAGACCATGAGGGCACACAGAGGCCATGCAGAAACTGGTGCTGAGCTGGCCCTGAGGGACCTCACATTGGTGAGCAAGAAAGAGGCCATGGCCTCTGGGGGTGAGGGAGCTAGCAAGGGATTATGGGCTCCTCGCTTGGAAATGATTGGTCGTGACAAGCTCACTGCAGGAACAAAGCCATGTGAAATTGACCTCATCACCAGCGATCAGATCATATTGTTTAGTGTGGGGGGAATGTGAGGGGATGTTCAGCTGGGCGATGACCTAGTTAGGGCCTTAAAGAGGCAGAGCAGCTGCCCCTCTCTGGGGAGGAGGCGGCAAGGGACTCCAGGGCAGGCCCCTGTGGAGCTGCAGGTGGAAGATGGCCATTCCCATGCAGCTCTCAGCTGCCCCACAGGGTATCTGAGAACTTCCAACTGACTTCCAGCCTCGCAGGACTGAGGAACAGGGATAACAGGGGTGAGGCCTGGAGCCAAGGGCCAAGTTCCCACACCTGTCCAGATAGAACAATGGGACCAAGTAAATACTAGGGATTTCTAGGGGACTGGAGTGGGGGAGACCCTGGAAGACATCGACAGAATTTTCTCAATGATAAACTGTTGACCGTGCCTTTGGCACTGTTCCAAACACTTCCCACATTTAAATCAAAGTGACCAAGGAGGCAGATACTCTGCTGATCTTCATGACTGAGACGCAGAGCTGTTCTGGAGCCATACTCAAGGGATCTGGTTCTAGGGACTACTGTGCTGGTCTCCTCCCATAGTGACAGGGTTGAGCAAATGTGACAGACCAAATAAAGACACCACTAGGAGGTGGCCAGTTCCTCTGAGGCCTCTTCCCATCAGGCCTTAGGGGCACCAAGGGTCTGAGGACTGGGGCAGGAAGGAGCGGGTATCAGGAACTCCAGGAACAGGTGTCTGCTTTGGAGGTGCCCCTTGGAGCCTGTTTCCTGACACTTGCACGAGGGGAGGAAGGGACATGTGGCCAGCTGGGCAGAGCAGTCCCCTTTCTGCCAAGTGCTGTCTTAGGGAATATGATTCCTGCAGCCTGGGGGTGCAGGGGCAATTCAAGATGGGGGCAGGGCTTCTGGTGGGACACATGATGTTAACTCTTTCATTGGTGATATTGTATGGAGAAAGCCAAGCCCAGGGCCTTGTAGAGAAGAGAAAGACACTCCCAAAATATGCAGCAAATAGCAATCCTCAGGAGGTGAGGGCCAGAGCAACAGCTGCAGTGTGAAGCATCCTGGTCGGCTTCCGGGAACCATTCCAGGGAGGCCTGAAATTTCTCCCTTGAGGGCTGGAAGCATACACAAGATGCCTGTCACCGCCCCCCACCCCCAAGACTTGAGGAGCGCCTGAGGCCAGTGCCTGGGGTCTCTAGCAGAAGCTGAGGGGCCATACAGAACGGCTCAGGCTCAGAGAGATCAGCCCCCATCCATGTTTGCTGCAGGCCTAGGAGGTTGACAGAATCAAATGACCTCAGTCCCACTCTGCTGGGGGTGACTAACAGAAACTACAGCTGCTCCTAGCCTGCCGGGATTGTTCTGTGCTCTCTCTAGAAGGTAGCCAGTCCTAAAAGTGTCCCCAGGATAGGCCTCTCTGCCCTCCTGCTCCCTTGTGCCCTGCCCCCTGAGTACCTGGGAACCCAGTCTTAAGGACTTGGCAGAGATGAGCCAGTCCACGTCACAGCTTTTTTCCCACCGTCTCTGTACTCTGGGTTTCTGTCCCCCACTGTGTGAAACTGAGCCACTAGGGCATCCCTTCTCAACCGGTTCTCAACTCCAATGACCCTACACAGGTGTCACCTAAGACCATCGGAAAAGACAGATACTTTGCGTTATGAATCATGACTGTAGCAAAATTGCAGTTGTGAAGTAGCGGCTAAAATGATGGGGGTCACCACAACATGAGGAACTGCATTAAAGGGTCGCAGCCTTAGGAAGGTTGAGGACCACTGCACTCGGACAAGGCCTACACTAGCAGTGGTGGCAGGGATAGAGAGAGAAGAACACAGCAACACTGGTGACCAGCAGCCATGTCCCGAATATTTCTGGTGCTTCATCCAGGTTGGCTTGGATGTGTTGGCCCTCTCTCAGCAAGCAGAACATTGCTTCTGGTCTGAATTCCCCTTCTCTTTTGAGGATCCCCAGAGAGAGGACGTAGGCAGGGAGAGAGCTTACTCCTTCAGGAAGACTTTGGGAGAGAGGACGATCAAAGAGCAGATAGAGCTGGGTGATCTGGGTGACCTCAAGGGACACAGCTGCTGGGAAGCAGAGCTCACGACAGGTCTTCAGTTAGGCTGGGCTGTTATGCAAGAGGAGGGCTGTGTCCAGGAAGAGTGAGAGCCTGAAACCTGCGTGCTGAGAGACGTGGAAATGGAGGCCGTGTGGACAGCCATGAGAGACAATGGAAGAGAGCCGTAGGAGAGGACGAGGCCCTCGCCTTCATGATCCCCTTTGTGGCAATTAATACAGACCCAGGGGATATTTGTCTTCTTGTCAACTCTCCTCACTGGAATATTTGTGCAAGTACTTAAAGCTAAAAACAAAACAAAAAGGTCACGAGCAAGTCCAAAGTATAATAAGAGGAGGGGAAAGAGAGGAGGTGGGGGGTGAGGATCTTAAAAATGGGGAGCATGCAAGGAACAGAGTCACAAGCAAAAAAGGAGGCACAAACGCAGGGGGTGGAGGGCACAGAAAAAGAGGAAAGAGAAAAGGTTCCACAGGCATCCAGGCCAGGAAGGAAGCTAGCAACAGAGAACGTCCCCCTGACTTCTTTTGTCCCTGTCTCTCTTTTGCCCCCATCCCAGCAGTTCGGAGGCTTGGGAGAGACCTCTTTCTCCAGTTAATCACAACCTTGCAATTCCCTTCAAAGATGTGGCAGTGGTCCACTGCGCCTCCAGTGTGGTCAGAGACAGCTAGTGCCATGGCAGAGGGTGAGGGGTGGGCACGGGTAGGAGGTGGCAGGAAGACCTGATGCCCTTCCTAGAAGGAAGGCAGAAGCCAGGGGGCAGAAGAAGCTTGGGGTCCACAAGAGTAGGTGAGGGGGACATGCTCCTCGGGGTAGCTTCTGGGCTGAGAGAGGGACTGCTGCTGCCATCCCCTGATCCTGAGGAACACAGCCTCCTGAGAGAAAGAGAAAACCCTGCTGGGGCGCTTTAAATAGCCAGGCGTTCTGACAAGGCTTATTCACACCTTCGCTTCAGACTCTTGTGAAGAGGTTTTTTTTTTTTCCTTTCACATCCATGCAGCAATCTCTATGGTTCTGCAACCTAGGCATCTGTGCCTTCCATGAGCATGTACGGCCACATCTCCGAGTAGTTGCATACCTGTAACTGCGCTTATGCTGCTTCTATATAGTCTATAGGGAACTATCTCTGGCCATTGCGCATTATTTAGAGACGCTCGGGATCCTAGAGGTTGGAGCCCCTGCTTTTTCAGCTGCCTGGTCCCATAGCCATTGCCTGGTTTCACGGCAGTTGTACAGAGCCCGCCTTCCCACTTTCCCTTTCCCACCGATGAGCGGCCATCTTAGGTTTGGGCTAAAGGGTTACATCCTGGCTGAGCTCGAGAAGGCTACCCTTGCAAGGAAGAAGCAGCTGCCTTTGCCTGCATCTGTGCTGAGGAGCAAGGCAGGAGAGCAGGGGTGTAGCAGGAAGAAAAGAGGGATCCAAGGGATATAAGAGCAATTACGTAGTCGTGAACTTTTATTATGGGTGGCCCAGCACTGTCACTGACCTGCCTGTGACCTAGTGCAGTCGTTCTGAACATACATGCGTCTCTAATGTTGGGCACATGCCACCTATCTGCACCTTCGCTGTCCCTTAGAGAAAGTGAGGACAGTAACAGTGCCATGAGGTACTGTACACCCCCTGTGCATTGCTGTGTGCCGTATCCGGGTGGAGTGAGCGCAGCTGCTACTAGCCACATGTTACCATACCCACCGATTCCGTGTTTTTCAGCATCATTAGAGGATGAAGGAAGAAATAAGCAAAACATCCTTTGGCGAACCATTTGTTTTCTTCTCTAATTTTTCTTTATACTTTTTGGAGATAGTCTTTGCTATGTGGTTCAGGCTGGACTGGAATTCTCTACAGGCAAGCAGATAGCCCAACTGGCTCAGAGGACTATTTTTTTAGTGCACTTGAGTTGGGAGTGACTGCCATTGCCCCCCCCCACCCCAACTGACTGCTATTGTTTTGTGAGGATCCCTTCTCTGGCCTTCTGCCTCTGTCTACCAAAGACCCAACTTTAGGGCTGGGCCCTCTTGCTGATCAGGACGTAAATCCTTGCCACGCAACCACTCCCTATGGTGCCCTTCCAGGATTCTCTCCCACTCAAGGCCCTCATCCACAGGGTGGCCCACTCCCCAGCCCCGGAGAACCAGTGCTCTTTGGGAGCCATGGAGTTGGCAGGCTCTTCCTTCAAGGCAGAGTCCTCTCTCAGAACCACAGAGCCAACAAGCCCACATCAGGGCTCGCAGGTGCCACGAATCACTGTGGATCAAAGGGATGACAAGTGGTAAACACGACAAGTAGCTGGCCCTGAACTTGTGATCATCCTGCCCCAGTCTCCCCGGACCTAGCGTTTCTCTAGCTTACTACAGAGCACATGTGATGTAGGTAAGCGCTGCTCTGTGCTGTGTCTGTGTTTGTTTTTGTCACGCTGGGAATGGAACCCAGGACCTCAAGCATGCTAAGCAAGTGCCCTACCACCAGCAGCATTCCAAATCCCTGGAATTGTTTCTGCTCTTCCCCAGGGTCCGAAGGGGCAGGTGTTCGCATTCCAGCTGGATTTATACTCCAAAGCACGTTGCTAAGGAGTGAGGGGGCCCGATAACACACCGTCCCAAGGTACTTTGTGTGGCCTTGTTAATTTTGGGTGTTGCCTCCTTAATTCTGGGCTTGCACTGACTACTAGTCACACTTCAGGGTCCCCATGGGTTCTCTATGTCTTCAGGTCAGTTAGTCTATACCCGGGGCCCCAAACACAGGGGTGCTTCTCCTCAACATCACTCGCTTTCCTCCTCCCTGCCCCAAAGATAACCAAGGAGGCAGTCCCTTCTGCCTTCCTTATTGCTGACAGTTCCCGTACCTTCCAGTCAGCCAGGTCTGGGATGTCCAACCAGCCAACTGGTGTCTCTCTGGCTGCCCCTCTCCCAGCCCAGGCTCCCACGTGGGGAAGGCCAGCTCCCAGGCCTGGGCTGCACCATTCACAGAGCTTTCTCTCATTGTCCAGGCCTGTCACTCACGCCTGGATTTGCATTTCTAAAGCCATCTCTTAGACCTAGTGGAGAAAGGAGATCACTTTGAAACCCTCGCTTTGGGCAAGGTGTTTGCTAGACACGAAAGCTGAACTTTTGGCTCAGTGTTTCAGGACTCCGTGTGTTCTCTGTTGACGTGGGGGAGGACCTCTCTTTCCTCTCTAGACTTAAAAAGCCAAAGCTTCCGAAATCCAGAATGGTGGAGAAGTGAAGTGGCGCCTGAGGCCCCAGCACAACTACCTGTAACTTCTGGGTTCCTTGAACTCAAGCAGTCTGGATCCTCCATTCTCCACCCACATGCCAGGGAAGACGTGGAGTTTTGTCAAAACTGGTTTTCCCTGCCCTAACCCAAGCGGCCTTTGTTAGGGCCCTGGCAGGATGGGGCATGAATGGGTGACTTCTTTGCCCTGGCATCTGCAACCCGCCTAAACCACTTGAGTGGAGAGACAGCGCCACCCAGTGGTTGTCTGGGAAGTAAGCCAATCTTTCCTGGGGTGGGTCCTTAAAGACCTGGCTTCTGGGCGTTCTGCAGAAAAACCCTTTCGAAACTTGAGGAACTTCACCAGCATTGGTTTAGTTACTTCAGAACCAACGCTGTAAAGCAGCTCAACTCAGCTCAGCTCAGCTTTTGCCCTCACCCTTCCACTCCTCATCCCACACCCACTCCTTATCCCTACCAGCAAGGCTCTTGCTTCCACTGCAGGTTCCGTGGCAGTTAACCAGGCTCTCCGCTCCCCCCCCACCCCGTGCCTCCCTTTCCTGCATCTGGAAACTGGTGAGCAGGATACTCCGTAGTAACCCTCTGCCCTTCCTGGTGGGCTGGGAAAATAGGAACTGGGTTTTTGTGGGCTGGAAGGAGGTGTATACTTGTGGTATAGGCAATCCTCCAAGCAAATAGAATACCATCACCATGGGTAGAGGCGCCAGTCCTATCCCGCCAGGCCTTAACAAAGGCTGGGGTAGGGCAGGGAAAACAGTTCTGAGAAAACTCCGTGTCTCCCCTGTCTGGAGGCTCACAAGCTGCTGACCAGCCTGACTGAGCAGCAGGGAAACGGAGCAGCCCCTTCACACACCTTCTTTCTTTGCTTCAAATCCAGTTCCATGTCCTTTCTGCCTCCCGCCTTCCCCACTTGCTTGCTTTACTGTAAGATACAAACCACCTGCTTTTCTCTTCAAGACTGATAGGGAGCAAAAGGTGGCAATGGTGACCCCAGTCTCCAATTAAAGTTGTCTCCCACCCATTCCCCTCCACAGGGAGGGAGATTTCTATAGCAGGAAGCAACAGAAACCCTCGAAGGGAGAGGGAAGCTAACTGTCAGGCCTAGCGATCTGAAGAACTCAGCAGACATCCCTCCCCGGGGGCCTCCCACTCAGCAGACATCCCTCGGGGCCTCCTGGCATGCTCCCCTGAGATCCTGCCTCTGTGCTGAAGGGGGTCAAAGGGACTCCAGGCTCCCTAGGCTTGGGTGAGGGGAGGCATTTGAGCTTAGACGGTTTTTTTTTCTTGTCTGGAGTTGTCGTAAGAGTCCAGAAATATGGAGCTAATGGCTAGAACTGAGGCCACAAGAGCCTGGGGGTGGGGGTGGGGGTGGGGCGGGGCGCTTAGTGAGGAAGCTGCCTACCTAAGAGCTGAGAACAGCTGGTACCCAAGATCCACAGCACCAAGGTCAGGGCTCTGAGTTCCCACAGCGTAGGAGGACTGGCTTGTGGGTGGGGGTGCTATGTTCAATAGGAGCCCCCACTCAGAACAGCTCTCCTCAGTCTGTTATTGTTATTAGAATGATAAATGAGGTTCTGCCCAGAGAAAGTACCGTGCAACTAAAAACACAAGGCTTGGGGCCGCGGCGTAGCTTAGAGTGCATGAAACCCTGGATTCACGCACAGTACAGGTTCAACCCCAGTATAGGGCTGTACGTCCACAAAGTCCAAACTGAATACTTAGGAAGAGAGCAGTTGATGACCTGGGAGATGACTTCATTATAAGGCACTTGCTGTCTAGTCTGGGGACTGATAGGTTCGCTGCTCAGGCCTCAGTATGTGCAGGGAGAGAGGCGACTCTGCAGGGTGTCCTCCGATGCAAATCTGCTGACTCTCAAATGCATAAATACAGACATGAATAGGAAAAAAAAAAGAGCGATCGAGGCTGAGTGGTGGAGGCTCATGCCTGCAATCCCAGCACTTAGGAGGCAGAGGCAGGCGGATCTCTGTGAGTTCGAGACCAGCCTGGGCTACAAAGCTAGTTCCAGGACAGGCTCCAAAGCTACAGAGAAACCGTCTTAACTCCCCCCCTCCAAAAATAAAGGGCAATTGAATACCATCCAATTTTCAAATAACATTATGAATATATGAATTAAATTCCTCTTCAATTTATATATTACCATGCCTGCCATGAGACCTACCACCTTCTTTGGGTTGAGCGGGTAGTAATTTGTCACAAGTTTAGAATCCATAATCCTGCTGGTCTGATATTTGCTGTGTAGCCCAGGCTGGCCTGGAAAACATAGCAATTCTCCTGCCTCAACCCCCCAAATGACCCCACCTAACAAGTCGTGTCATCATCTTAACCTGTCTGATAAGTTGTCACCTAGGCAACAATAAAGAAATTTGCTGAAATGGGGGCAGCTATCTAAAAAGCACAGTGAACTCCGAGTATAAACGAAGGGGTTGTTGAAATGGACGAAAGCGTCCTTTGCTGCTTTCCAAGCCAGGGTGTGTGTGTACCAGTGTTGTTGTTGGTGGTGGTGGTGGTGTGTGTGTTGTTGCTGTTGTTGTTAGTGGTGGTGGTGGTGTGTATGTTGTTGTTGTTGTGAATGTCTGAGTTATTTTACATCATGGGTTTTACATTAGCTTCACTAATATTTGACATGCAGAGGAAAAAGGAAAAGCCTTCTGTTGTTTTGAGATTGAAACATGCAAGATGCAGCCATAAACACAAAGCGACATTCCCACTTGAACCAACTCTTGACTGCCCCCAAATTCCTGGCAGATGTTAGGGAGCGCCTGGCCTTCCCTTAGGTCTCCATGGACTGGCATGCATTACAAAGCAGCATCAGATACACCAGAGCATAGATTCCTGCTTTTCCTTGTGGAAGCTGTCTGTAGCGATGCTTTAATACTGGGCTGCTTTCTCTCTATCATTATGAGCACACTATCAGAAAGAAAAAAATCTGGCCATGCCGTGGTGGCACATGCATGTCATTCTAACACTTAGGCTGCTGAGGCAAGAGAATCAGCATGAGTTCAAAAGTCGCCTGGACTACATAGGAAATTCCAGGCCAGCCTGAGCTACAGATGAAAACCTGTCTCTAGAAACAAGTAAACAGAATCTAACGGCCAAAGCAGCTTGAGTAAGGCATAGTGATACGAAGAAGCCATCGGCAGGACAGTGTGCTCCAAAGGCGAACTGAGGAACGGGTGGACTAGGTGCTGGTTTGGATTATCCCTGCTGCTGCTTTGCCTACCCTCCTGCATACCTCCTTGTGCCCCTAGGGTGTGGACTAGGTGGCTGTTTGCTACTGGCTTCACTGAATGTGGTGCCAGCAAGTCCCTTTGCTCTCTGAGCCTCAGTCTCTCCATCTGTAAAAAGGGGGATTAAGGAAGTCAAGACAGCAATCAGCAACCGAGTGGGGGAAACATTTAGTGATCACATTATCAGCTAAGAGTCCAGTATTTGGAATCTACAGAACACTCTGACAATTCAAGAATAAAAAGATAATCCAACCTTTCAAAACAAGTAGGAATTTGGAGAGATACTTTCCAAAGAAGAGGTATAAATTCCCATTAACACAGAAAGATGCATACGTTCCTTAAGGAAATGCAAATCAAAACTACAGTGAGGGGGGTCAGTGAGATGGGTTTGTGGGTACACTGGCTGTCAATCTGACAACCTGAGGTCCCTCCCTGGAGTCCATATGAACACACACACACACACACACACGCACACACACACGCACAACAATAGCAAGAGCAACAACAAAAACTATTGCTGAGATCCCAGCTCACATTCACTGCCACACTAGAATAAAATAAAAATCAAAACCCAGAAAGTAATAACTTATTGAGGATGCAGAAAAAAATGAATGTTTGTGCATTGTTAGTCGAAATACAGGGTGGTACAGTCAGTGTGGAAACAGTTCAAAGTATTAAACCTAGGGCTAGGCATGTTTCCACCCACCTGTAATTCCCGAACTGTGCAAGCACTATCAGGATGATTGCAGGCTTGAGACCAGCATTGGCTACACCGTACAAATCTGTCTCCCAAAACTAAGAGCGACTAGATGCTCTGTCACATACCTTTAATCTGCCTCTGGTGAGGCAGAGGTGTATGGGTCTTCATGAGTTCAAGGCCACTTTCCTGGTCTACAAATTGAATTCTGTACCAGTCAGTACACAGCGAGACCCTGTCTCAAACAAAACCAAACAGAAACAAACAACAGCCCCCCCCGCCCCAAAAAAAAAACCCAAGAGGAGCTGGAGAGACAACTGAGCATTAAGAGCACTGACTACTCTTTCAGAGGCCAGGGGTTGGTTCCCAGCCCCTACATGGTGACTAACAACAGTCTGTAACTCCAGTTCCAGGCCCTGTGGGAACTGCACACACGCAGTGCACAGACATATGTGCAGGAAAGATACTAATACAGATGAAGTTTTTAAAATTAAAAACAAAACAAATTGTAAAACCTGGAATTCCCATATTGCCATTGGTTTAATTTCTGTTTCTGTGGAAAAAAAAAAACAACAGCCTGCCAAGACAAACCAAAACAACACAGAGGAGAAAGGGTCGACCTTAATTCCAGATTCCTGTCCATCACTGTGGGGAGTGTCATTGTGGCAGGAGCTTGAGCCAGCTGCTCCTATCACATCCACAGTCAAGAGTAGAGAGAAATGAACACATGCCTGCTCACTTGCTTGCTGTGTTCAGCTTGACTTCTGCACTCTTACACAGTTCAGGAACCCCCGCCTAGGGGATGGTGCTGCCCGCAGTGGGCTGAGTCTTCCCACATCAGTTAACTTCATTAGGACAAGCTCTCACACATGTGCCCTCAGGCCAACTGAGAGTGGACAGTCCCTCATTGAAACTTTGTTCCCAAGTGATGCCGCGTTTGGTCAAGTTGACAAGTGCAGCTAGCCATGACACACGTGATATAGCAATTTTAATCCTAAGTGTGTATAAGAGCCCAGCTCTACCATGTACAGGCTTACACATGAAGCCGCGTAGCAACATTATTTATAATAACCCAAAGATAGAAGTGAACCCAAAATCTTGCCAACTGATTGATGGACAGGCAAAATACTGTATTTTCACACAGTAGAATATTATTTATAATTAGAAAGGAATGAAGCACCACTAATCCAGGCTACAGTATGCATGAACCTTGAAAACATTATACTAACATACAAACGGGCATATATGTGTGTATTTATATGTATATAAAATACATATATATAATATATACATATATAATTCCATTTATATGAAGTGTTCAGAACAGCAAATGTATAACAATAGCAAATAGGCCAGTGGTTAATAGGGTCTATGGGCAAAGGGAATGGAATTTAGTTCCTAGAAGCAATGCAAACACTCTGAAATTCAGCAGTCGTGAGAGTTGCCTATAGTTAAAATACAACACAACAAAACAGATTAGGTATTATTTTTGCTCCCGGGCTTGAACCTAGGGCCTTGCCTGAGTTAGGCGAGCGCTCTGCGACTGAACTCTGTCTCCAGTCTTTTTTCAATTGTATACTTTAAAGGGGGAAATTTGATGATATGCGAATTATATCTCATTTAAACAGTCTGAATTCTAGCAGTGGTTTACCAGTTTGGCAGAATCACAAGCAGCCTCTCGCCACGAAAGCCTGTATGTTTAACACGTCCCTGGGGGGGTTCAGATGTAGCCAGGTTTGGGGACCTCTGAACTAGCTCTCCCATTCTCGACCCTGCTCGCATCTGTAATGAGGAGGACCTGTTAACAGTTGCTGCACACAGCCCCTTTCTCTATGGGAGCTGGCCCCTCTCGGGTTCTGCATGCCCTGAAACAGCCAGACCTCACACCCCAAGAAGGACCTGTTGCATTAACTACAGAAACAGACCCCTCTTGTGCTCCTGGGGCCGCAGGAGGTTTCTCCAACCCCCCCCCCCACCTCTGCAGCCTCTGCAGCGGTCTGCTGGTGTTGGCTTCCCCAAATGAGGGCTCTGCGCCCCTCCCCCACCTCCCTCCTTCAGAGCTTCTTTCTATAGAGCCTGGGATGGCCTATCCTTTGCTCTGGTCACACCAGTGCCAGCCCTGTAATGTGGTAGGAGAAGCCAAATCCCACTAGGGAATCTGACAGAGGAGCAAGTCACAAGGATGACCCTCAGGTGTCTGTGAAACTGCCTGCTACTGGCAGCCTGCCTCTGGGGCCTACCTCAGACTTTTGAAAAGGGAGATCTCAGAGAGACAAGGCAGGCCTGGACTTCAGCCTGATGCCCAAGTGCTTCTGGCCCTGGTAGCATGAACAAGGGTACAGGTATGTGTGCCGGCCTAGAAGGCCCTGGGCCTTGCTGTTTAGCTGCAAGCTGGAGGGTTGGTACCTTGGGAGGCCTCTTGATGTGCCTTGCTGTCTCCTTACTCCTTCCAAGGACTACAGCAACAACAGTGCCACTCAGTGACTCAGAGTCAGCTGTATGCCCAGCCCAAAGTGACATGCTCCGAGATACTTTATATAATCTTCACAGTGACATCTGCCAATGGGAATTATGCTTCTCACTGGGCCTCCAAAACTCATGCTCATGTATTCATATAACCAGTATTCATCGAGCAGTTATTATGCAGCCAGCACTTCGCTAAGTGATGAAGTGATGAAGATATATATCTGTATGTATGTATGTATGTATGTATGTATATACAAGTGAAGTGAAGTCCTTCTTCTCTTGGGAATTCCATTCTGATCCTGACCACAGAAGGAACTTTCTTGAATGTGATTGGGCTGGTCTATCACCCCCTGTTCACTGAAGTTTCTAAGTTCTCTTGCCTCAGTTTCTCCCTGCACATGCAGATCCCCTCCAATGGATGTTCCCGCGTTGCCCTATGGCTGGTAATTTCAGGACACTGGGGAAAGCTTTGCTCATATCCCATCATTATGACCCTTGCCAATCTTTCTATCCTTGTTTAATTGACTGGCAGCTATTTTTCTTTGAATGGGTTTTCTTTGGGAGAACACATACCTGTAAGGCTTGCCTCTGTGTCAAACTGCGCAACACGGTCTATTACATAATTTCTGCTGGTTCTGTTGTGTTCCTAATAAGCCTTCAAGTGAATATGTCCAGCTGAGGCTGTGGCTCACTTGCAGAATGTCTGCCTAGTGTATGCAAGGCCCTGGGCTCCAGTCCCAGCACACAAAACCTAAGTCAGTCACTTGTGCCATAAGAAAGTTTGTGTGCTACTTATAATCTGCTAGCACCAACCCCATGGGCACACTCTGGGGAAAGAGGACGCTAGAAAATATGAGTCCCTCTGCTTCATGGAGGAGAACATGGGTGAAGAACACCTTCTTACTTAGGTCAAGAAGCAGCTTTGGTGACCAGCCTTTGGTTGGATCCTGAACATCCACGGCCCAGAAATATCCCCCGCCCCCCGGAAAGCTCTGTGGTATACAAGAGGAGCCAGAAGAGACATGAGGAAGGGCAGTGGCCAGTGGTGAGACAGCCGGTCTAATGACCTCCCCAGTTCCAGATCAATAACAGATTCACTGAAGACCTGAAGAAAATGGGGCTGGAAGATCATTGAGGAAGCCTGGTACAGTGCGTGCATTTTCCATGAGCCCTTGGTGTTGTCTCTCAGTTCAGCCCAAGTCCACCCATGTTTGGTAAGCTCATGGTGGCCGCCTGGCCCTGTTCAAATACTTCAGTCTTTTGAACAGCTCAAGTACATCAGTTTCCCCATTTCACGAATGAGGAGAGAAGAGGACTCTCCTTATACTGTGCTCCTGAGCAGGAGCTGAGACAAAAATGTGTGAATGGAACTCCACCCAGATATTATCCTGCCCAGTCAAAGAATTCAATACACACATGCTGGCTCCTTTAGTTTGTAAGGCAATGTTCCAGGGAGGAGATGGGTGTGGAGGGTTGTAGAGGGGTGTGGAGGGGTGTGGAGGGGTGTGGAGGGGTGTGGAGGGGTGTGGAGGGGCGTGGAGATTAGCCCAGTACTGTCCTTACAGCTGAGGAGCCGAAACAGACCAACTGTTTGGCTGAACCATATGAAATTGGCAGCTTTCAACCATTTTTTGGCCCACAACCCAATACTACGCTGTCATCCAGATCAGAAAGCAAAGTAAGCACAAAACGAGATGGGGGAGGAGAGAGGTTTTTTGGGAAGAGTCAGGGCTGGCTCCTCTGAGGACTCCCCTTCCAGGGTCCTGAAGGCCTGGAAGGGGCGGGCTGTGGTGGGCTGAGAGCCAGCCAGCCAAGCCTGTCAGGCCGGAAGTAGTGAAGGGAGTTGAGCCCAGGGAGCTGGGTGGGACCCATTGTGGAGGGTCTGAGCTTGTGACTTTGAAAGTGACCCATAGGATTTGGCAAACGGAAGCTGCTATCATACCTTTCTGCTTGGTGAGCTGAGTGGCCCAAAGTGACCCAGCAGCTTTGTAACTCTGCCATAGAGAGCTGAGGTGGCAGCAGGGGCAACTAGCCAAAACATGAAAATAAAAAAAGGAAGGTTCTTGTAGGGAGCTGGGAAAGGGAATTCTTGAATGACCAAGGAAAGCTGAGGAATTCCTTTCCCTGGAGACCTTGTAGGGAAGTCTTTACACATCTGCTTCTAGAACAGTTCTGCCCAGAGGCCCTGGACCAGATGACCTATTTGGGCTCTTTCCAGTCTGCAGCCTAGGTGATGTCATTGTTCCCTATTCCTCTGGATAGGGCAACCTCACCCCGTCACACTCATTGGGGTTATTCCTGTCTTAGAGATCCCAGGTTCCCAAAGCCACAGCTCTTCCGGTTGATGATTCACGACCTTGTCTAGCCGCCATCCTCCTTGCTGTCAGACTGAGTCAGTCCAGCTGCTCTCTCCCTACTGTCCCTTGGAGGTGACAAAGCATAGGCTGGCTCTTTATACAGTCAAGGCCCGGGTGTTTGGCTTTCCCTCCACTGTGAATTTTTAACCCAGAGTCTGGATTTGAGTCTTGGCAAGTTGTATGAGCTAGAGAAAGTCATTTGTGGGCAGGGAGTAAGTAAATTAACATTTATGGGTTGTAACTAGAGGCTCTACACTGATTCGTTGAGTGAACCTGATAGAGGCATGATCCTTATTTCGTGGGAAGGGGAGTTGACGGAGGCTCCATGAGGCTGGGCCTCTTGTTCAGGATCCACCTAGTAAGTCAGAAAGCTACAGCGGAAGGAAGGTACATACTTTAGCCCGTGGCACTAGCTGTCGCTGTACTGTGCAGTCTTGGTTTCTGCTATCTGTAAACTAGTGTTAATACTCTCTGCTCCACAGAGTTACTGGGAAGAATCAAAACATACACATTTGCAGGGCATGATGGCATATGCCTTCAGCCTTAGCACTCCAGGGGTAGAGGCAAGAGGATCAAGAGTTCAAGGCTAGTTTGGGCTGCATACTGAAACCCTGTCTCAAAAGTAAAAACAAAAGTCCTTACACATTGCATGGAAGTGATAAATAAACCAAAAAGTGCAGACACTAAAAATCATAAAAAACTCAACCCTAGTCACATCTCTGGGCCTCTTTCCTTTAGTCAGGAACTCTTATTCATCCCAGTTATTACTACATTGGATGGCCATACATCATAATTATACATGGCGGTGCTAGGGATGGAACCCTAGGGCCTTGTGCACGATAGGCAAGTATTCTACCATTGAGTCATGCCAGCCCCGGCAAGCCTTTCTCTAGCATGTTTGCTTGCCTAATTCACTTGGGAGCATCTCAAGGGCATGTTGCCTGCCCTGGCTCGTGCTAGTGTGCACGGAGGCTGGCTTAAGTGGCTGGTGGGGGTACAGTTTTTCCTGGCCTTGTAATGCCTTTGGCATTACCTTCCCTGCTCTGGGCTCTAGATCCATACGCTCCCAACATGGAAGCTAACATCCTCCCTGCTACCTGCTGCTAGCCGTCTTCCTTCCTACCTGTGGTCATAGGCTGACCTTGGCCAGCTGAATCTCAGCCTTCAGCATGCAGTTCTAGCCTCTTGGAGATCTTTGGACAATTTATCACTGCCAGGATTCTCATCGAATAAAGGACAGGCTTCAGTTACCCAAATCTTCCATGTACTTCCCTACTTCTGTAGCTTGGCTCCAGTGCTTTGGCAGAATGTCCTTCTGCATGCAATGTCTCCAGTTGTGAGGTCCCTCCTGACCACTCGCCTTCAACATCCCATGTGTCCTCACTAGAGAGCAACAACTCTTGCAGGACTCCTTATGTCTCCTGCCATCTCAGGAGTCACGTGCATCCCATGGTGCGACCCCAGGCAAGCTGGTCTGGGCCCCGGTCTCCAGTCTCTCCCCAATAACCAGTGATTCTCCCCAAACTTGCCATCCCATGATCTGGCTTTTGGAAAAGTTATGAGGTAACAAGACACAAAAGAGTCCCAAGTAGAACCTTCGAGTCTTGACAGCACGTGCTCTCCTCCCAGGCCTACAGATCAGCTTTGGAGATCGTACATGCTAATTGGCTTGCTTAATAAAGGGATAAATAAATATCTGCTTAACATGATTGCTGTCAGAGTCCTGAGCTACAGAGCCTTCCCTGCCTTAGAGTTTGACTGCAGGAGAAGCTAATTAGCTCTAATTAGGCAACTCCCAGGTGTTTTAGACCGAGAAGATGGTGGGGGGGGCGGGGAGAGTGGAAGGCAGGTGGGGAAGGGGCAGGAAAGGGACCCATTCACCCCTCCCTCCTTCTTATGCAGGCTCCTTGGCTCTTAACTTTTCATCTACCTGATATCCTGGAAGGAATCTCCTGGAGAAGCTATTGGGTACAAGGGGCTGTCTCAGCCATGTTCTCTGCCCCGTCTCATTTGTTCCTCATCATGAGGTAAGAACTCGTCATGGTCCCAATTCGTAGATGGGGAAAGTGAGATCTATTAAAGGCAAGCCCAGGGAGGCAGAGGTGCTGAGATGGATTCAGTGCTAAGGCCATGGGCATTGTTTGGCTACGACTGTTTCTCTGGAAGCCAAGTGTACAGATGCTGTGGGGGCAGCTTAGGGGCAATCCACCAAGAGAGGTTTTCCAGAGTGAACCAAACTGGCCACAGCCAATGCTGATACAGTATCTAGGAGAGTTGGTCATCCTTTGGATCCCCATCTCCACCACACCCCAAGACTCCTTCCCACATGACTCCGACCCCTGCCCTCAAGGAGTTGCCTGGAAGTCTATAGACACCTGAGTGGCCCATCATTTAAGGACAAGAAGTAGATAGAGTAGACCGGGATTTCAGGAGAGGCAAGGCAAAGGAAGATGCGTTCCAGGCCAGCCAAGGCTGTATGTTGCTATACCTTGTCTTAAAAGTGATGTCTATAGAGCGTGGCATCCCTCTTCTGTCTGTCATTTCTGTAAGAAAGGTACCTAGGCTTGAGATTCCCAGTTTACTTTTTTTTTCCCATGAGACTGCTAGGGGCAAGCAAAGGAGTTTAGGTTTGGATCTGAATTTGGTTCTGTCCTGACATATTTTTAATGTGTGCTCTTAGACATAACCCCTTTTGCCTCCATAGGTCTTTACTGCCCCCATTCTGAGCCTGGAATCCCAGTTCTTACCTGGTTACACCCTCTTCGCTGGCTTCCTTGTGTGTCTCCTTGCTCCTCTGTCGT
Source organism: Microtus pennsylvanicus (assembly GCF_037038515.1). Lineage (NCBI taxonomy): Eukaryota > Metazoa > Chordata > Mammalia > Rodentia > Cricetidae > Microtus > Microtus pennsylvanicus. Next base: position 88,356,402 of record NC_134601.1, on the reverse strand, counting down.
CTATTCTTTATCCTGTGGTTAAACAGATCTTGTAATATTCCTCTGACCATGCCCTTGCAGTTCTCTCCACAAAGCAGACATGATTAGGCCCCTGTCTGCTATTTGGAACTCATTGTAGGATACGCTACTCTACTTGCTGAGATCTACCGCTTCTGTCTCCTTAGCGTAACTTGAAAGATACTCAACTTGTTTCCGCACCAGAACCTTCATACTTGCTGTTCCCGCCCCTTCACTGCCCTGGCTCTAACTATTGCTATGGCTGACTCCTCATTTTTCAGCGTCGTACTAGAGGTGAAATCCAAGGCATTGAGCGAGTAGTTAAGAGTAGAATCACCGAGCCTCAGCCTTTTCCTGTGCTACCTAGGCTAGCCTTGTGCTCACTCTGTAACCCAGGCAGGCCTCAAACTTTCCATCCTCCTGTTTCAGCTCCCCAAGTCACCGGGATTACAGGCCTATACCACCAGGCCTAGATTCCTTTTGCTTCTTCAGTATTACCTCCTCAGAGACATATTTCCTTAAAGAGCAGTACGATTTTTTTTTTTTGTTTTCAACTCAGTACTCTTTTGGGTGCCTTCCAAATACCACAGTTGGCAATTATTTTTCATTCCATTTTAAAATGTGTTTATTGACTATTTCCTTTCACTTACGCCGAAGATCCATGAAGTTGATGACTGTTTTCGTCGTAAGTGTACCTCAGACAGTGTTTGGCACATAGTAGGGCCTCAGTGTAGACTTGTTATGCAGGCAGATGGCAGATGTTCGCATCAATGAGTGAGCGACCAGGTCTTGAAACTGCTGTAAGGACTAAATGAGCTAATGCTTGTTAAATGTCTGGCAGAGAGCCCAGTAAAAAGCACAGCTCAATAGCTAACCTTGGAATGCGCGTGTGACCTGCGGGCTGGCACCCAGCTACTTGCTGAGCTAGCCTCACCCTAGTCAGCTAGCTTTCCATCCTCATAGCCTGTTGCCCACAAGGCCCAGCTCCAGCTGCCATGGAAACAACCTCTTCTCATCTGTGGGTTCCATTGTGCTGGGGTGGAGAGCCTGCTGTTGGTGTTACGCCATTGGTAGAGCAAGATGGCCCAAATGTGGGAAATTAGCAAACAGGACAAGTGAGGACTCTCTGCTTCCTCTGGCTTCCGGAAAAGCTCTTTTACCAGTACACTGCCAACGACCTCCACCACGACTGCATGACCGGCCAAATGTTCCATCCTGTGTTCTCGGTATGCATTGAGCTCCCTGCCTTGACAGCCCAGCTCAAGAATTGATTCCCCCGGTGCTGATGACAGTCTCTGTGCAACCAAGCAGGAACCCCCAAGCCAGCATTTTTGTATATTCATTTTTTGTCCTCTTTCTCTGAGTACATATGAGAAGCACACTTTAAAGCCTGAAAGCAGAGGCGGTGTGTGTGTGTGTGTGTGTGTGTGTGTGTGTGCATGTTTCTGTTTCCCTCTGGCACCTGGCACACACTTGGCAACAATGAAAGCCCTCCTCAAGACTCCCAGCTGCAGCTTGGTAGAGCAGCAGGAAGGTGGGCCAAGAAAATGGGGGCTCTGCATTTGGCTCAGCCACTGGTTTGCAGAGGAAGCTCTAGGCACCCTCTTCGCCTTTCTAGGATGATGTTGATGGTTTCGAAGCTTCCTGGAGATGCAGGCTTGCAAGGGAACACTCACTAATTTATCTACTAAAGGGTATTATGATTTTATGCAAACCCCCTTAGGTATTTTTAAAGCAAGGAGCATCCCTTTGGTCCATCAACTGTAACGGAGGACTCAAAAGGGCCGTTAGGAATCCTGAACTTGAAACTTTTGCCCTGCAGGTATTTCCAGGTAGGGTTTACCTGAGCACTTACTATGTACCAGGTACAATTCTAAACACTTCTGTCTGTGGATGAACTCATTTAACCCTCACAACAATGAGGCGGGAAGATCTGTACTGTTATCAATGTCCATTTTATGCGTTATTCAAAGATGTCAAACAACATACTCAAGTCACTCAGTGGCAAAGTGGAACTGACACTTGAATCTGATGGCAGTCTGTTCCTGAAGGCCACTGCTACCCGCTCTGCAGCACCGCCTTTTCATCTCTCAGAGGAATTGACCTCCTCTCTGGGGCTCTGAGGCCACAAGGTAGACAGTGAGCTCCTTTCTCACTGAAGCTCAAACAGTCCCACTGAGGCCCAAGCTTTGCTAATAGGCATAGAGCCCTAGAGGAAACATGGCTTCTTGGTCCCTCTGTGTTCTAATCACATGACCTTGAGCAAGGCCCTCGCTCCTCTTAGCTTTAGATGATACATTTCTTTCACATGGGGGTCTATGAGTATTTAGAGAGGAAGGAAATTAGCATGAACTGGATAGCTCTCCCTCCCTCCCTCTCTCTCTCTCTCTCTCTCTCTCTCTCTCTCTCTCTCTCTCTCTCTCTGTGTGTGTGTGTGTGTGTGTGTGTGTGTGTGTGTGTGTCGGGGGGGAAGGGGGAGGCACATTGCTTTAAACCGCCTCTGACTCTCCTGGAAGGGTCTAAGGAGAAATTATTCCTCTCATTTTGCATAAGTATGCTCAGAAAGGCTAATGTCTTCCCTAGAGCCTTAGAGTCAGGACAAGTGGAAACAGGATTCAAACCTGAAAATTCATGCTCCTTTTACTTAAATAAACTGCTTTATAATTACTTATAGAAAAATTAAAAGGAGTATAGTACTCATCCATTAACACTCTCAGTGGATGCCTGGAACCATGGCCACTACTGAACCCAAATGATATGCTCAGAACTTTTCACCTCACTTAAAGAAGCACTTTCAGGGTCTTCTTTGGCATATTTGAAATGCCACTATCACTACGCTTACACTTCGGAGCCGCTGCTCCATGAAATAAGGGTTCCTTTGCCATAAGTATCATGAGAACACAGTAGATCTAATAGCCAAGCCAGCTACCAGGCGATGACTGATGCGCGGGTAGCATTTGCAGTGTGCAGACCCGGGGGTAAAGGGAAGACTCACATCTCCAGCAGAACGGGGCAGGATGGCTCAAGATTTCATCATGCTACTCCAAACAGTAAGCAATATAAAGCTGACGAATTGTTTATTTCTAGAACTTTCCATGGATATATTTGGAGTTGATTAGGAAACTGAAACCTCACACGGCGAAGCCTCTGAGAGAGAACAACTGTACGGAGCTTCCCCCATAATCTGTTGCAAGCTTTCTTTGCTCTTAACATCTTGCACTATTAGGATGATGTGCTTGTCAGAATTAATAAACCAAAATTTACACATTATTGCTAATTACTGCTCGACATTCTTGGTTTTTACGTATTGCCCTTTATCCTCCCCCACGAGGCTGGTAGAGTTACGACTAGTAATTATGTCTTCTTAGGCTCCTCTCTGCGTGGGCAATTTCTTGGACTCACCCTGCCAGTACTGAGGAGTAGTGCTCAGGTATTTGGTACCATGTCCCTCAAGTGGAATGTGTCTGCTCTTTTCCTCAGGGATAGATTGGAGTTAGATGTTTCAGGGAGGAAGACCACACACCGAGGTCAGGTTCCATTCTTGACGCAACACGTCAAGGATATAACCTTGTCAGTGAGACCTCTTGCTCTAGACATTGAACTTGGCCACCTGACAGGGGGAGTGGGTAGTGGATTCTCCACTCTAACGTTACTCTTTCTTTTTCCTTTTTCATGAGCCACTCTTTGGAAGGAAGTCACTCGGCCCTGCCACCACTTAAGGGATGGAGAAAGGGATGACGTGCTCCCCTCCTTGTGCGAGGAAGTGCTGCATAAATTATTTGCAATTCTTCTGCTCCAGGGAATTGCCTCTTCTCCTCTGTTTATTTATTTATTTAATTGTTTATTTATATCACTATAGACTCATGGAAATTTTCTGTATACTTTGGGTTAATAGCCAATACTGCATTATTTATTTTGTTGCTCAAACTCTTCTAGTTTGACTGTTGGAAGTTTTTGCAGCTGGCCCCTACTTCCCTTGGCCGTATCCCCATCACAGTGGCTTTCTGTTTTTTTTTTTTTTTTGGTGTTGTTGTTGTTTTGAGCACTTCCTTCATTTCTGGTACCACAGAACACTTCAGGCTCATTTTGTATATTCCCTGCCTCCGCCCTGGGATCGAGCTCTCCTGCACGGAGATTGATTCCTTTTATTGGACGATGGTATTAAGGAGCAAGGCCAGGGCTCTGAGCATGTCTGGTTCGACAGGAGCCTACTGACTAACAGAGCACAGAGGTGTATGTGGATATCCTTCCAATGGATGAACGCCCACCTGTAAGTTCTCTGCACAACCGTCTGGAGCTCTGTGAAGCTACCTTAGTTCAAATTTGTGTCTATTCTCCCACTCAAATGCACTGACACGGGGATTAGTCCAGCTCCCCCTTGCTTAACCGTAAGTACATTCCACTCCCAACAGCGAGCAGCCTGGCTCCTGCCATCAACCCCACACTCTTTCTCCCTAACTCTTGCCAGATTCCCAAGGCTTGTATGACAGTTGACAGGGTGAGGAGCTATGTTCATTTTTCCTGGACTCCGAGTAGCTTTTCCGTAGTGGGCTAAGATTCTGTGGCCTGGGAAACCCCCTTGGTTTGGTTTCTATTGGCAATCTTCAAAGTCCTGGGATGCTTTCTCCCAGTACTACTTGTCTGTGGCCGATTAAGCCGTTAGAGAGCTTGCGCATGTTGCAGCCACCCCTCAAACACTGGCTGGCAGGCTCTATTTCCAGCCTCCTGTGCCATCACCCTCCGCTCTAACCAGTCGTGGGGTCTCTTGCTCAATCTTGTGTTTCTGGCTAGTGGACTTGACTGACTGTGATGGAGGGCACTCAGGAATCCTGGGTCTAGGCAATCTGCAGCAGGAGGGCCTAAGGCTGCTTTGACAAGCTCCTATTACATCAGCTCAAAGGCCATCGCCTTGGGGCTGTAAGCTCACTGGCCCCATGTGAGCAGGGTCCTATGACCAGCCCCTAATCTTGAGACGTCTGTGTTTTGGGAGTGCTCTTGCTGTTACAAAGCACTTGCCAGAGCTGGTGGTGCCCCTTCCTGCAGGTGACATTCTCTGGATCATATCAGCCCCAGCCTGTTTCTCCCATTTTGGTACGGGCTGACTGGCAGATTCCCTGAAGATTTCCAGGACTTGTGTGTATGGTGTCTTTCTGCAGCCCCAAGGTTAGACCCATTTCCAGGTAGTTGATCTTGCAGGCAGGTTGCTCCCACTGGCTGACATGATACCTTTGGCTTCTTTCTTTCTTTCTTTCTTTCTTTCTTTCTTTCTTTCTTCTTCTTTCTTTCTTTCTTTCTTTCTTTCTTTCTTTCTTTCTTTCTTTCTTTCTTTCTTTCTTTTCAGGATCCTGGGTGGGCTTAGATTGTAAAAATGTTGTTGACTTATTGGCTGGAATGGCTTCTGTAGAAAGGTTCTCAAGACCCACACGCTCCTGGGACCGTTTTTCTCCGGAACTTATAGAATTAAGAGCACATAGTGTCCAAACTGCAAGGCACTTTTGAAGATACTTAACACAAGGCACTCCTGTGTGCATCCGACTCTCCTTCTCCTACTCCCACTCCAGACTCTGCCCTGGTTCCAGGCCCAGTCTGCAACTTCTGGGGGTTGAAAGAGGATTAATCTTAGACCCTGCCCTCTAGAATCTCTCAGTCGAATAGGGACACAAGCACCCAAACCATCACTGTACATAATATACTAAGAAGAACAGCAGTAATAATAATAGCAGATGCCACATAGTGAGTTCTTGCTATGCCCAGGCCTTGGGTGTTTTGCAAGCATCATTGATTTGTTCTTAGTAAGCTCCTAGGAGTCACTAGTATCCCCACAGAGGAGGCAACCTAGGCTTGGCAATGAGCCTCAACCGAAGTATGAGAGCCATCATGGTACCCCAGTCCTTCCCAGCTCCGCAGTCTGAGTTCTTTTCCACTCTCGCAGACCTTGAACCTGCAGCCAAGTGTGGTAAGTAAGGCAACTTGCCCAGAAAGAAAGGGGCTGAATCAAGTGCCCTCTGCCCTTAGCTCCACCCAGAAGCCATAAAGCCTTGCCAAGAAGACAGTGGTGTGTGTTCCTGACCCTAGCTCCTTCTCCTATCATGGTCTCAACTGGCATGGTCCCAGAGACAGGCAGGCCATGTGGCCAGCATATCTCCCTTTCAGCACTGCCAGGCCACAGCTGGCCCACCTTTGTGTGCCCCCTCCAGTGCCCAGCTCTCTCTCCTCAGCCAACCACACAGCCCTCCTTCCGTTCAGCATTCTTGCCAGCTGGTGTGTGAGCCCTGTGTGAGGAGACGAGGTTGCTATGGCAGCTGTGGAGGGTTAGTGTGGAGGGGGGGGTGCCCTGATGCAAAGCTACTGACCTCTCTGGGAAGGGAGGCTGTGGCCCCAGGCCTGGTAAGTGCTTCAGCAGGTCACCTCAGACAGCCCACCCCCACCCGCTCTGGCCCTCTGCCCACACCGGGTGCGCTTTAAGAGCTCTCACCACCCGGAGAAAGGGATGAGCCAGGGAGGAAAAATGCCCAGGCTCTTCAGAGCTCAAGCCCAATATAGCAGAACTAATTTGAAATGTCACTTAGGGCAGTCTCACTCCCAGCCAGCAAAAAGCTGGTTTATTTACATAGTTGGCTGTGGCAGGAGGCCAGGAACCTTGTCATGCCAAGGCATAGGGGATGGGTGACTAGGAGCCCTGGTTGTGGCCCCTTGGCATGGAGCCTTGCTCCGATTCACCATCTGGAAGCCCCTATGGGCACAAGGGTCTTCACCAGTGCCTTACCTCTCTCTAAGCAGTATTCACCCGCCCCGCCCCTTTTATAACCTAGGGCACGGCAGGAATGCTAGTGACTACCTTGGTGCCAGTTTGTGTTAGGCACAACACTACATGCCTGGCATGATTTTTCTTGTTGCACCCTTACAGAAAAAGGGGGGCTCTCAACCTCATGTCCCAAGTCAGGAAGCTGAAGCTAAGAGAGATTTATGATTTTCTTGTGGCTCTATAGTATAGCCATTAAGAAAGTGACAACTGGGATTCAAATCCAGGTCAATCTGACTCCTGGGGCTATGGCTTTCTCCTGTATTGGTGCTTTGTAGCTTGGCTTCTATCATCCAAGCCACACACTACCCAGGACATAGCCTACGTAAGACACTAGGCCCACCAACTGATTACCATTGGCCTATGCGTGTCCATGTGTGTTACTGGGGATTAAACCCAGGGCCTTGTGCATGCTAGGTCCATGCATATACACCACTGAGCTGCACCTCCAGTTCCTGATTGCCTTTTTAAGCAGAGTGCCCATGGGTCCTCTTGGATTGCCCAATGGACCGATTGGCCTGTGGAAGGCAGAGTTCAAGCCCCCAGGAAGAGGGCAGGATGTTTCTGAAGCTTACTTGTATGTTTTAATCTCAGACGCACCCAGGTCCCTATCTGAGATGGTTGCATGCAAGTGGCAGTTCCAGCTGACTATGTTTTTCTCTGGCATGTACTGAGTGTCCTTTTGGTGACTGCATGGTTGTGGCTGCTCAGAGCTCAGAGAGAAAGGTGCGGTCCCTGTCCGCATGGCTCTTTGAACTACCACCTGTAATAATATCACAAGATGGGCTAATGTTGAGGGGTCTATGCCAGGAACTGTTTTAAAGTTAAAGACTCTGAGAGAGGTCCTATTGCTCTTCTCAGGTGAAGAAAGAAAGCTTTGAGAGACACAGTATTTTTGCCCAGGGTCACCTAGCTGGCACGAGATAACAGTGGGGTGTGAACCCATGCAGCCTGTTGTCAAAGCCCATATTTTTAATTTTTAAAAATTTATGTGTATGGGTGTTTTTATCAGCATGTCTATCTATGTAGCAAGTGTGTGCCTGGTGCAGAGACCAGAATAAGGTATCAGATTCCTCAGAACTAGAGTTACAAATAGTTGTGAACTACCATGGGAGTGAGAGAATCGAACCTGGATCCTCTGGATAAACAGCCAGTGTTCTTAACCACTGACCCATTTCTCCAACCCCCATACTTCCCATTAATCCACCCTTATCTGATATAAAAGGGGAAGGTTACACACAGTGGTGAGGAGCCTTAATTTGCCAAGGGTTCCACTGTAGGCAAGCAAAGGAGTCATTTGCCAGTTGAACCCTTCCTTGAGCACATTTTCAGAGTGTTGATCCAGAAAAGGGTGCTGGAGGTAGCCCAAGCTCCCCACTGAGAAATTCAACTCCTCTAAAAGGCTATGTCTCATTATCTTTTAGGGCGTTGGCTACTTCTTGGCACTGAAGACTCAGCCAGCCTGCTAGCCAGGGGTTAATACCCAAGGGAGCCAAATGAAGAAAGGCCTGCCCTCTTGTCATGGCTCTAGGGAGGGATATGACTAGAACCAGCTGGTAATCATTTAAGGATGTTGATACAGCAGCGTTGAGAGGGGGAGGGGTATGGCAAAGGCCCAGAAATAAAACTGGGATGTGACAGCGAGTTGGCCAGTAGGCAGGTCCTGGGCTGAAGGGACAAAAACAGAGCCAGGTAGAAGGAGGATCTACTTGACCTAAAGTGCTAACCAAGTGGTTCTCCTTGAGGTTCAAGACCAAGGGATCAACTCTAGAAGGCTCAGCGTGGAAACGGTAACTTGGTCTGGGATAGGGCAGGTAGCTCTGGGTCCTGAAGAACCCAGGCCACTGGAGGCAAGAAGACCATGGCCCACACTCTAAGCTGCCATCTGCTTACAAGTGACTCATTTATCTTTCTGGGAATTTTTTTCAAAATAGCTCAGAAGACAATAGAGAGATGTCCACAGTGGCAAGAGCTCTTCCTGTCCCAGTCCTCCCCCCATGCCCACCAGCCATATGTGCCCCTCGGCAGACAGGAGAACCCAAACCTGCCTTTGCAAGCACCATTAGCTCTGGATGATTTATTTTTATTTTTAATTTTATTATTATATGTGTATGGGATTTACCTGCTACATCTTATGCACATTTGGTACCCAAAGAGGCCAGAAGAGGGTTCTGGGTTCCCCAGAACTGGAGTTAGAGACAGTTGTGAACTGCCATGTGGGTTTTGGGAATTGAAGCCCAGGTCCTCTGCAAGAACAGCCAGTGTTTATAACTACTGAGTCATCTCTCGGGCCCCACACTTCCACCCCAGAGAGTTTTACACAAGAAGTATTTCTTGACCTAGAAACCCAGGGAGGCGTAGGCAGGATAGCGGCTGCTGCATGGGCAGACAGCCCTGCCAAGGACCAAGTTGGCGCAGAAGTGGTGCTGAGGCTGATTCGAGGAACGAGGACAGTGCTGGCTGGCTCATCAGTGGCACAGCTACTGACCTCAGAGGCTCAGCTGGGGAGTGGCGGCTGCTTTATGAGAACCTCCTGTGGGAAAAGACACTTGGCCAGGTCCCAATTCCAAGTCAGCTGTAATTGTAGAACCATCCAGGTTTCCCCAACCCTGTGTCTGTCTGGCCCTTCTGATACTCACACAGCACTTCTCTCTCCCCTCCCCCTCCCAACCAAGCAATCACTCGGTTTCCTAGCCCCACCCATCTCAACTCCTAAACCCTTCTTTCCTTTCCTGTCTTGTGCCTTTTACCGCTCCCACATCACTAATCGGAGGGACAAGGACAGTACATTTTCATTTACTGAGGGCTTCAGGCAGGCCAGGTTCTCTGCTGAGTGGTTCCATAGATTTGCCTCCTGCTGCCAATCCACCAAGAGGTGCTCTGCTGTGCTGGCCCTGTTTTACAGAGGAGAGAAACTGCGGGTCAGAGAAGGAAATGTCTCTTTCTTAAGGGCCTACACACTCAGGCCATCTGACCTTAGGGCCGCAGGCAACCATAAAGCTCCCGGCCCCTCACTAGATGCTGCTCTTCCCCTTCACTTCTTACTCACTGCCAAAGCCGTTTCTGCAAAACCCGACTCTGACTAGCTCTTCCACTCCTGGCTCGGTGCCCCATCTGGACCTAGGTAAAGGGTCCCCTGATGCCCCCACTGCCACCATCCTAGGCCACGCGGCCATCGTCTCTCATACAACTATTAGCAGTGTGAGGACAGGAGATGCATCTGTCTACTTCCCCAGCAATGTACATGCTCCTTACACAGCCGGGCTGGTACTCACCCAATATGTAGTCCACTAAGAAGATCTTTCCACGTACACACACAGCTCTGGAGATAACACCTCTTAAACCACAACTTTTATTAAAGCGAGGTGTCCCAATTAACTACACTTCTCACTTGGCTCATGCTGTTCCGCAGCCTAGCTTGCTATTGGTTGCCTTTCCAGCGCTGTTCTCTAAGGACCTCTACCTATGCTGTCTGTTGTGGCGATCACTACTTGCTTTTAAGGTAGCCCAAATTGAGATGCACCATCCGTGCAAAATACATGCCAGAGTTTGGAGATTAAGCAGGAAAAAAAGGAATGTCAAACACTCCTATAATTTTTCTATATTGATTTCATGTTAAAATGAATATATTTCATAGATATTGATGTAACAGGCACTTAGAAGCTGCTTTTGTTGAAAAGTATTGACCCTCTCTTTCTCCCACAAGGTGGCTAAACCAAAGAAGCATAAAGCCTCTGCCTTCCTCCTGGGTCAGTCTCCCTTACTCTGGCTCAGGCTGCCCACTTGACTCTGCATAAGCATAAGAACTAATTATGCCCTGTCTACCTAACGCAATCCACTCTGCTTCAAGGCTGAAGGTACAGAAATGGAAGTTAATGACCTAAACCTGCAGTCACTTTGAATTCTAGGAGCAATAAGGCTGGTAGGACAGGCACCGCCCCAAGAGGACAATTGCCTATAAAGGAAGGGCTATGTCCTGGAACACACTGTGTCACAGGAACCACAGTGATCCCCTTGGGGATACGACAGCAATAAACAACTTAGCACAACTTGTCAATCACCTTGCAGAACTAGAGCTGAGACAAAGATGGGTGAGAGTGTATCTTGACCAGGACTGGTTAGTTATACATATCTCTTGACTGCTACCCTAATTCTTCCTCTGTTTTAAACATAAAGTTCATATCAGTATCGCAAAGATGAACTTGGGGTTAGGCAGCTCTCTTTATTTGTTCCTATTCCCAATGCATTGATTAAATCTCTTCCTCTGTTGTTCATCATCCCCCTCTTTAACTGGCATATTGGGAAGAGTGGTAAAAACCTAGCCTGTTGTGGCTGTTGCAGCAAAGGTCCCAAATCTCTGGTCACACTGGTAAAGTTTTAATCATAGCCTGCTAAAATTCCCAAGCTCTGTAAATGGCTTGGATGACATGTCCATTGGATGGAATCAATGGCACTTCTCAGGGCCTCCCGGTGTGTGGTGTGTTGGAGCATCCCTGTGGAGCTCTGTGGGAATCTTTCTTCTTGGATTGGACCTGTAGAGCCATCCCAACATAGATAACCTAAAGCAAGTACTGTTGTGGGTACTAGGGAGCTGGCAAGATAGACCAATGCCCCTGGCTAAGGTAATCTCTTCTATGTCTCTGCCTCAGTGCCCAAGGGCTTGGTCCTTAAAGATTAACTGAATCTTGGAAAGGTAAGGCGAGAAAAGCTATGATTTTTCTAATGGGTAAAGGCCAAGAAAGGTCTGAGGGAAATAAAGCTCTTTTCACAGACCATGAGCAAGCACTGTTTCATATTGAGGTGGAGATTTTAGAGGAGGGATCTGCAGTCAGAAGACTGAGCTCAGAATCCACGTCTGCTGGGACCATGTACCGGCTGAGCATCCCTAACCTGAAAGCCCAAGTGCTCTGAAACTCAAGCTGTTTTCTTTTCAGGATGCATGCAACATCTTATGTGGAGAATTCCAACCTGAATTCACCGGAAAAGTCACAGCCAATGCACTGGCATCCTAACATTTTCTAAAATACCTTCAGAGCTGGGCATAGTGGTACATAACCTCACCCTGGTATCTAGGGGATGAGGCAGGAAGATAACAAGTTCAAGGCCACCATGGTCTGCAGAGTGAGACTTAATACACACACACAGAACACTACCTTTAGGTTCTATGAATAATATTTATTTTCATATAAATTCACCTAATTAATTTCATGTTTAGCTTTAAGACCCATCCTTAAGATATTGCATTGTATATATGCAAATATTCTAATGTTTTAAATATATATTCATATATGATAGTTGTTTGCAGGAAATATTTGCCGATTATTCATCTATTATTTTAAAAAGATACCAAATCTGAAACACTTGATATAAGGCATTTAGGATAAGGGATACTCAATCTATATTAAAGGTCATTGAATTATGGCTAATGAAATGGTTCAGAAGGTAAGTGCACTTGCCAAACAAGCCTGATAACACACGTGAAGGCGGAAAGATAGAACCTATTCTACACAATTGTTCTCTGACCTCCACGTGCACACCGTGGCACCCATGCGCTCCTTCCACATCACACACAGCATTTAATAATAGTAATAAATTTTGAAAAGACCATTGGGTTGTATTCTTTAAATGGGCCGTTTGTGTGATGTGTGAGTTATATCTCAGTAAAGATACTGCATAAAAATATTTATAAACTTTGCATGCAAAAGGAGAAAATAACTTCCCCTGTCTGTGTCTTAGTTTTCATGCTGTGGAAAGAGATGATAATAACAATGTATTTATCTTCTCCCAGGATGGCTATGAGAAGGAAAAGAACAAATGCACATGAAAAGGTCCCATTATGCCCACAGCGAGGGCACACTGTGGACTGCCATTCTTTCATGCCAAGCCCCGTGCTAGTCAAATCGCACACAGTACTTCATTGCATCCTCACAACAGTCATGGTGTGTGTGTGTGAACATCTCCATTGAGAAGGGTTATGAGATGTCCTGCTATGATGTGGTTGTCTATCGGCGGAACTAGGTTTGGCTGTTCGAATCCCCACCTCTCTCCATTTTGTCATATCCCTCCAGTCACTTTAAGCTTCAAACAGGGCAAAAGCGTCTCAGGTACAGCCTCCCCTGGATGCTGCTGTGGGTGACAGAGTTTCTCCTAAGAAGACACATCTTTGGGCCTATGGTTAATTTATTAGGGTGCTTCCTTTGTAATGGAGCCTGGACCCAGTACTCAAAGTGGACCTGAGATAAAGAACTATTGGACCAGGTTATTTCATACACGTATCTAAAGCTGGTTTTCAGGTCAGCCAGCTGAAGATTAATCGGGGGTTCCCCAGTATCTATAAAATCCCAGAAGCTGTACTCAAGGACTCTGGGCACTTTTCTCTTAATGTTCCTCAATTTTTACAAGCGCCTCAAGTTCAGAGTGGTGACTCACTCAGAACAAGGAATCCAACCTAGGTCTCTTCACTCACCCGCTCTATTCGTTCATATTTCCTATTCATTCAGTCATTGCCCGTTAGGTGTTCAGGATACAAACATGAATTGCTTTCTGCTATGGAAAGAAAGGCTGGAGAAAACCGAGAAAGGAGAAACGCATGACAGCTGGGGAGGCTGTGTGTGTGTGAAGTGTGTGCATGTGTGTTGGGGGTGGGGACTGGCAGGCAGAGACTGTCTCCTAGACAAAGCGTTTCTTGTAGAATAAATATCATTTCACCAAGAGTAGAGAAGAGGGGGAAGGGAGGCTTAGGGAAGGAAAACGGCTTGGGCAAGCCTGGTAAAATGGGGTGTTTCGGGTGGATGGCGAAAGACAAAATGGCACATAGTTGGGGACATGGTGAGAGTTAGAGGCAGCTCTCGTCCTCTGCCTTATAGGCCCTGTGTGACAGCTCAGTGCATCAGCAATGGGCTTGGGGTCTGGCCAGTTTGGTTTCAGAGAGACCACTATGGCAGCAGAGTAAGGAAAGAAGCAGAGGGGCTGGCTTGGAGGCAGAAGACCTTGGGAAAAGGTCAGAGAAAGGAAATAAACACTGCAGTGTGGCCCTGAGGAGATAATGGAGGAGTCTCTCAAGGTCTGGAACTAAAGTTTCAGTGCAGGAGAAAGAGGGGAGGGGAATTCTACTGCTACCCTCTGGCTTCAGTAGCCACAAGGTTGCTGGGCCCTGAGGCAGGAACACTAAAAGGCAAGAATGGGGCCCACTAGGGTACTAGACCTCTGTATTTGGAGTTCAGCCTTGAGGCACAAGGTGAGGTATGAGCTAGAGAGACAGCCCTATGCACTCTGTCAACCCTCGGCTGGGTACTTTTTGTCGTTAGTTTGTTCCAGATGGGACCCAGGTTGGCCTCCAATTTCCTTTCAGTACTCCTGCCTGGGCTGGGACAGCAAGGTTGTGCCACCATGTGCTTCTGGATTCTTAGCCTCATGCTCTTTGTTCTGCTGTGGCAGGCTGACTTCAACTGTCTTCTGCAAATGTATGGTCCCAGTGACAGGGGATATAGGGTCTAGCAACAGGAAGCAGTAAGGTGTCTGTAAATGTCACAAGAATCCGAGTGGGACCTGACAACTAAGGATTTTTTTTCTTTTTAAAAAAATTTTAAAAGTATTTTTTTTCATTTTATAAACCAATTACAGTTCCCCTCCCTCCCTTCCTCCTGCTCCCCCCTCACCTTCCCCCCACCTCACCCACTCCTCAGAAAGAGTGAGGCCTCCCATGGAAAGTAAACAAAGTCTGGCATGTCAAGTTGAGGCAGGACCAAGGCCCTCCCCCCTGTATCAAGGCTGAGCAATGTATCCCTCCATAGGGAATGGGCTCCCCAAAAAATCAGTTCATGCCCTGGGGATAAATCCTAGTCTCATATCAGTGGTACCACGGACTGCCCAAGCCACAGAACTGTCACCCACATTCAGAGGGGTCTAGTCTGGCCCTATCTAAGTTCCCCAGCTCAGGTCAGAGTCAGTGAGTTCCCGCTAGCTCAGGTCAGCTGTCTCTGTGGGCTAAAGGGTTTTCTTATCCAGCCTACTTTCAGGTAAGCCTCTTCAGAAACTGCGATGAGAGTCCATCCCCACCCCCATCACACCCAGCCAGGGAAAGAGCTAGAAGAACTCTGGGTATTGCTAGGAGAGGACCAACTGAAGTGTGATTTGCATATGATTTGCATAAGACAATCTGTTCTCTGGTAATTTTCAAGTGAAAATGTTATCATCATTCCCTGGAGGGTCACTGCGCGATTTTCCTCTCCTTTGTTCTTTGGTACGCACAGACTGCCCCAGGTCTGCCCTCTAGGAAGGCATAATGGGGAGGAGGAGCTGAAAGAGGGGGGGCTGGGGAGAAAGGGACAGTGTCCTGGCTCAAGGGCTGCCATCCCCTCCCCAGGGCACAGGACAGACCAATCTTCTCTTGACCACAATGGCCTTCAACATACAGCCCCTACCTAGGCTGTTTCTGGCTACTCCCTGATCCCTCAATGCTGCCCTGCTCTGGGACCTCTCTTGGGGCCCAGTTACTAAGTCAGGCCCAGGCAATTCAAGGCACAGGCCTGGCTCAGGGGAAACTTTCTAATAGGTGGATAATTGCCTCTGTTAATTGCAATTTGATTTTAGCAATTTTTCTCTAAGAGCTTAGGGGCCTCAGGCCCAGATATGGAGAAGGGGGTGTAGGGGTGGAGCCTCCAAGCTAGGGTCCGACCACGCAGAGTTTACCACCTGCTAGTCCATCCCAGTGAGTCTGGGATCTGAGCGGCATCTCACCCCACACCTCAGTTCCTCAACAAAGACATGCTGGGAATGGTTCTGAGGACCAGCAGGCCCCAGGAATAGCTCAGCAACACTTTCAGAAGAGGTCTGATGGCAGACCATCCAAGTTCATTGCCTGAACTCTATCCCGAGGCCTGGAGGCCTTTCAGCCAGAACTGGAACCTTCTTCTAGGGCTATCCTGGTCCCTCCTACCCTTTCCTGGGACTGCTACCATCTCTTCCCTCACCAGGCAGCTGTGTCCTTGAGGGAACCCCAGAACATATGGTTTTGGAACCCTGTGACCTCATGGGCCACAGTGTTTCCA
The DNA here is from genome assembly GCF_037038515.1 of Microtus pennsylvanicus. Lineage (NCBI taxonomy): Eukaryota > Metazoa > Chordata > Mammalia > Rodentia > Cricetidae > Microtus > Microtus pennsylvanicus. The sequence goes on along the minus strand of NC_134601.1, from coordinate 88,340,553 downwards.
GTCCCAGATTTCCTGTAATTTACTGTGTGGCCCAAACTGGCCTTAAACCCTAAGTGATTTTGTCACAGTCTCTTGAGTGCTAGTGAGCCACTGTGCCCTGCCCTGTTTCTTGGTCTTAAAGCAGAGAGATGATGCTATCCCCACAGTGGGATTGCTGCAAGGGTTAAAAAGTTACTATGCGCCAGGCGGTGGTGGCGCACACCTTTAATTCCAGCACTCGGGAGGCAGAGGCAGGCGGATCTCTGTGAGTTCAAGGCCAGCCTGGTCTACAAGAGCTAGTTCCAGGACAAGAACAAAAACTACGGAGAAACCCTGTCTCGAAAAATCAAAAAAAAAAGTTACTCTGCACTGCATTCTCCACCCAGCAGCCAGCACATGTTAAGGTTCCTGTAAGTGATGCCTGTACCCTGGCTTTTGTGACTAGTGATCTCAGGGCACTCAGGGTTGACCCCTCACCTTGCAGCTGGTGGCCATGTAGGTCTATGGGGGCTAAGGAGGAATCAGGTAGGAGAGGTGCCCTGAGATTAGGGCCCATTTGGGATGAGGCTGGAGGCTGGGAGCAGGAGGTTGACCAGCTTCAGTGTCCTGAGCAGAAGCTATTCCATGGACACCTGGGTGCCTTGGAACAGAAACTGCACAAAGGATGTCTCTTGCCACCCCACTGTTCACCACCTCTGCCTCCCTTCCCAACTGCCATTTCGCCACTCAGAGGACTGCTGGGAAGAAGAGGAGTCTGGGAATGGAGAAGTCTGGGAAGCTGTTTTGTCCCTTGGAAAGGCGCTTAGAGACAAACAGGCCAGGCTTCCAGCCTTTGCCAGCTTCTTAGCGTTGTCTTTGGCCGTGTTCTCCACTTCTCCCAGCCTCAGTTTGCTCCTCAGTGCCCACATCGGACGGCTACAGGATTAGCTAGGATAACAGGCAGCAGCATGCTTCATAAATAGCCATTTCCTCCCGGCCTCCTCCCCTTCCCACACGTGTAAGGGGAGCAATTATCTCCCTGTATTTATGCATGTGCTGCCTGCCTCTCCCCACTGGGTTCCTCCCTCACGTAAAGGTGTCGGCCACTGCCTTCGTTTCCACTGCATACAGGCCCTCTCTGTTGCTGGCAGGGAGCAGGGGGGGTGATGGAGGCAGGTCGTGGTTTGGGGCCCTGGTTGAGCGTCTGGGTGCCTGCCCACCACCTCTGGCCAACTGCTGCCTGCAGCATGCTCATTAAGCCCAGAGGACCCCAGAACAGCATCACAGGCCTTTGCCTAGGCCCAGCCCCCAGTGGCCTAACAGGGGAAGGACTGCACAGACAGGCTTTTTGCTTGAGGACTGGGGGGGGGGGGATGGGAGGAGATCTGCCCTGGGCAGTGGCCCAGAGAGGAAACAGAAAAGGGGTAGGGCAGGGGTCTGGAGGAGCCTGGTCTGTTAGACAGGGGAGGAATTGGGAGATGTGAGGAGAAGGCCACAGCTTCTGCTCGGTCTTGGACTGTGCTGGGCCTGGTGTGGCTGGCCCCTGCCTGTAAAGGAGGTGTTGACAGAATGATGGGGTGGGAGGTCCCCAGATGCGGGCACTGCAGGGCCAGCATGCTGGGAGGTGACTGCCTGGTACCTTGTCCTGGGGCTTCTGGATTCTACTGCTTACTATGGACTTGATTTGTGTGTTTTGGGGGAATGTTCCTTCAGTTTCTCTTGTCTAACCTGGAGCTGAGAATAAACACAGGGTGAAAGCATGCATGGATGTGGGGCACACTGGATTCAGGAACAGGGTTTCCTGGGCAAGAGGAAGGAGAATGGGTCAGGAGAGGGGTGCCCAAGGGCCCTCATCTGTCTCTGGATTGCAAACACTGTAGAAACTTAACAGAGCCGTGTGATGGGGACACAGATGCTTGCTACATTGTATGTTTTACTATGTTCTGGCATATCCAAAATGGTCCATAGTGAAACGCATGCTCAGTGACAGCATCACAAGCATCTCTCAAGGAAGAGAACCCATTGTGCCCTGAGAAAGCCTCCAAAGCAGAGAGTGGGTCCCCGAGGCAGGGTCCTGTGGAAATCTATGCATGTTAGGTTAAGTGAGTACCAAAACTCATTCTCAGACTGCCATTGTCTTCTTCAATGTATGTCTTCCACTAGGCAGACAGGCATATGGAAGGAGTCGGGTAAGTACTATAAAGAAAGTCTGTGAGTAGACCTGTGAACCATGGCCACACCAGGCCACTTCCAGCCCCATCCGCTGCCAAATACCAGCACATCCGGCCAAGCCTACAACAGCCACAGCCTAGAGGAGTGGCTTACATGTTAGACTCACCTAGGAGTTCAGAAAAGTGTGTGAGTGTAGGGTGGAACTTGGGCATCTATAAACCTTCGAAATCTCTCAGGTAGCTTCGGGGAAGCCCTGCAGAAATATCTGGATGATGACCCGCGGAGGCTTTTTCACAACCCCTCACCATCTGCCTCTTTACCTCCTTTGAGAGAACTCTGGATATTTTAGACACAACCAATTATCTATCCACTTGTGGGCCAAAGCTATGTGACATTGGACAATGCATGTCTTCTGCCATGATAGATTTCAAAGCCCATGGCTAGGAAGTGATGGCCTGCATCTCCACCACCCCAGAGGACTGCTAGTTTGGAGAGCATTGAAGAGATGAAAGAGAGTAAGCCCTCACCAATGCTCATGAAGGTAGATGAGGGTGTTGGTCAATCACTGGCTCCTCTCCTACCAGTGTTTTCTGAGCCTTGGGCCAGGAGGACATAGTAAGCTCCTCTTTGGAACTCTCCCCTTCTTCTGTGAAGGATGGTTGTCCTGTGCCCCCCCTCTCCGTATCTTTCCATATCTCCCACCTTTCCCCCTTCTCTTTCCTTCTCTCTGGCTTCTCTGCTTCTTGCCCCTTCGCTATTTATCCACCCTTAGCCTCTCCACACTCCATATTCTGGCAACACCCCCCAATTATATAGTAGACATCCTCATCTAGAACATTCTCTGACACCTCAAATTCAACATGGCTAAGCTAAATTCATCACATTTCCGTGTATCTTCTGCCAGTCACGGTGTCCAATGTTCGGTCATTAGTGTCAGCTCACCAAGCTTTAGTAACATCAAATCCTTAACCTCACCTGCCTCGCGCTGCAACAGGTGGACCACTCTGCAGGCACTGGCTTTTCTCTGGGAGTACCAATGCCCTTTCTCAGTTCTTCCCATTGCTTCTGCAGAACACGGGTCTCTCCTGGAAGTCCAGCATCGCCTGACATTCCTTAAACACTCAGGCTCCTTGCTGCCTTCCAACAGTTTCGGTCCCTATGGAGGTCATAAGTCACTTGGCTGCAGAGGCCAGGTGGAAAGGGAGTGAGCTGTGTTGGGGGTGGGGGGATAAAAACCAAAAGGGATTTAAGAATGGGAATGGCACATCTTACTTACAGCAGCCTGGTTACAGTCTTCAGCTCCTGCCACTGTGGAAATGACAGCCTGTCTTAATCTATTTGTGCTGCTACGATAGAACACTACGGGTTATATGGATTAAAACTAAACAGGAATCCATTTCGCATGCTTCTGGAGGCTAAGATGGCCAAGAGCAAAGCATTTGCATATCCTGTGTCTGCCTCATAATTGTCTGTCTTTTCCATCTAGCTTCTAGTGACAGAAGGGCTAGGGGTCTGCTTGGGGTCTGCTTTATAAGGGCAGTGATCTCAAACCCCACAGCCAAAGTAGTTCCCAGAGCACCTCCTAATACCATCACTTAGCGGGCTGGGACTTTAAAATAGGATTGGGGGGACACAGATCCTCAGGACTAAAGAACGAGATACTGTTGCCAGACCCTCCCGTTTATACAGAAAAACCAGAAACCCAAATGTTAAATGTAAAATTTCCAGGATTTTCAGTGTTGGCAAATCGTTCAGTTTTGTGTAATTTGGTCCTGGGCCATACCAAACCCGTCAGTGACTGGATGCTGCTTGCTGGCTCTCTGTCTTGCAAAATACGGGTTCTCCTTGCAGCTCACTCTATTTGGGGTGCCCTCCCGATCCCTTCTTGTCCCAGGTTTCCCCAGGTGGGGCCCAGGAAGCTGGTCCAGATCTGCCTAGTCACCCCGTCTGGTCTACTTCTTCCTGTAACCTTTACTCTTCAATAGCCTGTGTCTGGAGTCCAGCAAGGCTGCTTCTGGAAGGAACCGACAGCGGCTAGGGTTAGAGGTTAGGAGTGCTGAGATGCAATTAGGCTTCCTGGATTTGAATACTGCCTTAGCTACTTATTAGCTGAGTGACCTCAGGCAAGATTTTTGCCTTCTCTATAACCCAGTTTCTTCCTCGTGGGGGTGGTTGCAAGCTTTAAATGGGATAACCCATGAAAAAATACTTGGTCTATAATAAATTCTTCAAAAAATTGGTACCAGTTCGTGTTACCAAGAGCTTGCTGCCCACTGCACATAAATGTCAACAATAGAGCTGGGGCAAAAGCTCTGTGAGCCTGAAGGCCTGAGTTCTCACCACTTCCGCCCATTTCAAAGCTCTGCAGGCCTTATGCTGTTCTAGTCTGTAAAAAAGCAAACTCACCAGGTGGTGCTGGCGCACACCTTTAATCCCAGCACTCAGAGGCAAGGCGGGAGCAGAGGTAGAGACAAGCGGGTCTCTTGTGAGTCCGAGGCCAGGTTGATCTACAGAGCTTGTTCCAGGACAGCCAAGGCTACACAGAGAAAACTGGTCGCAAAAGAAGGCAAGCTCCAGGATTAGTCCTGTTTCAAGGGAATATGACGGAGAGTAATAGAGAAGGCCGGCTGACGGTTTTGAGCTTCTGACTTCATTGACCTGATGAATTGACTTCTTCCGTTCATGACCTCTTTAAAAAGGCCAGTTCTACTCAGCAAGAATCATTAATGAAAGTCCTGGTGGCTTTTCCTGGAAGGGAGCATAAGGAATTTATGTTCAGGTGTGTCCAGGCCATGATGACTTCATTATCATTATTGCTACTGGGTATTTTGTTCATTGTCATTTCAATTTTTTTTTACTCTCTTGCTGAAGGATAAGTCAAGAGAGAGCAGGAACCATGCCTTGTTGTTTTTATTGCCTCCCTTACCTGCACCCTTTGAGGCCAAAGCCCTCCTAGGGATGCACACTCACGAATGTGCATGAGAAAATATTGGTCCCAACAGACTGAATTCTATCCACAGAAGTCTATTACAAGTCAGCTATATTCCAAGTATGGGTCTAGGTGTCAGCAGCAAGGCACAGAGTAAACAGACTAAACAAAGCACAGAGTAAACAACAAGTACTGGCAGGGCCGCCCTGGCTGCTGCTTCCCAGCTGCCCATTGGTAGGTACACCTCTCTATCTGCTTCCCACGTCCACCTTTGACTCAGCATTGGCAAGACTGCCGGAATTGTCACCCGCTGGGGATGCTAGGAGCACTGGGGAGGGATGGGAGCGCCATTGGCCAACTTCGTTAGCTTTGCTCAAATCAAATGAAAGCTCTCGAGCACCAGTTGGTGAGCAGCAAGAACGAATGCAGGCCTCTCAATTGGAACCGGGCAGACACACAGGGCTTCTCCTCACCCAGACTCCAACTGTGAGCCTGGGGGTGCAGGGAGCTTTGTATATGGATTGCCTCACCACAGCTGCGCACCCCAGGTTCCTTGTCAGGGAGTACACTTCTGGTGTGTGTGTGTGTGTGTGTGTGTGTGTGTGTGTGTGTGTGTGTGTCAGATGGGGGAGATTTACATCACAGAATCACAAGCAACTTCAAAAGTGAGTTTTAGATATTTAAAAAAAATAATTGAGAAGCTACTACCATGGCACTAGGTTTTCACAAATAGAGACCGTTTCTGCCAGGCATGCTATTATACACATGTCAATCAGGAACACTGAGGCCGGAAGGCTAGGCATGAGGTCGTCATCCTGGGCTGCATAGTGAGACCTTTAAAAACCACCTACTCCCCTTTCTGAACATAAACGGAGGAGGAGTGGAGAAGGGCAGAGGGGAGGCGGGCGAGGGAACAGGAGGAGAAGAGGGAGGGGAAACTGCAGTTGGGATGTAAAATAAATGAAAATTTTAATTAATAAATAATAATAATACAGCCTTCTCAAGGGTGATTGTTATCACCCAAGTGAACTCTGGCTTCCTGACTCCTTTGCACGCCTCCCCTCTGTTACCGTCTAGGAGATAATATATTTGTCGACCCCCTCCATCTTCCTTTCTACTCCCTTATGTCCAGCAACTTCTCCGACTCCTCTCCAACACAGCTGAAGCCATCTTTGTACCTGCCCCAGCTCTAAAGCTATGCTCCACATGGCCCTGGCTCCGACACTCTCTTTCCTTGCCACACTTGCCTTTTTCCTTAGAGAGCTGGGTAGGAATATAGAGGTTATCCCCGCAACCCCCCCCCCCAACATGTGGGAATTTTGCCTCATCCACCTTTGGGTGGCAGAAATCATTGTTTTCACTTGGGTTCAAATTATTTGTTTCTTACGCTATAGGTTGATTGCGTGTCCGCGTAGACATGTGTGAGGGTGTGCAACAGGCATGAGCATACACATGGAGCAGCTACTGCAGGGGTTGTCTGTTAGAAGTTCTCAGGATCCATATCCTCATCTGTTTTGAATTCTGAGGCCAAGAAAAGAAAGAGGTGCATCCATGTCCCAAGTCTGCCTTAGAGTTCACAGTCCAAAGAGGAAGAGGAAAAGCTCTGAGTAAGGCTGTAGGAGGGGCCATCTAAAGGGGAAGGGAAGTGGGGGAAGTCACAGAACCTGGGACTAGTAAGAAACAGCAGCTGATAGAGCAATTTGAGCTGGACCTCAGGGCCGAGTGGGAAGCAATGGGTGCTAGGGGTGCGGGTGTCAGGTGGGAGGTGCTCCATGTGTGACTCAAGCAAAGGGCCAAGTAGCCTGAGTGCTGATGGCAGGAGATTAGATAGATAGAGGCCAAATTGTGCCTGGCCTTATGTAGACTTATTCCTGTAGGCGATAATGAGCCATCAGAGGTTTTGTAAGTAGGGGAGTAACATGATCAGAGTCGTGTTTAAGGAAGATTAATTAAAAATACTGTATGGTGTGTTTAATTCATGGCTAGCCCTGGGCTGTAGAGGAAGCAAACAAGGCCCCAATGAACAGGCAATTCACAAAGTAACAGCCAATAAACATATGAAAGGATGTTCAAACCCACTAGAATGCAAAGAAATGCAAATTAAGCAACAATGAGATACCATATTTGGCCTATCAAATTAGCAGGGATTAAAAATTTAAAAGCCCTCGCTGCCGCCTAGGATTTGTGAGGCCAGCTATTACTCACTGCTGGGCGGGGCTCCCAAAGAGCAGCAAATCACCCTACCCTTGGGAGGAGATTCACAAAGCTGTTTTTAAAAGGGGCATATTGTGTAACTCAGAAGCCCTACTTTAAGGTATTTATCCTAAAGAAATCACTGTGGATGTGAGTGAGAACGCATGCCCTCTGTGTCCTGGGTGTTACTTAAAAAAGCAAATAACTGTGCTGAATGAATGGGGAGAGGGTTCAAATTGTGTAATGGAGATTTCAGAGACTGGACATTAACATTTCTGAATCCTCAAAGGCTGGAGGCAGGAGACCAAAGGGATAGTTAAAAAAAAAAAAAACTTCGGTGGTACCCAGGTCAGGTCTCTAAGGGGAGCGCTGAAATTTGCCCTGCAACCAGACGGTGCCTTTGTTTGGCTTTGGACATTCAGGCTGGCCTCTTGGTCATGCAGATGTACCTCAAGTACCTATTCTTTGTCTTGGGGAGGCCCTGACTCCACATGCAGATGCTGTAAGCAGCGAAGTTAAGCATTCTGTTTCATTCTGTAAAAGGCCGTCTTCACGGTGGGCTGGGGGGCGTCTCTGCAGACTCGCTTCTGCTGTTAAATGATTTTCAGCTTGCTTTGGTTAGGCTTTGCAATAGCGAGGGGGCAGGTGGGGCGGGGGTCACTGACAGCCCTGGCGTGAGAATAGAAAGGACAGAAGAAAAGAGCTGTGGGTTTGAGGAGCCTAGATTCCCAGGCCTGAGGCAGAAGTCTGTTTTAAAGACCGTGACCGCCAGCAGTGAGCCCTGGGAAAGGGCAGAGATTCTCAGAGGAAAGCAGGTCATTGTGGCGATTGCAATTCCTTGGATCAACATTGCTCTAAAGGAAGGTCTGTGCTCAAGAGGATTTTAGGTGGTTCGTGGAAAGAGAAAGGAATGGAAGACATGCTTAGGATGAAGCACAGGCTAAAAAGGAGAGAGTACTCTGATGGAAAGGCCAATATTATGAGCATGTACTAGGAGAGATGGAGTGTGCATACAAGTCTAGAAGGTTGTTTGGAAACATTCCTGTGTCAGCCAGGAGCCAACAGCAGGTGAGTATATTTGGTTCAGCTGGCTGTTGGAAATGAACAGCCATGATGCTCGTGGCCTATATGTGGCCCTAGGAACATGATGGGGCTATGGAAACATTGAGGGAGGGGGACAAAGTATGGTGGTGAGTAACAGACACCCTCCAGTACTGGCCTGGGATGTAGTCAGTAAGGGGTAAGGAAGTGTCTGTGAGCCAGGAGCAGCATAAGACCAAGGATGGTCCTGTGCTTGCTCTGGAAGCTTGGGGGAGGGGGATTCTCGGACTGATGGCCATTTGGATTTTAAGAGGGAAAATGTCCAGGTCATAATTGCATGGGATATCAACCAGGTGGTTAAGCGGCATTCTAAACACTGGTTTGAAAGGATGTCTGATGATGTGGCAGGATGTTAGTGAGATACTATGAGGTAAAGACACACACACACACACACACACACACACACACACACACACACGGGGCGGGGGAGGGGATGAGAGAGAGAGAGCGAGAGAGCGCTCAAAGCATATAGTGTGAACTAATTGTCTTAAAAGGAGAATATGGATAAGAAACAAAGAAACACACCAAAATAGTATGGGAGACATACCCATGAGGTGACCAAGAAAGAATTCTAAGAAACCACTATGTTTGCATCAAGAAATAGTGTGCATAATCATGAGCCTTCAAAAGTCATGATGGTACTGAGTAAGAGTGGTGGGCTTAGGTGGAATAGCATCATGGGGGGGTAGGATTAGTGCCGATGTTACTGGACTCAGGGGGATCACAGTCTGTGACCCAACCAAGCCACTTTTAGCCACCTGTTCTTAAAAAGCCAATTTTAAGGAGTCAAATGAATAGTAAAGGGCAGATAAAGGAGATAAATATGGTCACACTTAGAAGAGGGACACACCCACTGACCACCCCAAGTCTGTCTTTGACTTGATAAATAAATAAAACAAGAGATATACATGACTAAAACTAACAGTCTGATGAGGGGCTATTCCCCGTGCGCTGTAGACTCAGCTTCTAATGTCCTCTAAGGTCCTGTGGCAAGTTGTGACACTTTCTCCTGGAATAAGCCCCTCCTCTGGATGACTTCAGGGCTTCAGCCATTTTCTCTCCCAGTAGGAAGTTTCTGGGGAAATACTAATTCCTAGAGATCCATTATTTCAATAGTCCAATAGTCAAAGAGAGGAGCTAAGTGTCTTTAGAATACATTCAAACCGCTGGGCGGTGGTGGTGCACACTTTTAATCCCAGCACTTGGGAGGCAGAGGCAGGCGGATCTCTGTGAGTTTGAGTCCAGCCTGATCTACAAGAGTTAGTTCCAGGACAGGCTCCAAAGCTACAGAGAAACCCTGTCTCAAAAGAAAAGAAAAAGAATATATTGATCTTAACTAGGCAGCCTGTTTATACCTAGTGACCCCAGACAGCTCTCTACTCCGCTTTCCAATATGTGGACCCTGTTGGCAGTCTGCAAGCAGACTGCAGTTTTCTTAGTACCCCAATCTGCAGAAGTGTGGGAAATGCATTGCTTGAATTTATGAGCTGTCCAGCCTTCCTATCACACTCTGAACTAAGATGAGATCCGAAAAGTACCCATTGGCCAGGCCACTTTCTTGTTTTGGTTTTGTTTTCTTGTTTGAGAAAAATCTAGAACCCAGAGGGCAGTCAGAAGTGGGTTACAGCCATCTTCAAGAGAGTTGACAAGGGTCTGTGCTCTCTTTGAGGTAGCTGATGGGAAAAGAAAAGAGGATCTGAGAAATACCGAGACGCAAGAACATGAGTCACTTGGTGACAAACTGGATGAAGGAGCCCAGGTATTTGGCTGAACTTGGACTATGGGTGGAACAGGTGGTCTGGAGAACAAATACATCTGGCCCCGGCCATAGCTGTCACAGGTGCCATGCTAAGGGCAGGACACAAGCCTCTGGGAATTCTTACAGCCTTGATAGCAGCCAAGAGACTATTTTCCCACCACCAAGAAGACAGCTTCAGGGAAGGCCTCTGATTGGCTGGCTTTGATGAGTGAAGGTATCTTCACAGTTGCTAGGGAGGCCTAGGTGGATAGAACCTCTGAACCCTGGAGTTCCAGACCAGCCTGGGAACTTGGGCAAGATCCTACCTCACAAACACAGAACAAGACACAAACAGAAAACAGATGGTGACTGCCTGGGTGAGTGTCCATGCTCTTCCTGTGCCAAGCAAGGCCAGTCTGTTACCCCGTGACAGGGAGCAGGATATCACACTGACTGCACCCTGGCGATCCAAGGGAAAGCTGGGTCCTCAGTGTGGACCTTGAGCCATACAACTTCATTGATGTGTGTCCAGGGAGAAAGAGGGCCGTTCAGATACTCAATTTAAAACATCACTTTCTCTCTCTCTCTCTCTCTCTCTCTCTCTCTCTCTCTCTCTCTCTCTCTCTCTCTCTCTCTCTCTCTCATTAATATTCTCCAGATCCCCAGTGTCCAATATGTCTCCTCTCCATCTTTAAAGCCACTGCCCAGGTCAGCATTCAGTGTCTGTCACAGGGCCACTTGTCTGGGTCTCTAGCTTCAAACTGTTTAGAGCGCCCCTGCTGCCACCAGGACAGTAGTATGAGGAGTGAGACCCAGAGTTCTGCCGATTTCTAGATTTCTGTCGTGAGCACCCCCCCCCCAGTTGTTGTGGATCTGAATGAATGAATACAGAAGGCAGTTAGAACAGGGTCTGACAGGTTCGGTCTGACTTCTGACTAGTTTTTCTCCCACTGAAGATTCCAGCCTTTTCATTCTTGAGCTTTCCCTGCCTGGCCCTCCCTCACCTATCAGGGCCTTGACAAATGCGGGATTCCTGTCCGTTTTGAATGCCTGGAGTCTAGGACACGCTCTTTGTCTTGTAGACTCTGAGTTACTTTGGGATGCTTCCTTCTCATCGGTGAGGAAGATAAGTTTCTGTGAAATGGGCACAGCTGGCATCAGGCTAGGATGCTCCTGGGACTCTGTGGGTCAAGGCACAGGAAGAAGGCCTGGTCAAAGGTCAGTGACACCCAATTCCATTGTCACTTCTGCACCCGATTCACCTTATGGTTTTTGAACACACAGTTTTCCTTCCCCAGGTCTCAGTTTCCTCAGCAGTAGCATGAAAGGCTTGGGTTAAGAAGACCCTGAGGGCACCCTATGAGTAGGAATCTGGTACCACCTTGTCTGGCCTCACCCCACACTGCCTCTCCTAAGATTGGCCCCTGGGAGAACACATGGCAGTGGAGAGCCGGGGCAGGGAGAGGTGACAGTGCTGGAGGCAGAGGCAGAGGACTCATTAGGCCTTAATGAACTGCAGTCAGGCCTATTGATCACCTCTCCAATCATTTCCTCCTAATTCAGTCCTCAGGGTCAACAGGCCTCTGTCTTTCCTGGGCTTTATGCCCATCCTCTCTCTAAGCAGTCAAAGGCTCTTGGAAGGGCTGCCAGGCCCCCAGAGCATGGGCAGGAGGAGAACTGCTGAAAGGTGAACCCCACTTCCAGCTTGCTGCCCCTCCATCCTGCAGTGGTGTAGCCAGAGCCAGTCTCTCATTGGCACACTGCCAGAGGGCACCACAGAGCTCCCCATTTGATTTAACACCATTCTGTCCCGCCTTGAAATTCTTATTTTTTTTTGTCAAGGAATTTCCTGTTTTTTATTTTTACCCAGCCTTGCACAGGCTAGCCTGTGTATTGCACAAATGGCCTAGCGGAGCATGCAGAAAGGAAGCCCTGCTTCATTTCTCTCTCCAGTAGACTTAAGCTACATACTAAGACTCTCCCCAAGCCGGGTGGTGGTGGTGTGCGCCTTTAATCCCAGTACTCATGAGGCAGAGGCAGGTGGATCTCTGTGAGTTCAAGGCCAGCCTGGTCTACAAGAGCTAGTTCCAGGACAGGCTCTAAAACTACATCGAAACCCTGTCTCGGAAAACCAAAAAAAAAAAAAATCTCCTTTTGAACCAGCCCTTGGACTACATAAGGGGACACCTTCCTTATCAGGCAGCTGAACTTACTGGTTCTCAAGAGGCTTTTGGGGCGCTTTTGCCCATCAGTACTTCTCCGGGGTGACAAGCCCTGGGCGAGGCTCCTTGCCTGTTGGTCAGTCAAGAGAGCTCATGCAATAGGCCACCGTGTAACAGTGTTAAAAATGTGGCCACTCCTGAGGAAATCATGAACTGTGGGACATGGCAGAGCTTGCCTTTCTGTGCAGTCCTCTGAAGGCTGAGGCAAGGAAATCTGTGTGTTCAAGGCCACCCTGCTCTACACAGAGAGTTCCAGGCTCTGTCATAAGAAACAAACATGAGTTGTTGCCTGGTTTGAATGAGAAATGCCTCCCCCCCCCCCCCCCCCCGCATTGACGCATATCCTTTAGCTAGTGGTGATACTTTAGGAGTCTGTGAACCTTCTAGAAGGGGGGGGGACCTAGTTGAAGAAAGAGTGTCACTACGGTCAGGGCCTGGAAGGTTGCCCTTTGGCTCCTGTGTTTTGCTTTGTTCTGTTTCTGGGTCCACGGGGATGTGTGCAGGTTGTCCTGTGTGCTTCCGCTGAAGAAGAGGGTTCCTAAGCTCTTCAAGCCAGGGTTTTGGAATTTAGAATTTGCGCCTGGAAGCCAAATCCCACAGCTCCTGTCATTGTTTTCCACTGAGCCCAAGAGCCTAGGCCTGTGCTGGCACACCCTCCTTCTGAGGGTCGGTAGCAGTGGAACCCCTGGCCCTCCCCTGCCCTCGGAGATGAAGGTACCTTCAGCCTCCCTCAGATCCTGCAACCAGCTGCCAAGTCTGGCTAGTGCGTGCATGGGTGGCAGAGGGCCCAGATATCCCCTGCTTTGCTCCCTCCGGCTGCCACTGTTCCCTGGGGCCCAATTAAGCCAGTGCTTTGTCCCTGGGCAGCAGAGGCGGGTGTCCCTGGCACTCTTCGGCTCCACACTCCATCTCTTCATCAGCTGTCGCCAGACAGCCCACATAATGTGGGATTTCATGCTCAATATTCTTGATGAAAGTGGAACATCAAAACCTCAGCGGGGTGGACACATGGAGACTAAGTGAGACTCTCACCCAAGGAGCCATCATCTGCGTGAAGGAATCAGCAAAGCTCCTCTCAGGCGGCCGATTGGTATTGTCATTAGGGCTGGCGTTCTTATTGGCTTCCCTGCCTCGGAGTAGGAATAATAAGTTATCCCTTGCTTTTGCACATGGATGGTGTGTGTCTGTGTGCGGAATCTCTTGGCTGATAGCAATCTCTGCCTCTTGTCATACTAAATATTGATCTGCACTTTTGGGAGATGCCAAGGCTTTAATCTTCCGGCTGCCGCTCCCCGCACACCGGTGTGGGCGTTGGGGAAGTAGAGCATATTGTTTCTTCACACACCTGTTTTGCCACTTGCTCTGCTCCTGCACAACACTTGGGCTATTAATGCCACGGGAAATTGGCTTTCCTGTAATGTCACTTTCTCTCTTCACTTTGCTTGTGGCTCCCTGGGAAAGCACTTTTCTGGTGTGCCAGCCCCAGGCAGTCACCACCCACACAGGGCCCGAGGGCCTAAGCAAAGGAAGTAGGGGCTCTCAGTCAGTCTTTCTTTGATTCTTCATTCATTCAGTAATTGTGCTGGGAAACATTTGGGAAGTTTCTACTGCAGGACAGGCCCAGGGCTAGGTTCCATGAATGTGGGGACCCATGGGGCATAGTCTGTGCTACCCACATAGAGCTCCCAGTCGCTAGGAAATGATGCTGCGACAGTGCCACCAGCATGTGGCAGGAAGGCAAAGTGGCCATTCACGTGATCCAGCAGAGGTGAGGCAGCTGTTTAGTTCCTTCCCGGAAGAAGGGACCTCAAGTCTGGATTTTGGAGCGTACACGTTGAACAAATGAATAGCTCATGGAAGAGAGTGGTGCCTCTTGCTGCTTCGAGCCCTGTTCTGCCACTGATCTGCATGACCTGGAATTAGGTCATAGGTCCCATCTGGCTTCCATCTGTATTTTTCAAGATTTATTTTATTTGTGTGTGTGTGTGTGAATGTGTTTGCATATGTGCACATGAGGGCTCCCAGAGAAGCCAGAAGTAGTTGGATCCCTGGAGCTGGAGTTACATGCGGCTGGTTGTGAGCTGCCCAGTGTGAGTGCGGGGAACTGAACTCCGCAGGGTCACAGGGAGCCATCACCCTAGCTCCTCTAGCTTAAAATGAAAGCCCAGGGCATGGCCAGGTGGTGGGCCTCTGGAATCCTAACATCTGAAAGACTGAGCCAGAGTTCAAAGCCAGCCTGAGTTACATGGTAAGGCATTTTCAGAGTGAGGGGAGGGGGTGGGAGAGAGGGAAGGAGAGAGGGAGGGAGGAAGGAAGGAAGGAGGAAGTGTGAGGCAGGAGGATTGCTACAAGTCCCAGATCAGTCTCCACTATATACTGAGATCTAGGCCAGAGTAGGGCTACAGTGTGATAGTCTGTGTCAAAAAACACACAAAAAAGGTCAGTGGTGATGACACACGCCTCTAATCCCAGCACTCAAGAATCTAGAGGATCTCTGTGAGTTCAAGGCCAGCCTGGTCTATGCAGCCCAGGTATTGCAGGAAATCCAGGACTAAATAGAGACTATGTCTCCAAAAAATAGGAGGAGGAGGCGGGGGGGGGGAGGAGGAAGTGAGGGGGAAGAGTCCACTACAGGGCAATCGAGCATAGGATTCCCTGGGTGGAAGGTGTGTGTGATAGTATTTCTGAACGGAGCCCACATCTGCCCGTGCTGACCTTCTGTCTGAAGCGGGAGGAGAACGGATGTGCCTGAATTGGGCTGGGCAAAATGGGAGGCATTTTCGCTTGTGGGATGGATGGCAGGAGATCTGTGGCATGATCCAGTACTGGGGGTCTCTGAATGTCGGCTCAGGAGCCCACCCAAGGTGCAGCAGGTTTATAAAGAGACCGACTCAGCAGGTGGGGAGACGGCTTAGGCTGCTTTAAAGCCTGGCTCCCCCTCCTAGGAACTGGCAAACCTTGAACAAACCAATCTTCCGTTTTCACACTCTAAAATGGAGATAATGACAGTACCGATGTCACTGAGGTTGCAATGAGGTAATGAATGAGAGCGACTTGGCCAGCGTATACCAAGTGCTCCCATGTCATTGCTACTAATGGCTGAGGTCACAGAGTCACTGAATAGCAGAGCTATAATTCCAACTGAGGTTGGCTCAAAAAAGCCGCCTCTCTGGTGGCCTCTGTGTCCTCTTGTCTGCTGCCAGCTTGCTGGCAAGGCTACTCAGCATCTCTCTGGAGCTATACTGAGCTAAGTGTCAGCTGGGACACTGGCTCCTTTCTGCTCACAGAGCTCATGAAGCCAGCTGCTGGATTTCAGTGCTGAGTGGTAAATGCTGCCATGGAGGAGGGAACACAAGGCCCTCGGTACCCAGCCAGCCATCAGCATTGCGGAGAGGAGAAGGGAGTCAGGCTTTTAAAGACAGCTCTGGAAGTTCCCACCCAATGTGCACTCTGCCCTTCTCCCCTACTAACAAAGCCCTAGTTTTACAAAACCATGATGGCACTGCTAGCTTAAAGACTATTTCCCAGTCTCTTCTACGACTACATGTCACTCAATTCTGACCAATGAGATATACAAGGAATAGTCATACAAGGCTCCCGGAGTAGCTGCTTAAAAGGAAGGTGATTTATTTTGAATGTATTCTCTCCTCTCTCTTGTGTAGCATGGTGATGTGATAACTTGACCTCCAGCAGCTGAATCCTACCAGGCCTTTAAATGTGAAGTGGGTATTAGGATGGTGGGGTAGAAAGATGGAAGGGACAGAGATCTTGATAGCTGCTATAGCGCATCCCCAAACTGGGTTTTCCCCTGGCATGTTGCATGTGAGATTGCAAACCCTGTGTGTGTGTGTGTGTGTGTGTGTGTGTGTGTGTGTGTGTGTGTGTGTGTGTGTATGTGTGTGTGTGTGTTGAGACAGAGTCTCGCTGTGGCCCTAGCAGGCTGGTCTTGAACTCCCCATGGTTCCTTTTTTTTTTTTGAGACTGGCTGTCCTAGAACTTCCTCTGTAGACCAGGCTGACCTTGAACTCACTAATTAGATCAGAGATCCTCCTGCCTTTGCCTCTGGTTTGTTGGGATTAAAGACACCAACCTGGCTCAAACCCTGTGTTTTTAAGATAGACTGTTTTGGGTTCAGTTCCCTACACTGAATTCAATTCTTATCTGACTCAGAAAAATTCACAGGGAAGAAATAACTTGTATGGGCTCTTGGGATAAGTGATTCTGCGAAGTGGAAACAGCCATTAAAGGCATGGATGTTTGAAACATATGACAGCTGACAGCATTGGCAAGGGTAATCAAGAAGATGGAACATTCACTGGATACCATGGGCCTCAGCCATAATGGACTTCCGGCACTCTTCAGTAGCCCTGTGGACCTATAGCTTCAGCTTGTTCGCTAACTTCTTGTTGTTGTTTTATCCAATCAATACAGATGCTATTCTCTAGCAGCTGGGTGCTATGATCTCCTTTTTACAGATGAGAAAACTGAGGATGAGAAAGTTTGCTGGCCTGTCCTAGGTTACTCAGCTGGAAATGACTGAGGTGGAATTTGAACACAGGTGAGCCAGAGTCTATTGTCTTTTGCTGAATCTCTAGCATGGATCAGAATCACCAGGAGGAGGTACAACTTGCTGGGTGCTACTTCAGACTGTCTGCTTCAGGGGGGCTGGGGTGCAGTCAAAAACTTGCTTTTCTGATAGCTGAGGTGCAAGGTGGGGGTGGCACTGCTGGTCTGCAGACCGATATGGGAAGCCACTGGGCTGCAGCGTTAACCGAGGCCAGAAGTCTCCCTGTGGCAAATATGACAGTGTGGAGACACTGTAACTTAGTACAAGTCTGTGTCTTCAAAGTTCCTGCGCTGTCTCTTATCAGCCTTCTGTAGGGCTGGCTGGCACCTGAGCTGAGTCCAGACTGGGCAAGAATGCCGATCGTCCCACGCTAGCAGGCAGGTGCCAGCTTCCAGGTAAAACACAAACAGACACAGCCCTTAGTCTCCCTGTTGGATTTCTTTGGCTCCTGGCCTCCAGAAGGGCTACTGCTGGCCCACCAGAAATAAGGAGCAGGAGGAAGAACATTTTTGTAGACCAGGAATAAATCTGTATCTTGCTGCTAAGCTCCAACCAGATGTGAGAGATTCCATAAGCCCCCAAGAGGTTGCCTGAGCTGAAGACTCCAGCATAAATATGTTCTTACACATTCATGGAAGCTTTGTTATTTTAGTATGTGTCTTATATGTGTCTTGCTAGTGTGCCCTGGTGATATGTCACTTTCAGGGTATGAATTCCTAGGGGTCAGGAGATCAATTTGCTAGTGGTGAGGAATTGAAAGTGCTGACATTGCTGGGAGATGGCTCCGAGGTTGAGAGCGCTGGCTGGTTTTCCAGAGGACCCGAGTTCAGTCCCCAGTACCCCTATGTTGCCTCACAACCATCTATAATTCTAGTTCCAGGGGATCCAATGCCTTCTTCTGACCTCTGAGGTCACCAGGCATGCACATGAGGAACAGGCATGCATACACTCAAAAATTCATACATGTAAAATTAATACATCTTTAAGAACCAGTAATGCTGGAGTTGCCAGTGATGCGGATTACTGTGTTGCTGGTGGTTACAGTCTAAGGGGAAGGATGAGAAGGACGAAGTGGAAAGAGATAGACGAATGAGGGAAACAGCCACAGAGGTGAGGGAGGTGGAAGACTATGAGGCAGATGCACGGTGAAACTATGACAAGGTGATGATGGGACATGCTGAGCGGTCCTCTCTCCACTGATTTTCTTTCTAAAACCACCTTTGGGCCTGGCCGTGTCTTGCTCGGCTAGAGTGGCACCCAGACTCAGCGTCTTCTGGTGCTTTGGAGGTGGGGTGGGGGCAGGGGTCAGGAAGAATAGCTAGAAGGCCCTCAGGTCCCTCAAAACACTGCCACTTTGGAGCACCCTTGCATGGGCAGAGGATCCACGGAACCTATCTGACTTTGAGCCCCCAGCTCAGACCTGGGATGGCTCCGGACTGCTGCTGCCTGTGAGTGGTGGGTGTTGAAGGAGAACTGGCGACCAGAGGGGCAGAGGCAGGCCTGTCTAGTTCATCGGAACTCAACCAGTCAGTGCTGCAGCAGTAAGTTGGGGGATTTGCTGATGTGTTGAGTTTGCCTGCTGGGCTCAGGGCCGTTTTTTTTTTCCATAATTATCTTTTGTCTGGCTGAACAATGGAGGTGAGGGGGCAGCCAGGCAGGTGGGACATAGCTTGGCAGGCCCTTGGAAGAGGACAGGAGGTTGCCTCGCAGCTTCTAGCCAGTCCCATTCTTGGCATAGCGTCCCAACTCCGGCCTCATTTCACTGGGAGCCCAGTGACTGCGGAGTCTCCTCTCTCAAGCTAGATGGAGGTAGGCCGGGCCGGGAGCCCGCCGCACTGCGCCCTGGCTGGCTCTCAGCCCTCTCTCCCCACACACCTCTCCCTCTCGCTCTCTCAGAAGCTGAGAGTCTTTTGATAAATGCCGCCCGGTTGGGCGCCTGAGGAAGGCCTGCGGCTCCTGGGAGGAGCCTGTCGACATCCGACACTGGGAGAAGGATGGCCCTGCCAGGGAGCAGGGTGGGGGCGGGGGCTGCAGCCCAATTCCCCACAGAACAAAAAGATTTCTCTCTCCCTTGCACCAGCTGCTGGGTCCCCAGCCACGTCTCGATCATTTTTCAAATTGCAATAAATTAGCGTTTTCTGGAGCAGGAAAACCACACGGAGAGGCCTAATTACCAAATTTGGGGATGGCCTCAAGCCCCTCTGGGCCTGCTTTCTCGCCCCCTCCCTCCTTGCTGGGGATTGAGGAGGACGCAACCCCAAAGGAACAGCTTCTTCCATTTCACTCACACCTTTCCCAGGACTGGCTGCGGTCCCCCCTTTCTGGCTGTTCTCTGCACACAGCCCTGCCTGTCACCTCTTCTTTGCTGACGTTCCCTCCTTCATCTCTCCCACCCACAGAATGCAGTGCAGACCTATTTATTGCCGTTTGGAAGAGGAAAGCTGAAGGGAGAAGCGGGGAAGTGCAGGAGGAGGGCACGGATAGGGAGTAGGGTGAAAATGCCCTTGAGCCCCTGAGGCAAAAGTTGTAAGTCCTCAGCCTTCCCACGTCCCAAACTGAAAACTCAGTTCCTTGCACTCAGCCCACAGTTTAGAAAAGGATAGGAAATCTTCCCACAGGCTCTCTTGTCTGGCCAGGGCAGAGGGGCCTCTGCTATTCCAAAGATATTCCACGATGAACTTGGCTTTATGAAACCCAGTCCCTCCTCATTGAGATACCGAAGTATTAATTTACCCCAGAGGATGTCGCTGCCCTTTGCTTATGCCTGTGAAACAGTGTGTGAGGGTTCAGCAGGAGCTCCGAAGGCTCACTGAAGGCCTCCAAAGTAGGAGTGACAGAGTTAGAAGTTGAGGTACCCGGGAGTGAAGAGACTTGCCCACAGCCCCATGAAGGAGGCCTGTTGGCTATTCGAGTGGTGCTTTCTTCTCTCCTGCTGCCTGTCAGTGGGCCCAGCTGTCCACCACGACCCCTTCAGTCTTAGGAGTGCCCTCTAATCCTGAAGCAGCTCCCCTGCCCTGCCACCAACCAGGGTCTCAGCCCTAGCCATGGTGAGTTGGGATCTCGGCCTCAGCTGGAAGCAGCTGGAAGGCAGGCTGTGTGGAAGGAAATGAAACTGTTGCCCACAGTCACTCATGCTAGGCAGGGGGATGGTTCTCTTTGACTTTTCCAGAGGACAGATGGCCAAAAAGGATTCTCCAATTGTGACCTGAGCCCTGGGACCCTTGGAACCTTCAGCACTGGAGGGTGAAGAAGCCTCTCACAATGGGGCTCCCATCTACCTTCTGGGAATTTACATCCTCCTCCCTTTCACTACACACTCCATGGCTCCACCCAGCTCAGTCTTCCTTTCTCATGTGCCCATTCATGCTGTTTCTGCTGCCAGACTGTCACCCTTCTGACTTTCACCCATTGGCATCAGGCCACCTCCCGACCTGTCACTTGCAGGGAGCTTCCCAGCTCCTGACCAGGGCACTTCTTTTTCTCTCTGGCACTACATAAAGAGTCCCCCACTTCCTCAGTGCAGCCACAGCACTTCGGCTGACTCTCTCAAGATAATGAGCCCATTTCTCCAATAGCTTGACTCACTCAGAAAAATAACTTGGCCGGCAAGCAGGAGGAGCTAGCCGGAGGAGCTAGCCGGAATTCTTCCGTGTGTTTTCTGGCACCTTGGTTGAGCTCTCTCAGAAACACAGTGGCCGTCTGCTTTGCAGCCCACACAGAAGGGGTAGGATAGTGTGTCTGGGAGAACAGGACCGAGGAAGCAGAGACAGGGTGGGGGTGGGGTGGTAAAATTCCTTTCCAGTTCTTTTCAGTTGGGCCCTTGAGCCAGTTACCTATCTTCTCTAAGCCTTGTGGTCCCCCAGCTTTAGGGAGATGAAAGAGACTAAGAGCTAAAACCGTTCTTCAGACAAATGGCATGTTTTTTGGTTTCAGTAAATGTTTGCTTGTCCCTCATCCCTTCCACGGCCTCCCGAGCCGATCTGTGAGGAAGGAGAGAAAGTGATACTGGGCCAGGTCTGGTTGCCCTCTTCTCCAGGACTACCCACCAGCCCACAGGATCCAATCCATTCCCTTTCTGGCCACCCCCAGGCCCAGAGTTTACATGCTGAAATTCCCAGAAGCTGAGACTTCCAAACAAAGCCCCCAAGTTTGGATTTATCAGCCATGCTATTAAAACAGTAATTTTCAGCTGCCTAATGTTTCCAACTTCTGCTCTAATCCAGCGGGTAAATATTTACGGAGCCTGACACCACTCCTAGGCCACTTGCTCGGCTGCCAAGCATTCATTTCCCTTGCAGCCCTGTTGGTTTGATACTTTTAGAAGCAGAGGAGGATGGAGGCAGTATGTGTACATGCGCACATGCGTCCACTGGTGTAGGAGGACAAGGAGAGAGTCTTCCTCATGGGATATCTTGCGTGTGGAAAGACAAAGTAGGCCTTGCTACTTCCTTCTACCTAGATCTCTCCTGCTGTGGGGGGGATGCACTCAGCTTATCGGACAGCCACCTCCTCTGTTTCCATCACCTTCCCCACACATGTGTGCACACAGCTGAATGCAGAGAATGGGCTCATAAACTACCCAAGGCACTTGGGAACCTGCCTCAATTTGACTACTTGCCAGGTGGGTGGCTCTGATCATGTCCCTTCGATAGCTTCCTCATCTGTGAGATGTAGGTAAGGCCCTCCAGCCCTGAAAACAGCACCGCTCTTCCCCGTGTATAGCCATGGACCTAAAGTCACATCAGATGTGAACCTAGGACGGCCTTACTGTCACCGTCAATTTCTGTCCATTTTGCTTGTTTGTTTGCTTCCTCCAACCCTGAGCATGGACCCAGGGCCTTATGCATGCAAGGCAAATGTTCTACCACTGAGCCCCACCCCACCCTCACTAGTCCTCACCGAGCCGTTTTAATGAATGAAGGCTGAGTCACACTCTTCTCCACAGCCTCTACATTCAGCACAGACACAGCCAAGGTACTCAATGAGCAACTCTATTCATATTTTTCCAAAACCCAGAGACGGGCTGGAAGAGGGCTCTGAAGCAAAGGCGAATTTTAGCCTTGAGCTTGTCCCTTGTCCCAAGGGAGAGCTAGAGAAGAGGAAAGGGAAGCCTCATTTGCTTGTAGGATGTTCTACGCACATGGGGGTTCTATCTCTCTTGCTCCTCCCCAAGTTAGAGGAGAATCTTGATATTTGATGATCTTGCTATGAGGAACAGAGCGTCACATTCATTACATAGATCATGATGTTCGCTTAGTCTTCTCCAGCTGAGGAGGCAGGAGTCATATTCGAGACCTGCGGTCACTGCAACACAGAAAGCTCAAGTCCCTTCTCGGCCAGTGCACACACAACATAAATAAAAGGCAGACCTAGGCTTTGAGCTCCGCTAATTTGGCTCCAGAGCCTCTGCTCTTGTCTCGCTTTTTTGTCCCCTCTGGTAAATGTTCGATGACTATTCAGTGAATAAATGCATCCCTATCACATGACTGATGGTATCCCACACAGTTGTGTACATTACTGAGATTCACATCCCTCTTTGCTGCCAGGGTTTGTATTATAATGCCCATTGTTCAGATGAAGAAACTGAGGCTAGGAATGTGAACTAACCTGGGACTTGTTTTCTACAGGCCTAGCTTGCCTCTGGGGACCCTGTATGCCTGCAAGGCTCAGAAAGGGACCCAAGGTGTGCTTTCTTCTTACCTCTCGGTGCATAGAGGGGAGCAGATTTTATGAACTTCAGAGACTCCAGCATGATTTGGACACTGAACCCCTTCAGATGGAGGATGGGAGACATGCGTGGGCCACATGTCCCAGGCCAAGATGACACAGCAAATGAGAGGCCATACTCAAACCCATGTAGCAGTCGTGTTCCCAAAGCTCCTTCTGGTCTCTCTGGTCCACCCAGGGGTGCCTTGGTCCAGCTGGCCCAGCCATAAACACATTTCCTCGGGGTATGGTTTCTTCAAGCTGCAAACTGAGAGGGCTGTAATGAAGAGGAAACAGTCCATCAGGGAGAAAATGGGTTGCTTTGGGGTGTTGGGGGGAGGGTTCCAAACAGATTGAGTTACAATGGAGCCCCTGTTGTTAGTAATTGCAGTATCATAAGGATGCCTGGGATGATGGTGGTGATGATGGTGATCATGATAATGTTCAGGGCAGGGCAGAAGAGGAGGAGGCAGCCCAGACGTTGAGACCTAGCAGGTCCTTCCCTTCCCTCCCACATCAGCCAAAGAAAAGATTGCCCAGTAGCCCCAGTATTGCACGTGCGGCCAATCAGTGCTCCAGGTGCCTGCTGCAGATGACCTGGTTCTTGGCTCTTGCTCTAGGTTATTCCCAGAGGATGGGGTGCCTTTTTCTAACCGCACAAAGATCCATAAGTATTAGAAGTGGCCTTGAGCCGAGGCACATGGGCACCCATGTTTGGTGCAGAGCGGTGGCTGGTTGCCATGGTTCATTTCTTTTCTAGCTGGGCTAACATTCTGGAGCCAAAATTAATTTTTAAGCTCGAATCTGGGCCTCATTTCTTTCTCTTTTGTGATTTGACCTTGGACCAACCACTTAGCAGCCTGTGTCTCGGTCTCATCTAGAGAGTGGGGCAGAGCTGAGATTTCTGCAAAGCAGAGTCCCTGGTAAGCAGTGGGGCCCAGAGCAGGAGAGGAGACTCAAGCTCTCCCTTGGCCCCAGGCTGCTAAACTTTGTTGCGTTCAACCCATGTGCCAAGCATTCGGGTTTAGAGAAAACAGAGATTCACACACTGGCGGAGGAAGCTCCAGGCATTTCTTTGAGCTCTGCGGTGGAGCCCCCAGTGTCTGGGCCAGTACCACCCTGCCTGGCTGTCTGGGAGATTCGCTGTGGGAGCAGAGGAGGTTGCTGCAGGGTCTCTGAGCCTCTCCTTCCTCCCTGGTCTACTCCCCCTCCCCAAGGCTGCTGAGAGGCTGGGGTGATGGATGGGGCCCTGCCTTCCCCTCACTACTTCTTTGATGAAAAGAAAGAAAAGTCCACCTGAATCTCAAATCAAAAACAGGTGAATTGCCACTCGGGCTGAGCCCTCTCCCTCTCCTGGTCTGCAGGAAGGGTTGGGGGCTGAGGGGAGAAGGGAGAATGTGATAAATCACATTGTCAGGTAGGGGGTCTACCCTTCAGCTGTGGTGAGGAATTTGGACTGTCCCAGTCATGCCTCCCTCCTAGAATGGGTCTGTACCAATCATAAAATGTGGGTAGTGGGCAGCTGTCCCTAAGGATTGAAGTGCTACAGAGAGTTACTCCATGAACAGCCCTCCCTTCCCTTCACCAGCCTCCACTGCACGCCCCTCCCCTTACCTATGGGTGGTATAGACCTTCACTTGTATGCTTCCAGCTTTAGCGTGCTCTAAGTTTGCCAGCGCCTTCCCCACTTAGGTGTGTGTGTGTGTGTGTGTGTGTGTGTGTGTGTGTGTGTGTGTGTGTGTATGTGTGTGTGTCTGCATATAGGCTTGCTCACCTTGCTGTGTGTGTGTAAGTCCTTGGCTCTGTCTGGACTTTGGCCTCTATGTTTCAACCACAAAGGGGTTTGTTTCTTTTGGAAGCTAAGAAATGTCAGGCCTTGCATTTGTATCTCAGGAGGGTGGCCTGGGGGCCCTGGGTGTCCCATCCCTTTGTATTTCATTTCTTTTAGCCCAGACTTCGACACTGACACTGTGCAATGACAGACCCTACCAGTTTGTGGCTCCCTGGAGTTAGTAAGCAATTATACCAGAAGATTCCCCAGCGCATTGTCAGTGTGCTGAGTAATCCATGGTAAGCAGTGGGGGCCCAGAGCAGGAGGGCCCACGCCTCAATGTCAACAGTACCTAGCATTTTCAAGGGGGAGGGGGGAGGGCAAGGGGCAAATCTGGGCAGAGCACTACTTATGTCTCTGACCCCAGAAAAATGACAAACCAGATTAGGGGATAGGAGAGACCTCAGAGTTTTACCTACTTCTTAAAGGCTGACTAGACCCTTGGGAGATGATGTAGAAAAAGTTACACTGTCAGAACCAGGCAATAGAATAGGCCCCAGGCTCTGGGTTTGAATCCTCCCAGGAGAAACTGAATTTTCTAAGAGTTTCCACACCCAGATTCCAGCAGCTAGACACTGCCAGCCTGCCTCCCACTCTCTACCTTCCTTCCCTGGGCCTGGGGCTGTAGCACCCTAGACTCAAAGCCAGGAGCTACTTGCAGCCTCCAGGAAGGCTGAACAGGACCCAGGACCTTCTACTTTGGCTTCTGACTCCTGTAGTCCCAGCTCTTTGGAAGAGCAAGGGTAGAAGGTACAGGAGAGGAAAGGTGGAAAAGGAAGAGCCAGGGAGGATGCGGAGGAAGGGCAGGCACGGGGAGTGAAAGCTGAAAGTTCTTTAGGGAGAAATAAAAAGAAACAGAGAACAGGCCACTGAGCAAGGACTCAGGCAAAGAAATAGACCCGGCAGGGAATGGAGGGTGTGCGGGTAGAGGAGACACTGCTAAAAGGGACAAGCTGCAGAACAGAGCAGGAAAAGGGGGTCGCCAGAGGGGCAGAGAAAGGACCCCAGCCCAGGGGTCCCCTCCCTACATTTCAGTGAGCTCCCCAGAGGCAGTAGGGGCAAACTGAAAATGAAACACCTCGTCCCCGGGTCCAGGGATGTGACCCTCAGCGTAAGAGGATTAGGGAGGCTTCCAAGAGGAAATGGGGAGGGTGCCAGGAATGGGGGAGCCGAACATAAACTCCCGCTGCCCCCCACTTAAGCTGGGAGAAAGTGTGCAGATCAGCACACTCGAGCTATGGAGTGCCAGTGCCCCCTTGTGGTGCAGGGAGGACTGGAAAATTGCTGTTGCGCGGGTGGTGGTGAGGGAGTTCCCACATAGGACTTTGGACCCCTGGAGTAGGCAGATGCAAGAGAGAACCTCTGAGATGCAGTAGTGCCTGCCAGGGACCTCCAAGGCCTGTAGGCATCAGTAAAGAGTGAGCGGTAAGCCTCGGGTTCTCTGACTTTTACTGGAACACATCAGGCCACCTGCTGGTGCTGGCTGCAGGACAGGCAAAGACCAGTGCTTGATCACAGTGCCCACTCCCATTCCAGGTGTGCAGCTCAGCCCTTAACGTCCCTGGTCCCAGTCTTTCAACTATCTGGGCCTCTAGGTGCCTCCCACTCAACTCCCAAGGGCTGCTTTCCTTGGCAGTACTTGCTTGTGTGCCTACTGGTGGAGGGGTGGGGTGTGCATGTGGGTGGGGTTTGTGCGCAGTGACCTGTCTCAGCTCAGAGTGGAGCTGGGAAAGTCATTTGCCTGGAAGAGTCAGGAGCCGTAGGTTTCAACTGGTCTTCGTGGTCATCTTTCTGTGCAGTTTTGAGCATGTGCTTGCCCGTTCTGTACCCCCACCTCCCTACCTAAGGTTGGAAGCACCGGTTTTACCATAACTAAAATACGGAGCTTGACTGAGAAACAGGTCAGTAAGCACTCCACTGTGATTCTGAGAGGCATTTTGCACAGACCTGAGGCCATCCCGCCTAACCCAGAGCTGGAGCCCCTCCAGGGTGCCCTGATCAGCGCTCCTAAATCACACTTGCTCACTGAGGCACTTGTGTGTGCTTTGGGGGGTGGTCTGTGTTCAGAGCTGCTCACAGCCTGGGATGCCTTCTGTCCAGCAAGGGTTTTTATGGACCATACGGAGTTAGCTCTGAGTTCCTCTTGTCCGACTCAGAGAGCAACACCAGGTCAGCAAGGTCTACTGGTGAGCTCCAGCACGGTAGAGGAGAAACCTGAGCCCCCTGCTGGCTCCCCAGAGGAGGAGAGGAGGAGTACAATATAGAGGTGGAGGAAACACAAGGATGCACCTGGCTCAGCAGGAGAGAGCGTGCCTCTGTACTGGGGAGACCATGAAATTGAATCCCAGCCCTGGGAGGGAATGGGGCAGGGCACCCCAGCCACAGGATAACGAGGGAGCAGGAAGAATTAAATGGCTCTGGTTTCCAAGGCAATTTGGTCTGCTGTCCAGGTTTCCATATCTTATCTTCAAAATAGAGGTAAGAGTACTCACATAGCAGAGCCATTAGGAGAATGACTCTGCTATATAGGTGAATTAATACAGATAAGCAACTAGAACATTTGCCGGCACCCAGTGAGTGGTTTTATTTTTGTTTCTTTTGATACATACATACATACATACATACATACATACATACATACATACATATTTTTGAGACAGAATTTCTAGTTAGTTATGTCAGGCATTTTGCCCTGTCTTATTTTAATTTTTGCCTTCCTCTTTAAATTATTATCGTGTGTGTGCACGGTGTAGAGATTCGAGGACATCTTTGTGGTGTCACTTTGTTTCCTTCCACTTTTATGTAGATTCTGGAGCTAGAACTCAGGCCACCAGACTCATATGGCAAGCTCCTTTACCCACTGAGCCATCTTGTTGGCCCACCTTACTTTTTATGACAGGGTCTTTCACTGAACCTAGAACTTACCAATTGGCTAGCTTGGCAGCCTAGTGAACTCCAGAGATCTGCTTCCACCCTCCCCACCCCCCCGCCGCACTGAGTTACAGGTACATCTCAAGCATGCTCAGACCTCCTGCTGCTGTTTTTCAATCTCCAGCTTTTAGGTGGGTGCTGGGGATCTGAACTCATGTCCGCATGCTTGGACAGCAAGCACCTTACACACTGAGCCTTATTCCTAGGCACCCTGATTTTGATTGTCTTCTCCTTCTGCCTCTACTTCCTAGGTGCTGGGATTAGAGGCATCACGGGCATATGCCAGCATGCCTGGTTTATACTGTGTTGGGGATTGAACTGAAGTCTTCCTGCGTGGTAGGTAAGCACTCTATCAATTAAGCTATACATCCCCAGATCTCTTGTTGCTATTTTAATCTCCAGGAAATCCTGTCCTGGAACACAGTAGTCAGAGGAATTCTGTAACGTTCTATCTGGCAACGTTTTATAGATGACAATTTAGAGCAGTGCTTCTCAACCTTCCCAATGCTGTGACACTTTAGTACGGTTTCTCATGTTATGTGACCCCCCTCTCAACCATACAATCATTTTTTTTGCTGATACTTCATAACTGTAATTTTGCTACTGTTATGAATTGTAATGTATCTGTGTTTTCTGATGTCTTAGGCAGCACCCGTGAAAGGGCCATTTGACCTCCAAAGGAGTTAGAATTGTACTCCTCATACTGTGATACCTATTGTGACTACATGGCCTTCAAGGAGGAAAAGCTGGCCCTGGACCACCCACCCAAGCCAGAGAGAGGAAGAGACTTGCTTAGGATTACACAACGGCTTGTGGCTCAACTGCGATTTCTTTACCGCCAGGCCCAACCCTCTACTTTTTCATCCTACCCCAGCTGGGTATGCTCTGGAACCCTTGCTTGCAGCCGTGATCCTAAATCTCAGATGGGTCCTGGTCAGCATCCCAGTGGCTGGGCCAAGGGTCTGAGAGAGACTAGGAGCCCTTTGGACTTGGTGGAGGTCCTGCGTGGCAGCTGGTTTGACCCTTCACCCCATGACCATCGGAGCCAGAGTATTTCCTAGCTGGAAGAACGTTTGAGGTCACATGGTCACCTACCTGACTATCTGCCGCCTACCTCCACTAGGTTTCTCATCAACCTTCCCCATATCTTGCAGGCATTTAGCCCCGAATAACCTAGATATCTCTGGCTTTTTCTTGATTTTTCTGGGGGCTGCTGTTCCTGAAAACTGACCCTGATGAGGCAACTGGGGAAACAGAGTCATGGGTCCTGTTCTGTTCAGTGTCCAGCTGGCCCTCCCACCTTGCCATCACAGCCCCCCCCCAAGTGCCAGGTTTTGCCTTTTCCTGTTTCAACTCACAGTGACCAAGGGCAAGCCTTGCACCAGAGCGGGGTAGGACTGCAGGTCGTCTGGCCACCGCCATGGGGGCCTGAGTTCATAGAGAAGCTCCTTGGCCTTCCAGTGATAGCCTTCCTTGCTGCAGCCTAGCTTGAGCTGGGCTCCTCCCCAGAGCCTGGGCTAGACCTGTTTGTAATGATTCACGCCTCCACACTCCCACCTCGCCCCTGGGAGCCAGCTCTGCACTCTTAATAGATCTTACGGTTAAGAAGTTTTTCCTGCTACTCAACGTTAGTGCTTAAAGTGCCGTTACCCTCTGAAAATTGACCATAAAATGACACCATGGGGTCCACATTCATCCTCCAGCCACAATTCCAGACCAGCTTGGTTCAGTTTTCACTTTGAAAAATGGCTTTGGGGGGCTTCAAACTCCACCCAAGTCCTAAATCTGCTTCAGTATTTCCTCTCCGAGTCGCCTCCCGCCCCCAGGCCTGGGGAGAGGCTCTTGGCCTGCTGAGGTGGCTAGCCCCTTCCAGCTCGGCTCAGAGGGTTCCTGCCACAGCTGGGTGGATATGGGGGACACTGTGGGAGGGAAAGAGACTTCAGATTCACCTGGATGGAGACCACTCTTCCTTGCTTTGGCTAGCCTTTCTAGGACTCAGGCTTGGAATCACCCCCCTCCAACCTTGTTGTCACCCCTGCTGCAGGGAGGAGGAGCCACACAGTGATGTGAATGTGAGGGCCACAGATTTTTGGGGGCTGATCACTTTTCTAAACTGCACAAAGGTTACCTGTGGAGGACCCTCTCTATCCTCCCTGTCCTGTTTACTCTAATGAGTCTGGTTATTTGGCTCCCAAGCCCATAGCAAATTACAAGCAGTAAATCAGGGGTGTGTGCGTGTCGGGGGGCGGGGTGGGGGGCAGAGGGGTTGCTGGAAGCAGGCACACTAAAAGTGTCAAGACGTGAGAGCTGATGGCCTGACAGCGGGGAGTAGGCAGTGAGGTAGTAAAACCAAAAACAATCCAGGCCAGGTACAAGGGTGTAAGGAAGGCAGACACGCCAAGGCCTCATGATGTAGCAGACTGCCAGGGCAAGATGCCGGCGGTGGGGGTGGCATAGTAATGAGCGGTCCTTAGGAAGAGTAGGCTAACAAGGTGGAATGCGTTTCCTAAACATTTCCATAAAAAAGAACCCACTGGAGCCTGGCATGGGGTGTTGTGGCATGTTCCTTTAATCTCAGCACTCAGGAAGCAAAGGCAGAAGCAGAGGCAGGTGAGTGGGTCCCTGTGAGTTCGAGGCCAGCCTGATCAACATAGCAAGTACCAGGTCAGCCCAGTCTATGTGGCGAGACCTCACCTCAAAAAGTAAAATCCAAACCAAGGCAACAACGAAAACAACATTGAACTGGGAGCAGCGGCACGTGCCAGCAGTGCCAGCAGTGCCAGCACTTGAGAGACTGAGGCAGGAGGATCCTGAGTTCTAGACTGTCTCAAACTACAGAAATAAGAGAGACATTTGATCTGGCTGTGCCTATAAACACTTGGGAGGCTGACATGGGAGGATCTCAGAGGCAAGGAGTTTGCAGCAAGCCTGAAGAGACAAAAGACAATTCCCCCTTTGTTTGGAGACTAGAGCTGCCGTGTTGCCCATGCTAGTCTTAAACCTCTGGGCTCTGGCGATCTTCCTGCCTTGGCCTCCTGAGTAACTGGGACAACTGCCTTATTCTATGGCACCGAGCTAATTGTGTTTTTCAGTGTGCTCTCACTGAAACTTCAGCTTCGAGGCGTGTTTGCAAGTCCCAAACACCTTCCTTACGTCGCTACACAGCTGACTTTCCCAGCCCATTAAATGCAAGCCCTCTGACTTTGGAGCCAGTCCTGAGCCTCAGCCTGGCTCCGCTGCTTCCTTGTCACAGCTGGGCAGTGACAAGGACTGAACAGCAGCCTGTGCCTTTGTCATAATGCTACTCCTCTCAATGTCTCTGCCTGTCCATAGAACCCTGGACGAGTCACTTAACCTCGCTTAGCTGCTTCCTCTGTAAGACTTTTTTGTTTGTTTGTTTTTCAAGACAGGGTTTCTCTGTAGCTTTGGAACCTGTCCTGGAACTAGCTCCTGTAGACCAGGCTGGCCTCAAACTTACAGAGATCCGCCTGCTTCTGCCTCCCGAGTGCTGGGATTAAAGGCGTGTGCTACCACCACCTGACTCTGTAAGACTTTAACAAGAACACCTGTATTGCACAGCTTGGAGGATTGTCCGGCATACCTGAACCTGAATTTCCCACCCCAGTATGGGTTTACTAGACACTCCATCCTTTTCTGATCACTGCTTCTGGAAGTTTGAATGTTGGGGATCAGCTTGCCTGGCCCAGGTCTCCCCCATGCTCACTCCTTAAGGGTCAGCATCCCAGGGGCATCTGCTCTTGGTCACTGTGATGTGTGCAGTGGAGCTGAGAGTGGCGATGACTCAGGGCAGGGTTGGTGTGTGCCTGGAGATGGGGGAAGGGAGTAGAGGAGCCAGACCATGAAAATGTGGGACTAGGGGTGAAGATGGCAGCAATAGCCAAGAAGCCTGTTTGCCTCTGCTACTTCCTTGGGGTCCCACAGCCTCCTGTTTTATGAACAACATCACAAGCCATAAGGGCACCAGTCAGTGGCACCAGTCAGTGGCATCTGGCACTTAAACTGGGAATGATGAGAAGGGCTCAGATGCAAACAAATGCCCCAGAAAAAGAAAAGCATCCACAGGGCAAGCAAGGTCAGCAAGGTAGCTTAGACCTCACCAGTATCTATAAGTAGGAGTATCGAACACCTGCTGCCTTGTCCCCGCTACTCCAGAGGCATAAGCAACAGGGCTCCTCTATTCAGATAGCAGCTTAAAATTTTCATTTGTCATCTTTAAGAAACACCATCCCCTTTATGCCACAGCAAAAGACAAGCAGGTTGTGGAGGTTGCACGAATGAGAGACAGTTGCCTAGTTCCATCTCATCCAAGAAAACGGCACATTAAGGACTGTGGAAACAGCACTAGATTGACAAATAGAATTGGGTCTGGTTCCAAATAGACATCTTCTGAGTGTCAGTTCTCTGTCTCCAGGCACACATCAGCCCTGCCCAGAGTCATCGCCACTCTCAGCTCCACCGCACACATTACAGTGACCCAGAGCAGATGCCCCCGTGCCACCGACCCTTGACCAGTGAGCATGGATCGGCTTTGGGGACGCCCAGACCCAGGTTCAGATTCCACCTCCTCTGGGTCTGGGAGGGCCACTTTCTTTCAGCAGCCTCAGTTCCTTCTGTTTCCTGGGACTGCGGAGACGATGTGGGTGGAAGAACTGAGCTGCACGTCCAGGATCACAGGACTGAGGGATGTGTGTGTTTATATAGGGGCGCTGCTCAGGAGGCTGGACTAGGGTGGGCTCATCCACTCCTCACAGTGATCTGGGGAGATAGTCCTCATGTGGAGGTCGGGAGGCTGAGCTTCTAAGATCAGGAACTTTCCTGATGGCCTGTAGCTAGGTAGTAGCAGAAGAAGGATTCAAGTCTAGGCATCCTGACTCCATTTTTTTTTATTTTTACCAACCCTGCCACAGTGAGGATTTATGAGGCAGATGGGTGCCAAGGTACTCTGTCAATTCTGTGCTGCTGTGCACCGTGTGTGTGTGTGTGTGTGTGTGTGTGTGTGTGTGTGTGTGTGTATGCTCATTTGTGAATCATGGTAACAGCAGGTTTCCAGGGACCCCCTGGGCACGAAGCTGCTGAGTAAGACCTCCTGAGCCTCTGGCTCATCCCTCACAGGCCTCCTGTTTCCCGGGTTTCCAGCAACCCACTGGCGTTCTGAGCCTGGGCCTTTGTGTGTGGAGCTTCTTGCCTGGAACCCGCCCCTTCTGGGACCCAAGCCTGTGGAAGCTGCTCATTGCCTCTACAGCTGCCAGAAAGGGACATCAAAGGGGCAGCACGTGGGTGAGGCGGCTCCCTGCTTTGTTTGGAGAGCTTGTGGGTTTTGTGGTACACACGCAGGCACGCAAGGAAGAGAGGACAGGGACTGGCAAGCAGGCGGCTCAGGAGCTGGGAGCTTGGGAGTGGCTATGGAGGAGCAGGGGGGAAGAAGGCTGTGGCAGGAAAATGTGGTGAGGGTTGGGGGAAGAATAAACGAGAAAAGAGGCTGTGCTGGTGGGGGCAGCAGGGAGGGCTTGCTCCCTGTCTTACACTGCTGGGCTTCTGCAGGGAGGCCCTGACACTTCTGAATTCATAGCATCAGGCTTCTGGAAGGTTGTGAGCCACCATCATTTGGGGTGTGTTTCATTCATTCATTCATTCATTCATTCCTCCAACAACTAATTATTGAGCCATGAGCTCTGAAAGAGTGGTTTCAGACAGCACTCTGCAGTCAGACTCACTGTGTTAACCCCTGGCCATGTGCCCAGGTTAAGCTTTCTTGTGTTGCCGTGTCTGCATCTGTGAAGTGGGTATGATAATAGTCCTACCTTAGAAGATGGTTCTGAGGATTCACTGAAATATTCTGGGTAAAGTGATTCCAACAATACGTGGCGCATGATATATGCCCAAAGAAAGACTTGGGATTAGGAATGGAGAGATGGTTCAGCAGTTAGGAGCACTTACTAATCTGCAGAGGATGGGAGGTTTGTTCCCAGCACCCACGCTGAGTGGCTTACAACTGCCTGTAACTACAGCTTCAGGGAACCTGACACCCTTTCTGACTTCTTTGGGTACATGCATGCATGTACACATATACATACAAACTCACAGAAGTAAATAATTTGGGGGGGGTGATTTTTGAGACAGGGTTTCTTAATAGCTATGGAGCCAGTACTGGAATTTGCTCTGTAGACCAGGCTGGGTTCAACTCACAGAGAAACACCTGCCTCTGCCTCCCAAGTGCTCAGATTAAAGGGTAGCGCCACCACCGCCTGGGATAAACTATTTTAATTACATGTGTATATGTGTGTGTGGGTGTGTGTATGATGCCCACAGAATCCAGAAGAAGGTGTTGGATCTCCCAGAGTTGAGATTACAGGCAGTTATGTGCTGTCTGACATGGGTGCTGGGAACCAAACTGGGTTTCTGTGAAGAACGAGTATGTGCTCTTAATCGCTCAGCCCTCTCTCCAGCCCTATGAAAATAAATTTAACAAAAGACTTGGGGGGTGTAGTTCAGTGGTAAAGCATTTGCCTACCACATGCAAAACACTGGATTCTATCCCAAACAACATACACACACACCCCAGTTCCATGAATTCATTTGTATATGCAGCCATAAGTGGGTAGGGGCAAATATATATTCCTTGTATTAGGCACTAGGAGGTCAGGTATGATAAAACAGAAAGAAACCAGATTCTAGGTGTTCACACGTATAATTCCAGCACTTGGAAGGTTGAAGCTGGAAGATTAGGAACTAAAGGCCAGCCCAAGTTGCATAGTGAGTTGGAAGCCAGCCTGGAATGAGTAGGGAGGCCTGTTTCAAAAATAATTATGATAATAATAAGGCAGACACAGTCCTTACCTTCATGGAGCTGTGTTGTTCTTCCTAGAATCTTTCTAAATAGCCAGAGAGGGACTCAGTGTTCGGACTGGCAACACTGGGCCCAGTATGTCCCCTCTGCTTCTGTCTGCTATGCTTTCTCCGTGGACCCAGGTCAGGCCTGCTCACCGTGTATCTCCATCATCCTGAAAGGCTGGCCTGTGCAGTTAGGTGATGATGTGAGCACAATGGGCTTCATCAGTAGCTCACATCCGGAATGTTTCCTCATGAAATGGTGGAAGAAGTCAAGGGTTTTCAAGGAAGCAAATTGAGTACTCTCCCTCCCTCTATTTACCTCCCTTTCTGTCTAATCTGATGTTCTTGGGCTTTCTGAGCTGACCCACACTGGTGTGGCTACATGGAACAATATTTATGAAACGGTGTACCCAGACACACATGTACAAAGACACAGGTAGTTGCAAAAAACACGAGGGAAAAGTCCATTGGGAATGAGAGAAGGCAAACCTGGGGCTAAGCTGTAGCTTGGGCATGTGGCCAGGGCAATGAGGTAATACAGGCATGGCCTCCATCCCCAGAAGAAACTGGCCAACCTACAGGGACCATTTGGCCCAGATAAGATGGTGCTTACAGAACATGTATCAAAGTGTGTCCCAGAAAGCCTGAGCTCCTGGGATGGATGAAAGATTGATATGGAAGACTGTATGTCCAATATGTATGGGAAATGTCCAAAGAACCCAGTGTGAATTATTTTGGTTTCCTTTCTATTGCAAGACTTCTCAGAGCTTTCGATAAGCCAACAAATAAGACAACTGCCAAGGGCTTGGGTGTTTGTGTGCCATGTTCTATCACATTTTCCATACAAATTTGACCATACAGCCAGTCTTTGCTGAAGAATGGCTTAGGATAGGTGCTCATTTTATGGAACAGGGCCTTAAGATTTTTGGGTTTTTTGTTTGTTTGTTTTTAATCAGGACCTCGTCTCTATTCTTTTTTGTTCAGCCACTCTCATGTACTGGAATCTTCTTGTTCAGTTTCTCTCTCCTTCCCCCACAGGGTCATGCTATGTAGTACATATCCCAGACTGGCCTCTGACGTGAGATCCTCTTGCTTTAGACACACAAGTGTTGGGATTATAGGTGTCTGCCACCAGGTCCTATCCTTACTCAGTTACTTTTCACACAAAAAAATATTTAATTTTCTCTTTGGCAATTTCAAACATGTATACAATCTATCTTGATTATATCCATCCCCCCATCCTTCTCACTCTCTCTAGGTATCTCTACAACTCTTCCACCTTCCCCCTTCATTCTTGTCCTCTCCTTTCACTTTTCTAATTTGAGCTGTCTGCTGGACTATCTTGGCTTGTTCTTGTGCAGGTCTTATGTACAAGATGCAGTGAGTTCATGAGTGCAATGGCTACATCATGCCCAGGAGACATCATTTCATGTACTCCTAGCTATCTGCCAGCTTGAATAGTCTTTCTGCCCCTTCCACAATGTTACCTGAGCCTTGTTGGGGATGATATAGATGTCTCACTAGAGCTGAGAGCTCAACAGTCACGTCTTCTCCACACTTTGGTCAGTACTGAGTCTGTGCAAAGTGCTGTCTACTGCAAAAAGAGTCTTCTCTGGCTCAGGTTGAGAACAGCACTAATCTATGGTTAGAAACACCTATTTACAAACAAGTTTGCTAACATGGCTATTTATAGAAGAAACCAAAGTTTATGACTTCCCAAGCAATGCTCTGCTGACTAGGTTTACAGCCCTAGGCATGGATTCCCTTCTTTGGAGCAGGCTTCAGATACAATCAGAAAGCATTTGGTTTCCTTATGACAGTCATGTCATTATTGCAACAGTAGGCACACTTTGCTTAGAGGCTTGGCGTTGTGGCATGCAGCATCCGCTACTGCACAAGACCACTGATAGCTTTTCTTTTCCAGTGGTCTGGACAGCATCTTCTGGCCCTATGAAAACTAGGCGACAGGGAAGCCATTTTCAGGTTAATTCGATCTCAATTTCTATGTATCCTATAGCCAGCATATTGCTTTTCCTGTAATAGGGTCTTACCTTCTGGTTATGGTGGACAGCAAAACTTGCTCAGTTTCTTATGTATCGAAGTAGAAGGGCCCTGTGAGTCATAGATATTGCTATATATCATCTTCCTTGGGTCTACAACCTGCCCTTCTCTCTTCCCTGCCTCCCATAGGCATGTGCAATTTCCCCGTGAGATATTAGAAGGAGGCCACCCAGTCTGCCTTCAGACCTCTCTATGGAGGTCTTCCTTCCAAGCCTCTCAGTGACACAAGCCTGATCTCAAGACAGTGGGCAGGGGACAGGAGACAGCAGACGGGCCACTTCAGCGCCTGTGGCCAATGCTGGTCCACAGGAAGCCTTCCTGCTCATTACCATCTGAATCATTAGAGCAGCGTCAGGCCCAGGAAGGCAGGGAGAGAGCTGTGCAAATTAACGAGTGACCAAGTTAAATATGTTCTCTCAGCCAGCAAGCTGTTTCAGTTGATCTGCTAAGAACTGGGGGTTTGAAAGTGGGAAGTCATGGCCTCGTGAGCCAAACACCTTAAGATAGACACCTCCTCCTGATCCTCAAGGCAGGATGTGGCAAGTCGGACTACACAAGAAACACGAGAGACTCATGTACCACCGGCATTTCAAATGAACGATTTGTTGGTAGTACAAATAAATACAGCAATGTTTGGGGGCATACCTATATTAAAACATTCTTCATGCTTTATTTCAAATTCAAGTTTGACTGGAAATCCTGTGTTATATTTGATGACCTGAATTTTCAGGGACTGGAGTGCCAAGAGTTGAGGTACAGATAGATCCAGGCTGGAATATGGATAAAAACCTTAGGTTCAAGGACTGAGCTAACTATGCCCTCCATGAAGAAGGCTAACTCTCCTGGGTCTCTGATGGCTCTTTGAGGGCTTGGAGCAGGCAGTGAGGAGCTAGCAAAAGGGAATCAGGAAACCCAACAGCAAGTCCTCTTCTGCTGCAGCCCCGTCTGCTGAGCAAGATATGTGGGTAGGTCATGCCGGGGCTTACCCGTACTTGGCTGGTGAGAACATGGATGGAGACTGTCCTCTGCCCTTCCCTGCAAAAGTTCAGTAACACCCATGCTGAGAAGAGCGAGGTGTACGGCACCTACTCCAGATGATGCCATGTGTGCCCACTGCTTACCTTTCCCCACAGAGAGGGCTTGTGAACATATTGGCCAGTATGTGGGCTGGGGGCATAGCTCGGTCAAAAAAGTTCTTCCTGTCCAAGGATCCCCAGCACCCACTAAAAGCTTGCCTTGGTAGTGTGTTTCTGTAGCCACAGAACTGTGGACCCTGGAGACAGGAGGATCCAGAGAGCTTGGTAGCCAGCTAGCTGCTCAACCAATGAGCTCCAGGAACAGTGGGAGACCCTGTCTCAAAACAATAAGGTAGTATCAGGGGCTTTAATTCCAACACATAGGCAGTAGAGGCAGGAGAATCTCTACGAGTTTGAGGCCAACGTAATGTACGTGGAATGGTCTATGCCAGCCATGACTGCATAGTATCACCTTGTCTCAAAAGAAGGTGGAAAGTGTTAGTGGAAAACAACTGACATCAACCATCATCAGCCTCATGCATCTTGCATGCACATACATGCATGTTTACCTACACCCACGTGCACATGTGCACACGTGCCCAAAGACAAACACACACAGACAGACACACACACACACAGGCACACACAAATTTTAAAATACACTCTGCACGCAGGGAGGAGTGCAATCCACTTTAGAGATAGGGAAGAGAAGGCCTAAACGTTTCAAGCTCAGTCAACACAGGAAATCCAGCTTCCTTCAGGAATCTCATGCCTCCTTCCTGGCTCTGGGTGGATCCAGATGGGAGCAGGCAGCTCGGCCCCACGTGGGTGCCTCTGTTGCCAGTGATGTCACCAGAAAGGCAGCTTGGAAGAAGCCACCAGCTGCTGCCCACACTCCCCTCCTCTGTGGGCAGAGAGCTTAGACATATTGTCAGAGCAGATGTGAATTCGGGTTCTAATTCCCCCCCCCCCAGGTTGAAATCCTTTAAGTCTTTCTCTTTGCTTCCTGAGGAAGGAACCACACGGGCTTGAGCAAATGGGGCTCCCCTGTTTGCTTCCCGCTTCCATTTCCAGGCTCCTGGGCCCACGCTAGTCCCACTGCCAACTCCAGTGGGATTTAGTCCACAGAGGTCCCCAAACCTGTTCAGAGCTTCGAATGTCACAAGGGTGCCTTGGAGAGAAAGCAGACTTTCCATCTTCCTTGCAGGGAGGGCCCTTCTTCCCTGTTTCCCATCCTGCCATCGGCTCACATAGAGCAAGTTCTTGCTGGTGACTGGCACACTGGACATGATTGGAAAACAAATGAATCATGACTTGTTTCTACAAGTTAGTGCTGAATGGGACCTGGCAGAAAACATTGAGTCCAACTCCTTTTCTATAGCAAAAGATGAAATGGAGGTACACGAAGGGGAAAGACTTAAAGACACGGGTTTGGCACCTGCCAGGTTTCATATAAACTGTAGCAAGGCCCAAGGAGCCCATTGTATAGGTAGAGAAGGTGAGTGCTCCAGAGGACAGCTGACTTGTTCAAGGTCACCCCACAGGGGAGGGTGTCAGCTTTTGGGTTAAAAACCTGATAAAGTGTTGGCTCAATGGATAAGAGCACTTGGTGCTTGCAAAGGACCCTAGTTCATTCCCAGCACCCCCATGACAGCTCACAGCATCTACACAGCAGCTCTCAACTGTCTGTACCTCCAATTTTAAGGGATCCAGTGCCCTCTATTGGTTTGCTCGGGCCTCAGGCACGCATGAGGTGTACAGACATACATGCAGGAAAAGACACACACCTAAAATAAATAAAAGCATTTTAAAAATCCATACTGCTTACTTGAGATCCCTCTATTGTTTCTTTTTCATTAGTATATATCCATTGCACAAAATGGCATTTCACTGTGATATTTTCATATGTATATATCATGCGGGTTGCTCATTCACCCCTATTATCTTTCCTTGTTCCCCTTCTCCTCCTCCACTGATTCTTTTGAATGGCTCATTTTGCTTAACATAGCGATCTTCTGCTGCCTCCACTTTCCTACTAGAGCCATCTTTTAACTCATCTTTAAAGCGAAATAAAATGCTATTGTGTGTACCTGCCCTGTTTTCTTGATTGGTCCTTCCTACCACAGGTTGCTGACGGCATCCAGGGAAGTGAATGCCGCTCTTTGCTGCCTTCACCAAATTCTCCTCCATAGCTCTTCTAGATGAGGGAGTACCTCTTGAAGGCTGATGTCATACCCTAGCACAGTGGCATGTTGTGCTTGCCCTCCGGGATGGCAGACAACCTGTCCAATGTGCAACCTCCGATGAGTTATTTTGCCTTTACTCTGGATGATAGACAGTATCTTAATTTTACCCTTGAAGAAACAGAGGTTCAATAAGTGTCCTCACTGGGGGCGGGGACAAGGCATCTGATTGATTCTATTCCCTGGGCTCTCTTTCCATCTTCCGTCAAATAATTCAACTCCAGTCCACATTGGATTTCCAGGGATGAAGATGTCACGTGGCAAGTAGCTACGAATCCCTCCCCCCAGGCCCCGACTGTTTCTCAGACTTACCCCATGCCTCCTTCTTCATAGCCCTACCTCATCCCTTGCCTAGGAGAGAAACAGCACCGGGCTGGTTCCCATTGGCGGAATTTCTGCTGCTGCTACTCCTTACCTGGCTAGTCCTCAGGACCCTGGAATGACATGATAGTTGGGGTTCCCAAATGTCCTCATCTAGAGTGGGAGCTTCTACTCACACAATTTCAGGCTCTAGTCCTTACTCCAAGCCTCAGTGGGATTCAGAGAAGCAGAAGTAGTGAGCAGAGTTTCAGGATAAGGAGGGGGAAAGACAATGGAGAAGAAAAAGGACAGACAAAGTCAAGGGGAAGGAAGGGGAAGTAAAAGGAAGAGAAAAGAGACAGAAAGAAAGTAATGGAGAAGGAAAAGATGAGCAGATATGGTGTCAATCACCCCATTGTCCCTTGAAGCCAATAGCTGACTTGGTGGCGTGTGAAGTCCTTGTATCACCAGCATACAACACAGGGCCTAGCGCACAGAAGGTATTCAACACATGCTTCTTCATTTGGAGGGAAAAAAGGGACCCCAAGGAGCTGCAGGCTCTTCATCAGATTCCCCTGGACGGCTGGCCTCAGCCTGTCACTCCTCTTTTCACGTGCTTATATGTCCTGGACTCTTCACACTCAGAAGCTGGGAAGTCAACAGACAGCCTGGGCCCACTCTTTTGAGTCCTGAGGGGTGGTCCTGAAGCCAGGACTGGGAAGGCACTATCATCTTGTCCCTCTGAGAAGCCGGAAGAAAGATGCAGCCTGGCTCATGGCAGGGTTCAGTGTAGGGTCTGCATGAGTGACTTCTTCCCTTGAGTCTCTGTTCAGTCATGGTGTATTACAACCCACAGAGCTTGGACAGGAGGCGAGATAACTCCCTGTCCTCACAGTCAGCCAGGCAAACCCTAGCCAGCTGGGGATTCAGCTTCGAAGGAAAGATGACGGATGACTAGAGTGAGTCCACTCTGATCGACTGGGAACCTGGGAATAAGGCTGCACCCAGCACAAGAGCCTTGCCAAATCTTTCCACACAGCGTGCGCGTGCGCATGCACGCACGCACACACACACACACACACACACACACACACACACACACACACACACACACTTCTTCTGTGGGCCACCATGGAACCATGGAATCTAAGTCCCCACTAAGGTTAAAGCCCTGAATTTGGGTTCTGATTCACCTCTTCTATCCAGTAAGGAAAACAAAGCTAACTATGGCCAACAAAATGACTTAGCTGGCAAAAGTACCAAGACTAATGACCTGAGTTTGATCCCTGGGATCCACATGGTAGAAGAGAGATTGCTGTGCCTATGTGGGGACATGCATTGTGTGCCCCCATAAATAAATAAAATTAATATATTTTTTTAAATGAGGTTAACCACGGTTCCTACCTGTTATGGCTTACGGGGGACCTAAAGGGGATCACACACTTCCTAATAATAGCATGCATGTGTCTGGTGCACTGAGAAAATGGAATACTATAGTGACATCCTTCAGCATCCTGCTGATCACCCCTGTCTCATCTCAGTGGCTTCTTTCGTGGTAGTGGGGTATCCTCTAGCTCCTTCCAGTCACCAGAGAGGTGGCTCTAGGTTCAGGTCTTTCAAGTCCCCTTGTTCTCTCAGTGTGACCTTGACTAAGCCACTTCACCTTCCTTTCCACATCCTGCCACCACCTTCACAGTACAGTGCCTGCAGATATGCCAAGGGATTCCCGCCTCTTTCCAGGCGTATACCGCATCTCTAGAAGCCATCTTGTCTAGGGCCAAGCCAGGGCTAACATCTCGCCTAAATATTGTGTATGTAAGGGGGGGGGGGAGGAGAACAGTCTTGAATATTGGACTATATAGTCCCACCCCTCCAGGATTTTTGGAGCCCAGCCTCCCTCCCTGGTCCAGTCTGATTGCTACTCGCCCACTTGGAAGGCTGTAGAGCTTGTTCTTGCTGTCCTCTGGAGACATCACCCCCTGACTTCTTCTCCTAACCCTTCAGATCTTGATCCTATCACTTCTATACCAAGGGTACTGCCCTGAACATCCAGTGTATGCCATACATACACATACCTGCCAGCAAACTCCATTTTTTGTTCCGCTCCTCATCTCTTCCCATCTCTTTCTTAGTCTTCTTAAATGCGCTGGTTCTTGTGCCTGACTTGCTGTGGGATCCGCTGTAAGCTACTGGTAGATCACTAGGTAGCTGGCTGTTGGGACATGCAGTGTCACTGGGCTGCTCTGGTGGCCCAGTAGAATGCTGCTGCAGAATCCTGGTAGGGACTTGAATCAATGGAGGTGAATCACCCTCAAACTGCAGCGCCCTCAACAGAAAAGTCCCATGCTTTCCCAGGAGAACTTTGGAGTTCCTCTGTCTGGCTGAGCAATCCACATGGACATTAAATAGGACATCTTTGTGTGGGTCCCCCAGCCCTGCTCTGCTTCTCAACTGCAAATCGATGAGTAACGTAGTTTCTGAGGGAGCCCTTGGAGACTCAAGGCCGGGGCAGGGCCAGGGTCTGTGGCCAGCTAGGTGGCTCCCATGGCGTGTTGACTAGCCCAGGACAGCAGAACCTCTAAACGCAAGCTTTATGGGGCAGCTCTACCAGCTAAGGTGCAAGGACAGCAAAAGCAAACACGGAAATTCTAATCCCTAGGTGGTTTGTCCTTGCTTTTTGTGCCGTTCCCAGGCCCTTCTTGTTTATGGTTCTCATTGGTGAATTTTAGCATCTCCTTGTGCTTGCTGAGGGCCAGTCAGTCTCTCTGGCTGTCTCTCTTGCTTCCTCTTTGCCTTCTTCCATCTAGGATTTCTCTCAAAGACACCTTTCTGGTTTGGAGCATCGAGAGCTACAGCTTCAAATTCTGATCGTGTCTCCGTTCTCTGCCTCCGCTGCAGCTCCTGTCCCTTCTAAAAACCATTCTTCTCTCCTTTCTTGTCTTTTCCCGTTGGGCTGCCTCTTCCTCTGGGATGGAAGCAGGGGTTGGGATGGGCAATATGGGGAGCAGATGTGGGATGCCCTTCTGCTCCCACCTCTGCACATGAGGCTCCTGGGTCACATGGGGCAGGCAGGCAGCACAAACCCTCCCGGTCTGGGCCTGCCAAACTGGAGCCTGCCCAGCCTATCCGCCAGCATAGGCTTCAGTATGGGTTTTGATTGACAACAGGAAAGAGTAAAACACATAAAAGAGAAAAAGCACAGCCACCCAGAGACTAAAATCAAGTGGAACTGCAAGCAAGCTGCCTGCAACTGCCAGAACCATCTTGTAGCAGATAACAGGTGGTGGGAGCGGGGGTAGGGATTTTAGGAGCTGGGTGAGAGTTAACAGAATGAAAAACAGGAAAGTGAGTAGGGGACTTGATCACGTGGGGTGGACAGCGAGGTGGAAAGAAGGCCACCTGCTCGCCTCCCCACCTGAACTCTCAAGCCACTTAGAACCATTTCTCTTAGCTGCTTCACCAAGAAATAGCCAATGCTAATTCCATTTCACAGACAAAGAAACTGAGGCACTGAGAAAAATGAGCTGAACTGGCCTAATTGCCGTGGGTCACATGGTTGAGCCTGGGCTTGCTGGCTCTGGCCCGCGGGACTCTTCCGCTGCTGGGGCTGCTGCCTAACCTCTTTGGAACCTTTGCTTCTGAACTGAAGCAGTTGCGGGCGGGCGCCGCGGCAGGAGCCCCGCCTCTCCTGCAGCCCAGGCCTTCATATCTTTCTCACTTTGAAGGCCGCCTATTATCTCGGCGGCTTCCCTGCCCGCACATTTGCATTTGGAGCCTTTCATCTGATCTCTTGGAATTAAAGGCTTTGTCTTCTATTAAAAGAATTCCAGACCCCGGGAGCCAGGCGGGGGAGGGGAAGGGGCTCCTGGCAGGAAAGCCTGGTTCCCACCGTAAGGGCTTCGAACCTGCTCTGCTCAGACACTCCTAGAAGGCCCGAGCTGACACAGAAAGAGGACTGTCTCTGTGCCTCTCTGACCTGGTCTCTTTCCTCAGCCACCTCTTGCCCAGCCTCCCAGTGATCTGGGAGAGCCACTGTCAGGGGCACCAGCTGCAGGCTTGGTTCAGGCAGCCTTGGAATTCCCAGTCAAGCTTTGCTGTGTACTTTCAGGCTGGTCAGCTTTCCCTTCTGAGGAATCTGTGAAGGGTGGGTCCCACCAGTCCAGAACAGAAGAAAGGGAGAGAAAAATCATATTCCAGATGTGTCCCTCTGTCCCCTTGTGCAAGATGTTTCTTCTATGTGGACCCCAAGCTCCCCCTTGTAAAAAGCATTGTTGGGTTTTGAGAGCGCTCCTCCAACGCTGGGATATTATGGGGTGGCCAAGTCTTTGCAGCCAATTCACCCCCAACCTGGTCTTGACCCAGGGCCAGGACTTGGTCCCCTGCCTCATCCTTAAGATACTTTTGTATCTATTCCTTGGGCCACCTTGGCTGTACCTCAGACTCACTTAGAGAGATTAACAAAAGTATGGAAGTCAAGCCCCAGAGATTCTGGCTTAATTGTTTGGGGGTGGGGCTCTGGCCAAGTTTTTAAAAGCTCCCTTGGTGATTTTTAACCGCAGGCAGGGAGCCTGCGCTGAGAAGCACCGCCCAGGCCCAGGACTGTCCTGAGCCTTGCAAGCAGGCAAGCCAGCGGGCAGAGGCTGGAATTCTGCAGTTGCACCCTCTGTTGTGGGGAACGATTATTTTTGAAAATGTCTATTCTCTAACCTGCAGCGGTGAACCCTAAGCACTCAGCTCTGTAGCACAGCATGGTCACAGAGTCCCTGCTCTCTGAGTGGAGGGAGCAGGGCGGTGGCAACAGGGCATAGTTTTCTTACCACAGCTCTGGACAGCCAAGGTGAGTTATGAAGAAGACATCACAAGGCTTCCACAAGCCTAAAGAGGTAAGCAACTTCCTTGTCATGCACTACAAGGATGTGTAAAGATGTTTCTAGCACCCTGGGAGGTGGCACAGTCCTCAGCTGGGCAGCCTTTAGAGCTGGACTGCCTTTGATTTAGACTTTGAGTTGGTCATTTATCAGCTGTAAGAACGTTTCCTCCTTTTTTTTCTATCTTTAAAATGG
This sequence comes from Microtus pennsylvanicus, assembly GCF_037038515.1. Taxonomy (NCBI): domain Eukaryota; kingdom Metazoa; phylum Chordata; class Mammalia; order Rodentia; family Cricetidae; genus Microtus; species Microtus pennsylvanicus. Next base: position 88,295,670 of record NC_134601.1, on the reverse strand, counting down.
GGCCATTCGTAGTACTGGCCTCCCGGACACTCATTAGACTGGGTTTCCCTTTCCCAGCCCCCGCCACCTCATCTATCTGCACTACCCAAAACCCAGAGACAGGAAGAGACGTGTGCCCAGTTACGCAAACAATTCCGGGCAGAACTAGGCCAAAACCCAGCTCTCCCAGGTGGCACCCTAAGAATCCTTGACAACCAATTGTTCCTCCCTGTATCCAAGAACACTCAAAACTGGCATGGCCAGGCACTGGCAACATTTTGTTCCCTGATGTCCGTGGAGACCAGCAGAAAGGGATAGTCAGCCCCAAGCCTGTTTTCTTCTTTTTCCTTTTGTGTGCTCTCAAGGCCATTCTCACTTGCTCCGTCACCTCTTCGTCCCTTTCCTTTTCTGTCTCCAGTTCTCCCTGGGAAAACTCAAGACCATCAGAATGAATTTAAGGAAACTGCTCTGCAACTGGTGTCCTTCAAGGGAAGAGGGGGGAGTTAAACTTCAAGGAGCATTGCCCGACTGGTGTGCACTGATGTTGGCAGACCGGGAATACCAGCTGGGCAGAGGGGAGCTACTCGCAACAGGGGAACCCATGAGGAGAGACTCAGAGCCGTTCCACACCTGAGAAATCACAGCCTAATCATAGCTTGAGAGTCCTAGGGGGCCTGTCAAACCTACTCCAACATCATACCCCCCTCCCCAAGAGAGACAAGAACCAAGGGGTTCGTGAAACAAAATGTAACAAGAGACTACGTTAAAAGTGTCGCCTGCAGAGGGAGTATTATAAGCCACTGGTTCCAGTAGCTTCACACGTGGAGTTTATCACTTACCACACCAATAGTGTTCTGTTTGTCTAACAGGCCCGATGCACTACGTAGGCTTATAGCACTCCATGGGAAGTTATAATAACAGGACTAATGATAGCAGCCCGCCCTACCTGAGCGCCGGCTATGTCTCAGACTGTGCTTTGATTTTTCACATTCGTGGGTTCTTTACAACGCTCAGCAACCCAATGTGGTTGGTTAATTCTAAAGCTCCATGTTGCAGATGAGGAAAATTAAGCCCTGAGGGGTTAAGTAACTTGCCTATGAACACACAGTAAGCATGTGGCAGAGGTGGGTCTCAGCGTGGAAGTGCGCCTTTAAAGTTCAGCTTAGCTGTTCATTCACGCAGAGATAAACAAAATGGATTCTTTCCTCACAGGGCTGCCAGTTTTTAAGATGTCCTTCTGATAGCAAGAAACCTTTCAAGGCAGCAAATGATGCTGGGTAAATAACCACGGGAAGCAGAAAACCCCATTTTGGTTCTGAGCTGAGGGGCCCTGGACACGTGCTCGAACTCCAAAGGAGACAGCTCGAACCTTTGTGAACAGGAATGCTGGGGTGATCCATTGGTGTGGAAGTGCTTAGATAGAGCTGGCGGAGAGATGCTCTCAGTGGTGTTTCAGCCACCTACTCGGGGCACGCTACTTCCAGTTCCACAGCCCCCAGCATGCACACCAGCGGCTCGCATCCCCTTTACACCCACCTGCATCCTTCAAGCCCACAGTCTCAGCCACATGTCCCCAGAGAAGCCCCTGCTACACGCATGCATATATCTAGACAAATCCGCAACTCTCCTTGCAGACCCACTCCTTGCGTGCGTGCACATCTCTAGCCTTGAGCCTCCCTATGCATACAGATACCTTGAAAAGCTGCTTCAGGAGTCCCATCGCCGTGGTTCTTGGGCACTCCAGTTAATTATCCTGACACTTGGGGGCTGTAGGCTGATGGGTACCAGTGGGGGATGGGCTGAAATGGGGCCTTGAAGCACAGTGTAGGAAGGGTCAATGACGAAGGCAGCAGACCTGGCCAGGCAATCTGTTTAGCCCTGAAGCTAAGGAACCCATTAGTGGCAGCGTCTCATTTTAGATTTCCCAGTATGCCATGCTCTCAGACCGCACACTGTTTACTTAGAGAAGCAGAGAAAATTTGTTTGTATAATTAGAGTGGGACAAGGGCTGCCCTTGAAGGGAATCTCCACAGGCGACATGGGCTTGTGACAGAGGCCAGCTTCAAGGCCCCACCACTCTCCAGAGGATGGATCAGCCAGCCAAGGCCCAAGAACAACAGAGGTAGGTGGACTGGCTGGGCTGCAGGGTCTCTTTGGTGGCCTCTTCGGCACTCTCTCTTGGTGCTGATTGGACAGGCTGCCATCAGGGCCTGCTCAGGACAAGGTGAAGAAGAAGGTCTGAGAGCTATGAACCCACTATTAGGTATAAAGAGACTAGGCTTTGGATTCAGACCTTTGCCGCACCGGGGCTCTATTTCTTCTCTGGAAGGCAGAGACAGTGATATAGCTCTCCATACATGATGGCTGGGAAGAGCCCAAACCCTGTGACCATACTCATCAGGCTGCCACCATGTGTCACTGATGACTTCTCTACCATCTTTCCATGGGTGGACCTTGATTCCCTTTTTCTTTTACGTCTTGAAAATTGGATTCTGACTGCTACTGTTATTTCTGCTCACTGTGGAGTCTTCCACAAACTCTAAGGTGATATCACATAGTCCGGGGACAGACATGTCCGCATTGCCTCCTTTTCCCTTGGGACAGACTTCTCTTTGTCCTATGGCCTTGGATGGTCAGAAATTCTGCTTGGATTTGACTCTATCCTCATGGACCAATGTCTCTATCCCATTTTCCCCACCTATATCCCCAGATCTTGTTTCTGGGCCAGTCACTCCTGACATGATTCCTGTCCTCTGGACAAAGGGCCTCTGCTAGGGCGCATGTCAGACCAGGTCAAGAACCTTTGGGTCAGGTGAAGACCCAGTTATAAGGTCAGTCCTCAGCCTTCCCCAGAGTGGCAGTCTTAGAGTCCTCAGCACCCCCAGGCTGCCATTGCCTGGCCAGTCTGGGTCACCTGTGGGATAATCATTTTTTCCGTTTCTAGGGGGAGAAGATGGGGTTTCCTGTTGAGGCTTGCAATTGCCATTGTGAACTGGAAAGATGGGACTAGAGCAACTTGGCAGCATGCTGACTTCTCAGAGAATGTTCAGTGCACTTTAGTGAAGTGGGTAGGAGAAGGAAGGTAGTAGGGTCTGCAGATTACAAGGCAGAGAGTGCCATAGCCAGGGTACCAGGCCAGGCTGAGTTGGTCCCAAAGTTCATACAGATTCCAGAGAGACATAGTGACAAAATAAGAAGAGAAACCCCATTAATTCTTTCATTCATTATTCACCAAGTTCTTCCCACCATGGGTTTAAGAATGAAACGCTTCATTCATAAGGACCTCAGGAAGCTTATCACCACCTCCTTCTAACTACCATTCAGTTTTAGATGCAAAACCTCACAGCTGGAACAGTTGGAACACATGTGATTCTTCTTTCATCCTCCCCTTCCTTCCCCTCCCCCAAGCAGCCCGTGTGATGGCTTGATGTGTTGGAAGCATTCTGCTAACAGTGCTCAGGCTACACGTCAGAGCTGACTTCACACTCCTCATTATGCCAAGATGTTCTCATCAACATATGCAGCGGTTGCTCACTCTTAGTGCCCTTCTGTATGATATTCCAGTGTATACATGGGCCATAATTTACTCAGTCTCCTGATCATGAACGTCGAGCATATTTTTTTTCTTTTGACAAGGTCTTGCTATATGGTCCAAGTTGGCATGAAATTCACTGTATTCAAGTCTAGTCTTGAGTTCACGATCCTACCTCTTCCCTTCTGCCTCCTCCTTCTGCCTCTTGAGTGCTGGGTTCCACAAGTTTACTAGATTTGTTCGCAAACATTTAGTCTCCTTTTTTCAAAGTCCCACTAGGATGTCAGCTCTATGAAACCTGTGTTTTGTTCTGTGCTATAAATGTAGTAATTGAAAAATCAAATTAACTCTGACCCAGAAAGACAAATATTGTATGTATTCACTTATAAGTGAATATTAGTGGTTGAATAAATGATAATCAAACTACAAACTACAGAGAGGTTAGGTAAAGAGGAGGGCTGGGGGGCGGGGTCACATATGGTTCTCTCTGGGAAGGGGAAATAGAATAGACTTTGTGGGTGCACTGGAGGCTGGTGGGAATAGGACCAGGAGAGATCAGGTGAGTAGGGAGATGGGATGAAAGGAGGAAGTGTGGGAAGAGATGACTGAAAGTGAAGGAGCATTTGAGGGGTGGGGGTGTGGAAACCCAGTGCAGTGGAAACTTCCTGGAATCTCTGAGGCTGATCCTAGTAAGGCCTCCTACTAATGGGGACACAGAGTCTCAACTGGCCATCTCATGGATCAGGGCAAGGCTTCCAGTGTTGAGACTGGGTTGTATCTGGTTGAGTTGTTGACTGAAGTGGTCATGTGGAGATCCCCAACCCCTGCCCCTAAGGCTGATGCTAGGACAAAGGATCACTCTCTGCAGACTGACAGTGTGCTTGGGTGGGGACACTGCTGAGGACAGCATCCTCACAGCTCACTGAAGGTGGAGACGTAGAACTGATGCCTGAATGGAGCCTTCACCCCTGTGTTCTAGTCTCCTGGGCATAGGAATCTACTCTGCGGGCTGCTGAGAGAGAAATGTGGACACCAACTCAGCCACAAACTTTTGACCAATAATCTGTCCAGTCTGCAAGATGAGCTGGGGGCAAAGATGGCACAGAACTTGTGGGAGTGGGAAAGCAATGTCTGATTTAACTTGAGCCCCATGCCTGACACCGCTTGGATTGCCAGGAACCAGAGACTGGATAGCCCAGGGAACTAAGGTAGGAAAAAAAACCCACAACTGTCCAAGAAAAAAATCAATGAAATGATTCCTGATGGTATTCTGCTATACTCATAGATTGGTGCTTTGTCCTCTCATCATCAGAGAAGCTTCCTCTAGCATCAGACAGGAGTGGTTGCAAAACCCTGTGGTTAAGAGCACTGACTGCTCTTCCAGAGGACCCAGGTTCAATTCCCAGCACCCACATGGCAGCTCACAACTGTCTGAAGATCCAGTTGCAGGGGATCTGACACCTTCACACCAATGTACATAAAATAAAGTTAAATAAACCATAAAAATATTTTTAAAAAGAGAGAGTCTAAATCAGAGGCCTCTAGGTTGGAGCTCAGAGAATCACAAGGAAGAGGGGGCAGAAGGATTCTAGGAGTCTGGAGTGGGGGTGGGGTGAAGGAAACCAGTAGAATGAGGCCCACTAAATCAACTAAGTAGGGCTTATGTGTGCTCAGAGTGACTGAAAAAGCAACCATGGAACTTGCATGAGTCTACACTAGACCCTCCATACATATGCTGGGGTTGTTTAGCTTAGAGTTTTTGTTGGACTCCTAACAATGGGAGTGAGGGTGTCTCTGACTCTTTTGCCTGCTCCTGGGAGCTTTTTCCTTCTGTTGTGTTGCCTTGTCCTGTTTGGGTGTGAGGGTTTTTTCTTTGTCTCACTGTATTTTGTTTTGTTGTGTTTGGCTGTTGCTCTTGGAGACCTTCTCTTTTCTGTTGGGAGACAGAAGGGGAGGGGATTTGGGGAAGAGAAAATGGGTGACTGGGAGGAGTGGAGGGAGGGGAAACTGCGGTCAGGATGTATTGTATGAGAGAAGAATATATTTTCAAATATATATATGTATATATACATATATATATAATTTTAAAAAAGAAAATTTAAACTAGGTGTTTGAGCTAGGCATAGTAGATCATACCTATAATCCCAGCAATCTGGAGGTAGAGACAGCAGGATCCCAGAATGAAGGTTAACCTGAGCTACATAGTGAGTTTTAGATTAGCCTTAGCAGCATACTGAGACTATGTTTTTAAAAACAAATTAAAAGGCCTGGCAAGATGGCTTAGCAGAAAAAGAGACCTGCCATCAGACCTGATGCAGGCCTGAGGACCTGAGTTCACATCCCTGGAACCCCATGGCGGCAGGAGAGAACTGACTTCTGGGAGTTGTCTCTGATCTCCACGTGTGTCTATGTCTATGCGCACACAGGTGCATGAGCATATGTGTACACACACATAAATAAATATTTTAAACAATTTTAAAAACCAAACAATTAAATGTTTATGCATCGCCTTTGATATAATGGGGCCCCACGCCACACACTGAAAATAGTTACCATGACACTTTTTGTAAGTTAAAGAAAGTTTAAGAATTGCAATTCATTATATAATTTATGATTAAGCGTAAAGACAGCACATAGAACAAAAGAACAGAATGGGGAGCCCAGAAATAAATCCTGGCATACGTTGTCTAATGATTTTTTTTTTTTACTTACTTTTTTGAGATGGTGTCTTGGTATGTAGCTCAGACTGGCCTAGATCTTGCTTTGTAGCCAACCAGGCCTAGAAATCAATTCTCTTGCTTCCACTTCTGGAGTGCTGGGATTAAGGCATGCACCATCATGCCTGATTAATTGTGCATATTTTATGAAAAGGAAGGATTCTATGAACACCGATTATGTCTGCCTGTGGACTTGTGTGTGATCAGTTCTCTGGTGGCCTGCTGTTCATTGTTACCCTGAGGAGACACTGCAACACTGCCCTATTTATGCCTCTCCTTACAAGCCATGTATTTACTGAGCACTCCCTAGGTGCCAGACACGGGCATGACAGTAGGGCTGGGGATGCCATCTCTTTTCTGGCGAGAAGCAGAAGGTAGGGGTTCAGCTCATCTAGGAAGAACCGAGGAGATGTGAGAACATCATCACGAGGAACTGTTAGCGAATCCCATGGGAAGGGATCACCCGGCCCCAGGACAGATGGCGGGTGCAGGGGAGTTCTCTATGTTCAGCAGCTGTGGGATGCAGTCATGGACAAAGGGCTGGAAAGCCAGCAGGTTCCGGGCTGCCCCTGAGTCTGTGTCAGAGTTACCAGTTGACCTCAGCTCCAGGCTTTGCTTACTGTAGCCTAAGGCTTCTTCCCTCAGTGTGGGCTGCAGGACAAAAGGAAGCATCAGTCACTACTGTCCACAGTCCAGAGATCTGGCTTGGAAGAATGCAGACATAACAACATCATCCCCCAGAAGTTTCTCCTCTGGGGCTTTCTGGTCCCCAGCGGGCTCTTCCTAAGGCTGCCATGAGTGCTCAGGAAGGACCCAGTGCCAGCCTTCGGCGTACCATTCTCCTTTAGATAAAAGTCTTTTGGCAGGTAGGTAGCAGGATGGCAAAGAAGGGCCCTGAATTCCCTTCTGGATCTTAGCTTATTCCTCCCATTTCTTCTGGCTCTCTTCTCCGGACCTTACTCCCACTCCAAATCAGCCCTCTCCACACACAAGGTATAAATATAAAAAATAAATAAACCCAGAGCCAGCCCCAGAACTGAAGCAAATTGCTGGCAAGCGCTGGCCGCTGATTAACATGCATAGTGGACGTGCAACTGGGCATATCGGAGAGAAGTGCGGTTTCCCCCAGGAGAAGCTATCAGCATGGCCCAGGCCACAGAGGGGAGCAGCAAAAGGCAGGCAGGCAGGCACAAGGCTCTGTAGGTCTGAGCCAGGCTGTTCATCACCCAGAAGGGTTCAGGCTGCCTTTCTTAGGCTGATCTCCCCAAACCTGAGCAAGGGGTACTCTGCAGCACACTGCAACCTGGGGTTCAACTTGAGGAGCGTGCAGAAAGCGGGGCAGGCAAGTCAAGTGGATGGGCTCAGCAGAGTGACCATGGACAAGTCCATTCGTTACAGCGAATGTAATGTGTCCTCAGCATGGCATGGGACGGAGCAGACCTTTGGAGGGTAGAGTGGCTCTGCCTTGGGAACACTCTCCAGTCGTGCTCAGCATGCGGCAGGGGCATAAACGGAACCCAGGTAAAGGTGGATTGAGAGAACTGACTCACAAAGTTGTCTTCTGACCCCTACACTTGTGCAGTTCACACACATACAACACACACACACACACACACACACACACACACACACACACACAGAGTTAAAGAACCAAAACACGGAGCACCAGAGTTCAATTTGAATTCCACATAAACAGTAAATACTTCTTTGTGTGTATGTGTCTGTGTGTTGCTAGGAATCAAACCCAGGCCCCCGCACAAGCGAATACTTTTGTAGTATAAACTTACACATTCAACTCTGCATATCCACAAACTCTGTTTCCTGATCCAGCCAACTGTAGATCAAAAACATTTGGGAAAAAACAGAGTGTGTATTGGGCGTGCAGGGACTTTTGTTTGTGGATCATTGCCTAGCCAGTACTGTATAAGGACAACTACTTACACAGCACTTCCATTGTATTTGCTATTACAAGGCGTCTAAAGGGGATTTAAGGCACGCAGAAGGATGTGTGTAGGTATGGGAACTTCTATGATGGGACTTGAGGGCCAACTGTGCTCAAAAGGGCACACCTGTATTTTTTATGTCTTCACTGTTTCCCTGAATTTCTAAATTACCCGGCATGCTGCTGTTTCATTTGTTCAACTTGACTACCTTAATCCTGTGCCTGAACACATTGGCAGTAACTTTAAACCTCTCCTCACACCCTAAGAGCTCAAGGAAGACCTCCGGGCCCCTGTTTTGCCGGGCACCAGCTCTCTCTTTCTGGCAGCCGCACGTGGAGGAGAGCTGACAATTAGCACGCCCCTCGCCTTAGTTTTAACGGAAGGAAGACTGGATGGCGGACTCAGGAGAGTCCTGAGCAGTCCGTGAGTAGGTACTGCTGTGTGATCCTAGGCCAGTTATGCTGCCTGTGGGAGTCTCACTGCCCTCACGGACAGAACAGTAACAGCTCTTATTTGGACTGCCCGGGGTTATGTTGAGGAAAAACATTCAGGCAGCTCACAAGCACTGACTGTGACCTGCTGTTACCAGTCCAGGGAGCCACCCTTCACCCTTCCCTCCCTTACCTGGTGTCTTTGCACCCTGAGCCACGGAAGATTGTTTTGGAGGTAGAGAGAGGCAAAGCAGCTGGTGGAGATCTGTCTGGTCTTTGGGGTCACTTCCTGTGCAGCTGCCATGCATGGCCTGTGGCAACACCTGCTCCCCCATTCTGCCAACCTTCGGTGTAATTAAAAAAAAATACCGATACTCTAGCTGTCCTCTGATTGAAGGGAAGGTCTGGGCAAGAGTTGAAGCTGTGTTCCAGTCACAGGGAGATCTGCTGGGGGATGTTGGGGGCGGTGACCTGGCAGGTGGGGCAAAGGCCAAAGAGAGAAGGGGAACAGCCATAGGCCTTCACTTTCCTTCATGCCCCTGGCCCCTCAACAGCAGGTCTCCAGTTTGGGAACCTAGAAGAAGCCAGGGTTTGTTCTTCCTGAATGTTGGCTCTTCAGATCCTTTTCCCCTCACCTGTGAAGTACAGACAACTTTCCCACATGCGGGATGAGGGGGAGCAGAAGAGAGGATTCCTGGGACAGGGGAAGGGCTGCATTGTCATGTTTGACAATGGTATTCGTTTCATCGTCTGCACAATGGGAAGTGGGCTGCTGGGAGGTTTAATCAAGGTGCTCTCTGAGCACCCCTTTCTGTTCACACTGGCTTACTTCTGTTTATTCTTTGGGATCTGTGAAAAGGTTCCATCTTTGCTTTGAGACCGGACCTAGCTCTGTAGTTTAGGCTGGCCTGGAATTAGTCGCCCCTCCTGCCTTAGCTGCTAGCATCATGGACGAACACTACCATGGCAGACCCGGCTCCCTATACGGAGAAACCTTTCTGCTTACCCCAGGCAGGTCACCCTCTCTGACTGCTTGTTGCTTCTCTGTCTAGACTCTGACCCTCATGTGTCATCATGACATACTTCCTTGTCTTGCCAGACTCTAGTCCCTGCCTGTTTCTTGTTTCCTCTGTGCCCAGAACTGGGCCTGGCATGGAGCCTTGTGCTCAGCAAGCCTTTGCAGGGTGAATTAAATGCTGGTGTGGTGTGGTGTGGTGTGCAGACACATGCAGTTCCTATTTGGACATTTGCCTTTGGGACTTAAAATTCTTCCTATCCTCATGGGTGTTGTCCTCAGCAGCCTTTTCCCTGGCTGGACTTCACCACTTTTTTTTCAGAAGATGGCCCTAAACTGTGGGCATCTGGGCAAGGATGACAGTGTACGGACAAGTTGGGAGGGGGCACCTGGTGGACTCCAGGGCCAGCTGGGGCTGTGTGTGCTCACTCTGAACCCCTGGCCTGCTCTGCCGCTCTGCCAAGCTCACTGCATCCAGTTGCGGACACCTCATCATTGCACCGATGCAGCTGAGCTGGAGGCAGTTCAGAGGAGATCAGGAGAGCGATGAGGCACGGTGGGGGCCTCACGCAGAGGTGGCAGGACTGAAGCAGTCAGCCAGGCTGTGCCGAAGAGGTGGCTCACGGGGCCTGCCTGGGAACCCAAGAAGCTCGGCATCTGTGCAGGGCTCTGCAGACCACCCCTCGGCGGTAGGAGGAATGAGCGATCTGGGAAGATAGACAGATGGAGGGGCACTTGAAGCGAATGGGCTCCTCTAACCACAGTCTTGTACGTCTAGGCAGAAGCTAGCCCAGGATCCAGCCATCATCTTTTCTAACTATGCCTCTGTGACTGTGACTGAGATCACATCATCGGAAAGTGTTGTGAAGGAGAAAGGCTATCATCATGGGAAAGGGGATCTGACCATGCTCAGGGATGGTCAAGATCTGTGGACAGGATTCAAAGGCAATCCAGGGTACCCTAGCTGTCTAAGGGAGGAGGAGACATTGGACATGATGACGCCAGACTGTATCACGTGTCTCATCCATAGAGACACTGGCAGAGGCAAGGAGAAGGACTTGGACAGCATCTTCCGTGTGTTACTGGAGCAGCCTGGTTGGGAATCTAGGGCCAGTGGACTCCTTCCTCTATGCTCCCCCATCCTGTAGGAGCTGAGGCAGCTGTTACTGGTCCTTACACTGATACCCACCTATGGACACACTGCACTAAAGCTTCCCATACATACTCCAGTCCGTACATAAGCACATCCCAGGTACGTTCTAAGGCACCTCCAAAAGGGAATGACCGTAAGACACAGATCAAGTCCCAAACCTCTCACCTTTAGCCTGGGCTCTTGCCTCTTGGCCTTTGCCCTTACTCTGCTCTGGAATTTGAACTGGCTGCCTTTATGTCACCATGAATGTTCTGATGTCACTATTCTCAAGAGCACTCCCTAACCACTCTTGAGAGTGTCACACAGCTTGACATTCTTCATGACTTTCCATACTCTTAAATCTGCCTACTGTCTTCTCCATCCTCAACATGGAAACTGCTGAAGAGTCAGGAGCACATGTATCTGGCTTTCCACTCAATCAGCAACACCAAAACAGGGCCTGGCACCTTGGGTACATACAGCATACATACACATGTAGCACGTTAAATGACCAAACAAATTAGGGCGGAATTTCTCTTTTAGAGAAATGGTTCAGCCTGGACAGACAGAGAAAATTCAAATCTAGGCACACACTGTAGGTGCCCCTTGGCTATGTATTTCAATGAAGAAACATTGCTGTCTTCTCAAGGCATTGTTCTAGGAGAGAGATCCCTGCCTTCACAGACCTTGTGTTTCAGTGGGAAGGAGCAATAAATAGGGGGCAAGTAGATTGTAGGGGACTTAGTGAAGAGAGCACTGAAGAAGAAGAAAGTGGTGGGCAGGACGGATGAGATTCGGGTCCTTTCTCCCTTATTCTTCATAGGAGAACAGTTTCAAATGGAAATTTAAATCTGGTGCCCCTTTGAGTGGAAACCTGCAAGTGCTGAAGGAGTCAGCCTGAGGGCATCAGAAGATCCAACCCCAAACTTCTGAAGTTGATGTGGGTCTGACCAGAGTGTGGAGATCTGGGTGGCTTGTGTATCCGAAGAGCAGAATGGTGACAGGGTGTTTGTTACCAGCCTGCAGGGACCCGTTGGCCCATTTCCTGTGTTCTTTCCAAACCAAGACCAAGGACTGCAGAGCATGGGGGAAAGCTTACCAAGGAGTGTCTCCAACCCCCACCCCCTACATTCTTATTTATTTATTTAAAACTTCTACCTTCTTCCCTCCTTCCATTTCCCTTCCCCTCCCTCCTCCCCCTCCCTCTCCCACTCCAGTTCTAAGAGAAGCCAGGGTACACTGCTCTGTGGGAAGTCCAAGGCCCTCCCCCCTCCATCCAGGGCTAGGAAGGTGAGCATCCAAATAGACTAGGGTCCCACAAAGCCAGTACATGCAGTAGAATCAAAACCCAGTGTCATTGTCATTGGCTTCTCAGTCAGTCCTCCTTGTCAGCCACATTCAGAGAGTCCTGTTTGATCACATGCTCCATCAGTCCCAGTCCAGCTGGCCTTGGTTATCTCCCATTAGATCAATCACACTGTCCCTGTGGGTGGACACACCCCTCACGGTCCTGACTTCCTTTCTCATGTTCTCCCTCCTTCTACTCCTCATTGGGACCTTGGGAGCTCAGCCCAGTGCTCCAATGTGGGTCTCTGTCTCTATCTTCATCCATCGCCGGATGAAGGTTCCATTCTTGAGTCTTAGGCCTGACCAGATCCTTGGGTGTTTGGATTGCCATTGCCCTGTGCTCCAGGCAGAGGACCAAGATGGCTGCTGGTGGCGATGCTTAGGTTTGGGCAGCGCAGGAAGCTCACACTCCTACCTTCCTTCATCCTGCCCTGTTTCCTCTCTTGCCTACTGAAGAGTAAAGTGGGCAAAACAGTGTTATTTGAAAAATAGAAAAAATTACATAAAGAGAGTAAGCCTATGGCCAGTTACAAAGCACTTTTCATTCAACCTTCTCAAGAACCTTAGAGTTTTAGTCTTTCTGTTTTGTTTTGGTTTGAATTTTGTTGCCGGCAAGATCTTAACTATGTAGACCAGGTTGGCTTTGAACTTGAGATTCTTTTGCCTGTGGTTATAGCCATTCTAGCCCCCTTTGAATGATGAAGAAAAAAGACACAGAGAGGTCAAGTGAGACTTTCCAAGGTCACACAGCTAGGTCACAGCAGTGCTGAAACTGCCTCTGGGGGAAGAGTAGGGAGTTGGGAGGCGAATCCCAGGAAACAGCGCTGATGTTGACACTGAGGACATCCTAGCTAAACCACATGGCAGAAGTTTAGGATGGGCTATAGCTCAGCACTAGAGAACTGGTCCAGCACTCATGGGGACATGGATTCAACATCACACCCTTTAGCAGCAAACAAAGGACTCCTGAGATGTTGTGTGACCTGAGGCCTCATGTGGGCTTGTTCCCTCAAGTCTAAGGCAGACTGAAAATCTCGGCCTTGGGTGGCTGTTTTATGGAATTAATGTACTTCCAGTGGATACATGCCCCGTATGGTACCTAGCACACAGCAGATACTGGTCCTTAAATATAGAAACACAAAGAAATTTTACATTAAGCATCCCTGGGTTCTGGCCTCCCCAAATGCAACAGCAGACTCTGCCATATCCCGAGCCCCATCTTACAAATGAGAAAACTGGGACTTAAGAAGTCTGGAGAAATTGGGGGCAGAACCCGGACCTGGATAGTGCCCCATTGAATGGAATGGAGCTGCCAGCAAGCAGCAGGCACCAGACTTTGCCTTCAAACACCGTCTAGGACTCGTAGTGACGCCATTACTCTGGAGACCCAACACTTATTTTAGGAAGAAAAAGAGCTGGCGGCACAGAGACAGGTCTGAGGCTAGTCTGTCTCTCAGTAGGTGGATCTCTTCCCACTTTGCCTCTCTAGGAAGGCCTACAGAGCAAACAGCCTCTCCCAGCTGCCCCTCCCCGCCCCCACCTGAAGGTCCCTTGGGAAGGCTCTGGGCTGTTTAATGGGGTGGAGCTGTCTTTAATCTGCTCCGTAAATGTTTGCTGGATCCTCATTAGAAACCATAATGTCCTATTAATATGCTGATGAGATTTCATTTGGGGGAGAGTAGCTGGGAGGATATGAGGTGGGGGTGGGGTGACAGGATTCACCCTGGGTATCCCAGGGGAAGAAACTTGCAGAGCTCAGCTTTTGGAGCCTCCCGCCTTCCTTGGGAAACTCAGGAAGAAGCAGGCTCAGGCCCTATCCCTTCTTTTAGCACAGGCCCCCAGGGGTCTGAGTCAGCTACCATGGGGACTGGTACACACAACCCTCCTGGCCTCACCTATGAATACCACCTGGGGCCCCACCCTGGTGGCCTAGGTTAGTCACCCAAGCCTACACTCACTCATCTTTTCCTGTCTCTCTAGTGTCTGCACTGATGGTATTGGGGCTAGCATCTGCTTTTGCCCCTGCCCCGAGGCATCTGGGCTTCACTAAAATAAAACAAATGCACCACCTAGGGGCACGGAAATGAGGCATACCACATGGCATGGCCAACACCTAGTCAGCCTACAGTTGTTCTTAGGAGGACAGATTCTTGTCCTGTCGCAGCTTTGCTCCCAGCCGACTGAGGAAGGAAGGCAGTCATGATGGAAGAGTTTGACCTTAACAAAGGAGGGAGGAGCTGTGGCACCCTCCTCCCCCCATGCTTTGGGCTGGGAGTGTGGTTGCAATGGAATAGACATGCGCAGATGACACCGTTGCACGAGCCTCATGGGTGCTGTGCCCTTGGTCAGGAGCATGTCTCTGCATTCAGTCTGGGACAGTCCTTATTCTCCTCAAGGGCAATTCCCTGTCATCCTGACTGCTCTTGTAGTCTCCCAGGGTCTAGATTCAGAAGGGTTGATCTCTGGGACTTGCTTCCCTGAACAAGACTGTGAGCTTGGGCTGCTAGCTCAAATGGTCACCGCCAGGTCACTGCCAGGTATGTGCACGTGGTCTGCACATGTCTTCTCTGCAACCTCGACAAGCCCTACAGACCTCCATCCCCTCGCATGCTTTCACACGCTTTGCTGCTGCTGCCTGCTGGTTGCTGGTTGCTGCCTGCTGGTTGCTGCCTGCTGGTTGCTGGTTGTTGGTTGCTGGTTGCTGCCTGCTGGTTGCTGGTTGCTGGTTGCTGGCTGCTGGTTGTTGGTTGCTGCCTGCTGGTTGCTTCCTTCTCGTTGCTGGTTGCTTCCTTCTCGTTGCTGGTTGCTGGTTGCTGCCTGCTGTGTAGTAAAAAGGGCGGCGGGGCTGCATCACCAGCACCCCGGCTGCCTGGCTAGCTTATGTCCAAAATAACAACACACAAACTGTATTCATTTAATCACTGCTTAGCCCATTTCTATCTAGCCTCTTCTAGGCTAATTCTCACATATTAATTTAGCCCATTTCTAATCATCTGTGTAGCTCCCCTAGGTGCGCTTACTGGGAAGATTCTAGCCTATGTCCATCCTGGGTTGGAGCTTCATCGCGTGCGTCTGCCTGGGAGCTGGGAGCATGGCGTCTCTCTGAGGCGTCTGCTCCCGATAGGAGAGCTGTGGAGTCTGAGCTCACTTCCTCTTCCTCCCAGCGTTCTGTTCTGTTTACTCCTCCCACCTATCTTCTAACCAATGAGGGCCAAGCAGTTTCTTTTTATTTAACCAATGACCTTCCTCCATCACTGCTGGTTGCTGGCTGCTGGTTGTTGGTTGCTGCCTGTTGGTTGCTGGTTGCTTCCTTCTTGTTGCTGGTTGCTGCTTGCTGGTTGCTGCCTGCTGGTTGTTGGTTGCTGGTTGCTGGCTGCTGGTTGCTGGTTGCTGCCTACTGGTTGCTAGTTGCTGCCTGCTGGTTGCTGCCTACTAGTTGCTAGTTGCTGCCTGCTGCCTGCTGGTTGTTGGTTGCTGTTGCTGGTTGCTGGCTCCTGACTCCAGCCCTCCCTGGATTTTCAAAGTCCTTCTCATTGGGGCCTTGATTCAGTCAGTCTCAAGGGACTGCTGTTGGCACCTGACCCCATCTGAAGAGCTCTGTTCTTAACCCTCCTTTCATGGTCATCCCTGGGAACACTTTAACCCAAACCTCTCCCATAGCTTTTTCTTTTGCCCAGCAATGCTCCCTTTCCTAGTTCTTTGGCCTCTCTCCCAGCTGGGGCATTGTGTAACCCTCCAGTTTGCAGCCTGCTCTTCAACCCAGACTCCAATCAGCCATCTTGGCTGGGAACTCCTGGGGCCAATTAGTCACCCATGTCTGTGACAAGTGGCAAGAGCAAGTGGAATATAAAGTGTTCAGACTTTGACTTCGCCGCTCTATTGCTGATGATCTCAGGCAGTTGCCTCAGCTCTCTGTGCATCAGTTTCTGTCAAGGCAGAAAGAGTGCTGCTTGCGTCTTGGAGGTCTTGCATGGGTTCGAGGACCTGAAGCATAGAAAGCACTGAGACATAGCCTATGTACAGTGGGTGATCACCGTGCCTTCCTGGGTTGCCAGCCACCACACAGCTACCAATGGCTTCTCACCATGCCTGAATGGAAGCTGCCTGGCCTTCAGGTTCTTTCCTGGTCCCCAGTTGTGCCTTCAGTATCAGGTTGGCCCTGGGCTCACTTTCAGATCTACCACCCAACTCGATTTCTTCCTCTGTAAACTGAGAAAGTGCTACCAAAGAGCCTATCCCAAAGAGTGTCACCTGCTAGAAATTCCTCTTGATGAATCCACAGAGCCCACGTATGGGGCCAGTTTGGCCTTGGCCCAGGGAAAGAGTATGGGCACAAAGAAGAATGGCTAGGAAAACTGACATGGATGCCAATGAGGCCTTGCAAAGGGGAGCCAGATTCACCAAGGCGGTGCCTAAAGGGCCCGGCAAGCTTGGGCATGACGCAGGCAGTGGGCGGTGACAGTAGTGCCGATCTGATGGCTAGGCCCAGAAGCAGCAGTAAAATGAACTTCCAGAATACAAGGCCGAGCCGATGGCACCCGTATCCCTGAGACTGGGAGTAGGAGCGGTACAGGGAGAGACGGGGAGAGTTTGCTGGGTGGCCGACAGAGGAGGAGAACTATGAGGAGAGAGGGTGGTGCCCGTGGCGTTCATGTAGGAGCTGCGCTGGGAGGAGATCCAAGGCTTCATCATTCTCTCAGCACCCCACCTTTTTGGGCCATTGTCAGCCGCACTGAAGTGCTGCCTAGTAGGGCTTGGGCTTGGGGCCTAGACTGCTTAGGTTTGGCTTTTCACTCATTGGCCGTGTGACCTTGGATATGTTCCTCCACTTCTCCGTGTCACAGTCTCCTCGCCTGGGAAATAGTAGTCACATTTTCGACCTTGGGGCCATTATGTGGATAAAGCCCCTTACGACATATAACATACTTAGGCTAGAGATGGCCCACAATGGATACTGTGAGTGCTGCTTCAGTGATTCTCTCTCCACCTTTGCCTGTTCTCTCAGATCTGCTGGGCCACGAGGAAGGTTTCTCAGGAAATCCAGTTGGGTTGGGGGTAGGGCTACTGAACTGACGGCAGAGAAGAGCTGGAAAGGTGACATCTTCTCTTTCTTCTGTCAGCAGTTTCTCCTTCAAGCTTGTGTCTTCTGCAAGGCCTGAGCTCTGGCCATCTGTAAGTAAGACCAGAGGGCCTCTGTTAAGGACCCTGTGCTGGGTTCTGGCCAGGTCTAATCTGTAGGAGGTCACATTCATGGATGGATCGACCTGACTTCCTAAGCCTCAGCTTTCTTTTTTTAAAAAAAAATATTTATTTTTATTTATATTGGTGTTTCACCTGCATGTATGTCTGTGTAAGGGGGTTCAATCCCCTGGAACTGGAGCTACAGACAGTTGTGACCTGCCATGTGGGTGCTGGGACTTGAACCCGGGTCCTCTGGAAGAGCAGCCAGTGCTCTTAATTGCTGAGCCATCTCTCCAACCCCACCCCAGTTTTCTTATCTGTAATATGGGCTCAGGACGTGGCAGGGTCTGATGCTGTATTTGGGGAAGGCCAGAACCCAGAGGTGCTTAATGTAAAATTCCTTTGTGTTTCAGCCTCTGGATGAACAAGAATGCTAGAACAAAAGAGACCAGAAGGAGCTGAGTCAGGGAGTAGAACCAGTGGAGCCCTGGGCAGCAGAAATGCTCCAGGAACCCTCCAGGAGCACACAGGAAGTCTCAGTAGCAAGGCCAGGGAGTTGAAGCCAGGATCTAGAAACTCAGGCTTCGCATCATTCTGTCTCTGACTGCATCCTAGGCTGGCACCACCACACCCACATTCAGTTTGCTGCTAATAAATCAGAGGACCACCGATGTAAAAACATTTATTGAGTACTTATTGCACACCAGACACTGGGAAAATGGGTAAATCCACAGGCCTTGCCTGCTGTGAGTAGCAGTCTCTCTGCTGTGGTCCTGGCACAGGCGCAATGAGGCACCGGGTATGTGTGGCTTCAGTTCAGTCTGTCCCTGGTTTGTATAACCCAACCTGCTCTGATTTGCTTTACCCTGGCCCAGGAGTCTGAGCACGTGAGGGCACCAGCAGAGCCTGACGCCTCAGAGCAGCAGGATAGGGATGGTCTTGCTTAGGTGGAAGGTGCTTTCCTACTCGTGAGTACCATTGGGCTAGACTCTGTGAAGGTGAGGCCGTTAAGTGAAGGCTGCATCTTGCCTTGCTGGCCCTGTAGTGTGAGTTATACAGACACGTGCTTACCCAACCACTTGAAGCATTTAGGTTTGGGACCACGAAGGAGCAGCCATGGGGAACTGATGGGACTGTTTCCCTTCCAGCCCCAGCCCCTCTCTGGTGACCATAGGAGGCCAATTAGCAGAGAAAAAATGCTTCCTGCCTGGGCTCTAGCCTACCACTGTGTGTCTGCTCAGAACTTAATGGTCATTTGAGCTGTCTCTGGGGATGGAGAATGGGACTGCCATGGACTGCCTGGCTCCAGGATGCAGCCTGGGTCTTGAGGGAGGCCAGGAGAGGCGGGGCAAGGTGCCTGCTGCTGCTGTTAGAGAAGCCAGTGACAGCCTGGGGCACAGCCAAGGCCAGCAAGGGTCTTCTCTACACCTCTGCAAGGCCCTGCCTGTTGGTAGTGGGTGAGGTGCGGGTGAGGAGCACGGCAATGCTCCTTGGGGCAGCTGCTTAGTGCAGGACTGACAGAAGTCTAGCTGCCTTACCACACCCTGTGCTCAAAGGGACACGGTGTAGCTGTAGCGAAAGCGCTTCCTCCACCGCTCTCCAGACTGCAGAAGGTACTTCCCCAAGCACTGGGCTCTGGGGTGACTCTAGTGCTGATGTAGGCCTGTAATTTTCTCCATTTCTGGGCCTCAGTTTCCTCACCTGTTACGTCTAAATTGTGGCCTATCCACTGAATCAGCTTGACTGTCTCCTCAGAGAGCCCAGGTAGGCCAGATAGCTGAAATGGAGCAGAAGAGACAGAGAGTCTGACTTCCCCTCTAGAGAGATGGTGTCACGTCCCTAGAGGGGTCACCACCATCAATACCTCTTTTCTAGACTCAAATTTAAACCCAGCCCTGTGGTTGCTAGGTGTGTGATCTTCGGCACATCACTGCACTGAATCCACCCCCACCCAACCCGTGCATCAGTGAACCAGGTATTAGAACAAGTTTCCAAATTACTCAGTTGTTACCATGTATAACAGAGGTGGCCCTTACAGAGTGCCTGACTCCACATAACCATGGGCTGAGCTAGGAGGAGGGAAAACGCTGGTTTAAACTCAGCTGCCATCAGCCACCAGCTTCCAGCCACCATGAATAATGAACTGGTATTGATCTCCTGCTCGGGAAATTCCCTGTGACCTGTGATAAAAATACACACCGCTCTGGAGCCTGCAGCGCCACCCAGGCTTCCATTAGCCATGGCTGAGCTCATCTGAAACACCGCATCCCACTCCCCCTAGGAGGGAGAGCTCAGGGGACAAGGCGTTGGAGAGCCAGGCCAGACAACGGCTAGCTCTCGCAAAGGAAGATGTAGCTGCCTCCACTTCCTGCCTAGTGCTGCAATATGGAGATGCGATATTATGGAGTGAGTTCTTTTCTCATAGAGCGAGCGGGCTCTAGATCCCAGTGAGCATGCCCAGCACAGTGCCTGGCCGCTGAGGTGCACTGGAACCCAGAGTCCAGTTCTCTTGGTGCTCCTTCTTGTCTCGTGGATCATGCTGTGAAGCTGAGCATCATCACATGGGAGAATGAATGCCAGAGAGATTGTTTAAAGAAAATACGAGTCTTATTGAAATATAATTCACAAACTATAAAATTCAAACCACATTGTGTCTGCTCATTCATCAGTTGTCAGCATTGGAATTGTTTTCACATTTCGGCTGTTGTGAACACAGCTGCTAGTAACCTTTCTGCGCAAGGTTTTTTGTCTGCGAACATGTGTTTTCACTTCTCGTGGATTTGCATACACATATACACATACATATACATACAAACAGAGTTGTTGAGCCATCAGGTAACTGCGTGTTTAAATTTCTGAGAGGGGCCTGTGGTGCGGGTCAGTTGTAGAATGCTGTTCTGGAAGGCACAGGCCCTGGGTTTGATTCTCAGCGCCATGAGGCAGCAATAACAAGCCGCTTGGAGGAAATGCCAAGCTGGCTGCCAAAGCAGCTGCATCAGTTTACATTTCCAGCTAGCTAATTTCTCCATGTCCTTGTCACGCTGGTGGGGATGAATTGACACCATGCTATGGTTCAAGCGTGTATCTGCTGGGTGTAATGGTGTTGGGCATATAACCACGTGCTGCTAGCCAGTTGTATATCTTACATGATAAATATCTATTAGGATTCTTTGCAGTTATTAAATGGATTTGCCATTTTCTTGTCAAGTTGTAAGAGTGAATTCCTTGAGATATTTTCCTACCATCTTATGGTGTGTAATTAAGCTTTCATTTCCTTTTTTAAAAATTTTATTTAATGTGTGTATGCTTGAGTGCATGTATTGCACCATGTGTGTGGGGGAGACATGAGCCTGCAGTCGTCAGAAGAGGGCACTGGATTCCCTGGAGCTAGAGTACAGATGGTTGTGAATTGCCACATGGTTGCTGCAAACCAAACCCAGGTCCTCTAGAACAGCAACAGGGACTCTTAACTACTAGGACATTTCATTTTCTTGACTCAGCGCCTCCCTTCGTATTAAGACTGGACAGACAACACAGTATGAGGAGTAGGATCCCAAAAGCCAGCAAAAGGGCAAAAGGGTCAGAGACAGCCCCTGCTCCCTCTCTTAGGAGTCCCGCAAGAAGGCCAAGTTACAAAACTGCCACATACATGCAGAAGGCCTAGGTCAGTCCCAAGCATTCTCCCTGGTTGCCACTTCAGACTCTGTGCACTCATATGAGCCCAGGTTAGTTGTTTCTGTGGGTTTTCTTGTTATGTCCTTGACCCTTCCGGCCTTTCAGTCCTTCCTCCCTCTCTTCAACAGGATTCCCCGAGCTCTGCCTATTGTTTGACTGTGGGTCCCTGCAAGTTCCCATCAGTTACTAAGTGAAGCCTCTCTGATGACAATTGGGTTAGGCACCAGTCTATGAGTATTGCAGGTCTCTGGACCATTCAGTCTCTGGGTCCTGGTACTCCAGGCAGTGTCAGGGGTGGGCTCACTCTTCTGGCATGGGTCTCAAGCTGGACTGGCCATTGGTTGGCCACTCCAACAATCTCTGTGCCACCCTGACCGCAGCACATCCCATGGGCAGGACAGACTGTAGGTCGAGGGTTATGTGGCTGGGTTGGTGCCCCAGTCCCTCCACTGGAAGTCTTTCCTGATCACAAGAGATGGGCAAGTTCAGACTACTCCACTATTGCTAAGAGTCTAAACTGGGGTCATCCTTGTAGATTCCTGGGAGTTTCCTTTGAACCAGGTTTCAACCTGACCCTGAAAAGCTCCCCCCTTTCCAGTCATCTCTTTCAGTACTATCCCCCTCCACCCTGACCTGATCCCTTATTTTCCATCCCGACCTGCCTCTAGTCCACTAAGGAAATCTCTTCTATTTCATCTTCCCAGGGAGAACCATGAATTCCCCCTTCAACCCTTCTTGTTACCTAGTCTCTCTGGGTTATAGCATGGTTATCCTTTATAGCTAATGCCCACTGATAAATGAGTACATATCATGTTTGTCTTTCTGGGCCAGGAAACCTATCTCAGGATTATTTTTTCTAATTCCATCCATTTTCCTTTAAATTTCAAGATGTCATTGTTTTTTTTTAGTATTTATTTATTTAGTATGTATACAATATTCTGTCTGTATGCCTGAAGGCCAGAAGAGGGCGCCAGACCTCTTTACAGATGGTTGTAAGCCACCATGTGGTTGCTGGGAATTGAACTCAGGACCTTTGGAAGAGCAGGCAATGCTCTTAACCACTGAGCCATCTCTCCAGCCCGATGTCATTGTTTTTAAAGGCTGAGTAATACTCCATTGTGTATATGTAAAATGTTTTCTTTATCCATTCTTTGGGTGAAGGACGTACAAGTTATTTACGGGTTCTGGCTGTTATGAATAAAGTTGCTATAAACATAGTTGAGCAAGTGTCCTTGTGTTATGTTGGAGTGTCCTTTGGGTATGTGCCCAAGAGTAGTATAGCTAGATTTTGAGGTAGATGGATTACCAATTTTCTGAGAAACCACCGTATTGATTCCCAAAGTAGCTGTACAAGTTTGTACTCTCACCAGCAGTAGAGGAGTGTTTCCCTTATTCCACATCCTCTCCAGCAGGAGCTGTCGTCAGTGATATTGATCTTAGTCATTCTAACTGGTGTAAGATGGAATCTCAGAGTCATTTTGATTTGCATTTTGCTGATGATTAAAGATGTTGAACATTTCTTTAAGGTGTTTCTCTGCCATTTGTGATTAATCTGTTGAGAATTCTCTGTTTAGATATTGTACCTCATGTTTAAATTGGATTATTTTTTTATGTCTAGTTTCTTGAGTTCTCTATATATTTTGGAAATCAGCCCTATGAAGGATGTAGGGTTGGTGAAGATCTTTATCCATTTCATGGGCTGCCGTTTATTCCTATTGACAGTGTCCTTTGCCTTACAGAAGCTTCTCAGTTTCATGAAATAATATTGTAATAACCCCTTGTATCTTATTGGGTCACCATGGCTTAAAAGTAGAATTTAACAGAAAGCCCACAAACACATGGCAATTAAACAATGCTCACCTGAATCACCAATGAATCAAGGAAGAAATAAAGAAGATATTAAAGACATCCTAAAATTCAACAAAAATGACCACACAACATATCCAAATTTATGAGTTTTTAGATTTTTTTTACTGTGCTATAATTTTTTCTCTGCTCTTCTCCTTCCCCCCCTTCTATTCTCTCCCATGACCTCCATGCTCCCAGTTTACTCAGGAGATCTTGTCTACATCCTATTTAGATTCAGGTATGTCTTTCTTAGGGTCCTCTTTGTTGTCTAGGTTCTCTGGGGTTGTGATTTGTAGGCTGGTTTTCTTTGCTTCCTGACTAAAAGCCACTTATGAGTGAGCACATATTATATTTGTCTTTCTGGGTCTGGGTTACCTCACCCGACATGGATTTTTCTAGATCCATCCATCCATTTGCCTGCAAATTTCAAGATGTTATTTTTTTTCAAACTGAGTAGTAGTCCATTGTGTAAATGCACCACATTTTCTTTATCTGTTCTTCAGTTGAGGGACATCTAGGTTGTTTCCAGGTTCTGGCTATGACAAATAATGCTGCTATGAACACAATTGAGCACATGTCCTTGTGGTATGAATGACCTTCCTTTGGGCATATACCCAAAAGTGGTTCTGCTGAGTCTTGAGATAGGTTGTTTCCTAATTTTCTGAAAAATCACCATACTGATTTCTAAAGTGGCTGTACAAGTTTGCACTCCCACAAGTAATGGAATAGTGTTCCCCTTACCCCACATCCTCTCCAGCATAAGAAGTTATCAGTGTTTTTGATCTTGGCCATTCTGACAGGTATAAGATGGAATCTCAGAGTTGTTTTAATTTGGATTTCTCTGATGGCTAAGGTGTCTACTAGCCATTTGAGATTTGTATGTTGAGAGTTCTCTGTTTAGGTCTACACTCCATTTTTTATTGACTTATTTGTTCTTTTTTTAAATTTCTTTATTTATTAAGGATTTCTACCTCCTCCCCGCAACCGCCTCCCATTTCCCTCTCCCTCCCCCGATCGAGTCCCCCTCCCTCACCTGCTCGAAGAGCAATCGGGGTTCTCTGACCTGTGGGAAGCCCAAGGACCGCCCACCTCTATCCAGGTCTAGTAAGGTGAGCATCCAAACTGCCTAGGCTCCCCCAAAGGCAGTACGTGCAGTAGGATCAAAAACCCACTGCGATTGTTTTTGAGTTCTCAGTATTCCTCATTGTCCGCTATGTTCAGCTAGTCCAGATTTATCCCATGCTTTTTCAGACCCAGGCCAGCTGGCCTTGGTGAGTTCCTGATAGAACATCCCCATTGTCTCAGTGTGTGGGTGCACCCCTCCCGGTCCTGAGTTCCTTGCTCGTGCTCCGTCTCCTTCTGCTCCTGATTTGGACCTTGAGATTTCTGTCCCGTGCTCCAATGTGGGTCTCTGTCTCTGTCTCCTTTCATCGCCTGATGAAGGTTAATATTCATGAGGATGCCTATGTGTTTGTCTTTGGATTCACCTTCTTATTTAGCTTCTCTAGGAACATGAATTATAAGCTCAATGTCCTTTATTTATGGCTAGAAACCAAATATGAGTGAGTACATCCCATGTTCCTCTTTTTGGGTCTGGCTTACCTCACTCAGGATAGTGTTTTCTATTTCCATCCATTTGTATGCAAAATTCAAGAAGTCCTTGTTTTTTACTGCTGAGTAATACTCTAATATGTATATATTCCATACTTTCTTCATCCATTCTTCCGTTGAAGGGCATCTAGGTTGTTTCCAGGTTCTGGCTATTACAAACAATGCTGCTATGAACATAGTTGAGCATATACTTTTATATCAATGCAATCCCCATCAAAATCCCATCAAAATTATTCACAGATCTGGAGAAGACAATAATCAACTTTATATGGAAAAACAAAAAAACCCAGGATAGTCAAAACAATCCTATACAATAAAGGATTGGCTGGAGGCATTACCATCCCTGACTTCAAACTCTATTACAGAGCTACAGTATTGAAAACAGCTTGGGATTGGCATAAAAACAGAGAAGTCGACCAATGGAATTGAATAGAAGACCCTGACTTTAACCCACAAACCTATGAACACCTGATTTTCGATAAAGGATCTAAAAGTATACAATGGAAAAAAGAGAGCATCTTCAACAAATTGTGCTGGCAAAACTGGATGTCAATCTGTAGAAGAATGAAAATAGATCCATATCTATCACCATGCACAAAACTCAAGTCCAAATGGATTAAAGACCTCAATATCAGTCCGAACACACTGAACCTGATAGAAGAGAAAGTGGGAAGTACTCTACAGTACATGGGCACAGGAGACTACTTCCTACGTATAACCCCAGCAGCACAGACACTAAGGGCATCATTGAATAAATGGGACCTGAAATAATCACATAGCAACTGTATTAATTAAATCACTGCTGTTTTTGACCAATGGCTTAACAGAGTAAAGCTAGGAGGAAAATCCAAACAGAGATGTAGAGAAAGAGTAGACAGAGTCAGGGAGATGCCATGTAGCTGCCGGAGGAGACAGATGCCTGAAAGTTTACTTGTAAACCACGAGCCTAGTGGTGATGCACAGATGAATAGAAATGGGTTAATTTAAGATATAGGTGCTGTCTAGAAATAGGCCTAAGCTATTGGCCAAGCACTGATTTAATTAATACAGTTGCTATGTGATTATTTCAGGTCTTGGCAGCAGGGAATGAACAAGTGGTCTATGCCTACAAAGAACTGCAAAGGAAAAAGGCCAAGTAACATACAAAGGCAGTCTTATCAGAATTACACCGGATTTCTCAGTGGAAACAATGAAAGCCAGAAGGTTGTGGCAAGCATTCTACAGGCATTAAGTTACCACAGATGCCAGCCCAGACAACTAAATCCAGCAAAATTTGACTTGAGTTTTGTGCAGGGTGATAGATATGGATCTATTTGTATTCTTCTACATGCCAATATCCAGTTATGCCAGCAACATTTGTTGAAGATGTTTTGTTTTCCATTGTATAATTTTGGCTTCTTTGTAAAAAATCAGGTTCCATAAGTGGGGAAATTTATGTCTGGGTCTTTGAATTGATTCCATTGATCCACCTATCTGTTTTTATGTTAGTATTATGCTGTTTTTATTACCATAGCTCTGTAGTAGAACTTGAAATCAGGGATAGTAATATCACTGGAAGTATTTTTATTGTATAGGATTGTTTTTAGATATTTTGATTTTTCTTTCTTTCTTTTTGGTTTTTCGAAACAGGGTTTCTCTGTAGCTTTGGTGCCCGTCCTGGAACTAGCTCTGTAGACCAGGCTGGCCTCGAACTTCCAGAGATCCGCGCGCCTCTGCCTCCCGAGTGCTGGGATTAAAGGCGTGCGCCACCACCGCCTGGCTTTTGATTTTTTTTTCATATGAAGTTGAGTATTGTTCTTTCAAGGTCTGTAAATAATTGTGTTGGGATTTTAATGTGGATTGCATTGAATCTGCAGATTACTTTTAGTAGAATGGCCATTTTTGCTATGTTAATCCTACAGACCCACGATCATGGGAAATCTTTCCATCTTCTGATAAGTTCTTCAATTTCTTTCTTTGAAGATTTGAAATTATTATCATTCAAGTCTTTCACTTGCTTGGTTAGAATTATGACAAATATTTTACATTATTTGAAGTTATTGTGAAGATGTTGTATTGCTAATTTCTTTCTCAGTGTGTTTTTCTTTTGTATATAGAAAGGTTAGTAATTTTTTGTCAAAAGCTCATACACAATCCAATGAGATGATTATGTGTTTTTTCTTCCAGTTTGTTTATATGAATTACATTAACAGATTTTATTTGTTGAATCATCCCTGTATCTCTTGTATAGAGCCTACTTGATTATAGTGGATGATGGCTGTGATGTGTTCTTGGATTCAATTTGTGAGTATGTTGAGTATGTTTGCATCAATGTTCATGAGGGAGACAACTCAACCCAGGAGAAAAGGTGTCCTGACCATGGGGAAGCCAGGATGCCCAAGGCATAACAGGACAGCTCTGTCAGGGAGGAAAGCTGTCCCGACCATCGGGAAGCCAGGATACCTGAAGCTGGGGTGCTCTGGAGGATGGTCTCCCCACAGGATATAGGGATCCCCCTCCTCTCCTGGAGAGTTGCTACAGCTGAGCTCTGCTCCGCTCCCTTATGGGAGGGTCCTTGCCAAGCTGTTTCTTCTGAGGCAGGGGAAGCCTGCTGCAGAAACGTAGCAATCTCCTCAGGCTCAGGTGAAAAGTTACTTTTCCTCTGCTGGCCTTGCTCAGTCCCCGTAGAGAGCATCCTAGCAAGGTTCTTTTGTTGCTCTCAGCTGCCTTGCTGAGGCCCTCTAGGGAGCGTCTCAGCAAAGTTTTTCAGCTCAGTCCCTAAGGGACGTCCCAGCCAGGTTCTTCTCTCTGCAATCACCACCCAAGACTTTTTTGAGAAAGAGATTTACTTGGGAAGGATGAGTCCTAGAGAGTTGCTGCCTCTGCCACTTAGAGGCAGCACTCAACTGAAGGCACGGAGAGGCTTATATAGGGCTTCTTATGGGTGGAGTTTTCCCATGGAGAAAGGAGATTGGTTAATTTTTCCCTGCTCAGGGATTGGTCAGTTTAGCTGGTCAGGGCCAGAGGTGGCTCTGCCTTCATGGCCAAACTGTGTTTCTTTCCCTGGTTCTTTTTAGCTTTTTAACTCTAATCTTAGGACCAGGGCACATTTCTCTCACTGACTCTGACTCTAGGGACAAAGTGTGTTTCCGTGACACTAGTTTCAGAGCCAGGGCACACGTCCTTAGTTCTGAATTCAGGGATAAAGATGTTTCTTTCCCGGCTCAGGTCTAAAAACAGGGTGTGTTTCTTTCAGTAGCCCTGGGTTCAGAGTCAGGGTGCTCAGTGATTGGTCGGTTTCCTGCCCTGTGATTGGTTGGTTTAGCTGGGCAGGGCCACAGGCGGCTCTGCCTTCATGGCCAAACTGTGTTTCTTTCCCTGGTTCTTTTTAGCTTTTTAACTCTAATCTTAGGACCAGGGCACATTTCTCTCACTGACTCTGATTCTAGGGACAAAGTGTGTTCCTGTGACACTAGTTTCAGAGCCAGGGCACACGTCCTTAGTTGTGAGTTCAGGGATAAAGATGTTTCTTTCCTGGCTCAGGTCTCAGATCCAGAGTGTGTTTCTTTCAAGGCTCTGGGTTCAGAGTCAGGGTGCTCAGTGATTGGTTGATTTCCTGCCCCAGTTGTCCCTTTTACCCTACAGTCATGCAATTATTATTACTGAATATTTTATTCTTTTAATGCTGTTGTAAGTTGGATTGTTATTTTGTTTTGCTCCCCAGATCATTCATTTTGTGTGTTTGTTTTGTATCTTACAATTTTGATAACTTGTTCTGAGTGTATTCTGTTTAATGACCTCTTGTGGAATCCTTAGGTCTTCCTGCATATAAAACCATGCTGTCTACTAACAAAGTTAATTTGAATTAATTCCAGTAAGGCTCCCCTTTAATTATCTAGATTTGACTTCTTCACATTAGAAAAGAATATGTTTATAAGGGGAGGAAAGATGATTCAGCAGTTAAGAGCAGGTACTGATCTCCCGGAGGCCCTGGGTTTGGTTCTCAGTACCCACAAACATCTGTAACTCCAGTTCCAGGAAATGTGGCACCCTTTTCTGGCCTCCTCAGGTGTTGCACACATGTGGTGCACAGGTAGACATGCAGCCAAAACATCCATTCACATAAAATAAAATTAAATTAAATTAAAAATTTGTGAGCTGGGCGGTGGTGGCACACGCCTTCAATCCCAGCACTTGGGAGACAGAGGCAAGCAGATCTTTGTGAGTTCAAGGCCAGCGTGGTCTACAGAGGTAGTTCCAGGACAGGCACCAAAGCTATAGAGCAACCTTGTCAAAAAAATGTATATTAACCTTATTATCTGTCAATCTAGAGATAATTATTAGTTACAAGGAATTTCTGTTGATTCTCTAGAATTTTGTGCTCGACAATCATGTTATTTGTGGATAAACACATTCCATGTCACCCTCCCTAATTTGGGAACTTCATATTTTATTTTTGTCCCTGTTATACTAACTAGACCCGAAATATTCCATTGAGTAAGAATATTGCAGGCAGGTATCCTTGCTTGGTTCCAGATATTTATAAGAACTTATCTAGTTTTTCTCTGTTAATTTTGGTGCTAGCTGTAATTTGTTTGTTTTGTAAATTCTCCAGCAAAAGTTTTATATTTAATTATGTGTGTGTGAGTTTACATCTGAATAGTAATTGATGTCCCCAGAGGCCAGAAGAGGACCTTGGATCTTCTAGAGCTGGAGCAACAGGCAGTTGTGACCTACCCAAAGAAGGCGCTGAAAACCAAACTAGGGTCTTCTGCCAAAGCAGTACAGGTTCTTAGCTGCTAAGACATCTTTCTACCCCCAGTTGATATATGGCCTTCTAAAAGAGAATTTTTATTTTATAAAGGCCACCAATCTAGCTCAGCAGGCCCCACAAGACAAGAGAGATGTCTCTGATGCTTCCTCAAGGGGCTCCAAGACAAATCAAGCAGTAGCAGCTCTCTGGGAACAGACCTTTGTTGGATATCCAAATTTGATCTGCTCCCTCTGGTTGCTTCTAAGTTACTGCTTTTTAAGGTGACCATGGAGCGTAAAAGAAAGAGACACGGAATAAAACAAATCCAGACTTCACTGTTTGTAACAAGGATAGGATTAAAATAATTCCTGGCCCACACCTCTGACAGAAGCCTCCTACTCCACCAGAGGCCAGACCAGCATCCTGAACCTCAGATCCTGATGCTGGAAAGTCCAAGATCAAGGTATCTTGCTAGACTGTATCAGAGAAATGCTCTTGTCTGCTTCCAAGATAGAACCTTTTTGATGCACCCTCTAGTGGAGCAGAACACTGTGTTCTCACAAGATGGAAGTTCTTTTCAACTTCAAGCCATTTTATTAAAGTGCTAATCCAATGCATTAAAAAAAAGGAAGATTCCCGGGATGTTTAAAAGCCTTTATTTCCAGAGTTCTGGAAAGGCTGATTTTTGACCATTTGTGCCAAAGTTCTCATTGCTTTTAAAGTAGAACGTAGTTTTAGAGATCCTTACTGTACCATTCCCAAATATCCTGCTCTGAATGGCTCTTGTAGAATTTGCATATATCTGCAAACAAAGCAAAGGGAAAGCTCCAGACAGAAATAACGGCACATACAAAAGATAGAACTGTGAGTGATCATGACTTGTTTGGAACCAGCAAGGGACGTTGCATTGCTGCCCTATATACTGTAAAGAAAGTGTATACTATTCAGAGTTCTTTTTACTACAAATAGTTAAATATCTCAAAAGAACTTTGGGTATTTTTTTTTTAAAAAAAAGAAAAGAAACAAACCATACTGCATGAATCAGGTCATGCAACTGATCTGGCCACTAGTAAATCTAGCTTTAATCACACCTGGCTCTAGTGCCTCAAAGAATCAGCAAGGCTCAGCCTTGCTCTCTGTGTCCTCAGGTCTTCCCTTTCTTCTGCTGGTGCCATTCTTGGATTTTCTTCCTGTGCTCGAGCTTCCGTCCTCAGAGATCTGAATTCAATGAGATGCTCTTCAACTATTATCTCAAAAGTCTCTGAACAAAGCTCTGCAGAGCCAATCTCTGAATTAATCATTACAGAAAGGGAAACAGCAGACTGATTGGCCAGACCTTGAGCCAGTAATGGGGCCTGCTCTTAACTCATCCATGAAGGCGGAGTATGGAAGAAGAGAGGCTCCTTAAGGAATGCATAGATTCTTCTGCCAGAAGCTGTACAGCAAGTGTGAATCAGTCCAAGTAAACAAACTCCCCTCTTCCGTGAAGCGGTAGAAGTTGAGAGTGGGAGGTGCCAGTTCTAGAGATACCCAGCCTTCCCAAGCATCATCCTACATCCCGGACAAACATTTCAAGTGTTTGAAGATGTGCGCTGCACAAGGTTCCCTACAAAGTCTTGGCCTATCAGCCTGCATGAAGGCTCTGCTTTAGCTGTAAACATTCTCAACCCACAGCATCTTGGTTGACACTTTACTAAGAGACTGCTTAGTCCAAACTTCTGATTTCCAATCCGAGAAAAGTGGTGTGTCAAGAGAGCTTGGGAACCTGTCACCATCACAGAAAAATGGTGACAGAGATGATACATGAACCAGGCTTCTTCATTCTATGCACATGGACCACATCCATCCTTTAGTCTCTTCCCAGCATAGTCTTGTTCCTGCTGGTGTCTTCAACCAATGGCCTTTCATAGCCCTACCTCAAGTCTTTCTAATTGAGTACCTAACCACTAACAAGCCTTGTATAGTAGTAGCCACTTTTCCTAAGACAGATACAACGTGTGTACATACAGTCTGAGCCAAGGGGTGATGACAACAATTCACGGTGGGGACCGTGTACATCCTCCAGATTTCCATTCTTGCAGCAACCAAGCAGGAAGAGAGAAAGGCATGGAAGAGGTCAGAGTATCACCTGTGACGTCACCCATGTAACCTGTCCCTGTCTACCTCCAAACCTGCTCTCTCTGGGCACCCGTCAGATTGTCTGCCATGCTCTGCTGCCAGGGAGCTTCAGCCATTCCTTGCCCTCTCCCTGGGACCACAGTTTCACTGTCGCTGTCACCACAACCATTTCATGTCTGGGTCACTCTGGTGTCTTCCTCATTGGTCTCGCCATTTCTTCCACAGGCTCTCCTCCTGCTGGTTTATCCTCCAAACCCATACAAGGGTGACTTTGTTAAAGGAGAAGTCAGAGTATGGCCCTTCTCTGCTATGAGCCTTCCTCCAAGCTACTTCACTCAGAATAAAAGTTGAATTCCCAGGGTGAAGAAGTGGCCTAGGAGTAGAGCAGGTGCCTAGCGTGAACATGAGGGGTCAATCTCCAGCGTCACAGAATCAATCACACTAAAGAAAATACCCTCAAATCATATAATGGCCTAGAAAAATCCTCCCCCAAATGAATCCCTGTCAAATCTCATCTCATCTCTGGCTCTTCCCACCCTCCCTCAATCCTTCTTTATCAGCATTCCAACTTCCTAGACAGCTGATCATGCTCTCACTTCCGGACTGTGGGTAACTCAACAGATTGTCCACTTTGCTTGGAGTTCTGGCCTCACGGTCATTTTCATAATGTGTTCCTGTACCTACTTCTGGTCTTCAGTCTGATGATATCTCTCTGGGGAAGACATCCCTGACCACTGACTAAGAGAATTATCAGTGCTAAACCACTTATAAGACCCTGGCTTTAATACCTAACACCAAAGACAGCAAGTTCTTCTATATGACAACATAGGATGAAATCAAACCACAAAACCAACAAAGCAAAGCAAGCTGAGTCCTAGCAGGACTCAGAAAGTGGAGTCAGGAGGATCAAGAGTCCAAGGCCATCTTTGGTTACATAGAGACTAAAGTCCAGCCTGGGCTATAGGACACCTTAACTTCAAAAGCAAATGAAAAGATCCCAAACCTAGCTTCCCGCATCCTCAGATTGTCCAGTGTATTACATATTTCATTGACTGACTTTATTGAACTCTAAGAAAGCAGCAATTCTGCTTTTCCTATCTTTATTTCTAGAACTCCCAGCGATCTTCAGTGCATAAAACATACTTCATTCATATTTGTTGAATGAATATATCAACTAATTAATGAAGATTTAAATTTTTTGGTTACATTTATTTATTCGTGTGCATGCCTGCATATGAGTATGTGTGTGTGGAGTTTAGAGCAGGTCTTCTTCCTATCATGTGGATGCTGGGGGTTGAACTCGGGTCATTAGTCTCGACAGCAAGTACCTGTCCTTGCTTAGCTGTCCTGCTGCTTGTGCAATGAGAATTTTTGAGAAGAACTATGAACCCACTTAGATCGTTGACTCTAACCATTCACTCTTGTTGGACAGGTTGACAGAATGAGGTTCAGTGAGAGAAAGAAGGACTTGACCCAAGTTGCCAAGAGAGTTAGTGGAGTCAGAGACTACAACAGAACTGCAAGAACCAGGAGACGTCTAGGGCTGGCTTTGTGGTCTATGTGTTTTGCAGTGCCAAGGATTGAACCCAGGGACTTGCACACACTAGACAAGTGCTCTATCGATGAGCTACACCTCAGCCCCACCTTGGCTATTTTCTTAGAGTTAATTTGATCACTTTTGGGCAAAAGGAGAGGAGAAGGGCCATTCGAGTAGTGGGGACTATGGGGTGATGAACGACATGCATCAGACGCCTTTGTCCCAGGCATCGCTGCAAGTGCCGCATAGTTCCTCACTTTGTTTAGTCCTCGGAGGCAGTATTCCTCCCTGCATGTTACTAATAAGGAAGCTGAAATACAGAGGTGTGATTTGCCGAAAGTCAAGGACCAGTTCCAAACCTGTAGACAGTTGGAGTTTTTTCTCTGATGCTCTGGACAAGCTAGCTCCCCAGAGACCCTAGCTCAGGCCTTTAAGGAGGAGCAGGCCTGGAGTGGCTGGCTGATCATGGCAGGCCAGAAGCGGCAGGAATGCTGCGCACTGCAGCAATGCCTGGCCCAGGCCTGCAGAGCTGGGCTCAATTTCAGGGTTGGCCTAACATTTTCCCCACAGAGTGTGGATAGTCCGGAGTTGAGCCAAATGGAGGCCCCTCCCTCCCCTAGGAGGAGAAGGGAGAGGGGAGCAGAGCCGCCTTCCAGAAGGGCTAGCGTTGCTGAGTTTCAGCCTAATATCCTGGAGCTATTCCTAGGTAGATTGTGGTCAGTGGAATTATGCTTTTATCAGGCTGCTGGGAGTTTCAATAAAATCTTTATGGCCGGGAAAGTTCTCTTTATGGAAATCAGATTATTGAAGCGCCTGCTGGGGGGAGGGCCTCACCAGCTTGCCTTTCTCCCCACTGCCTCCCTCTTTCCCTGCAGGATGGCTTCTCCATCCAGCAGCTTCTTTCCCCTCCCCACAGGCCCTGAACTCCCAGGCAAACTTGAGCTCTACCGGCAGAAATCCCGTGAGCCTTGGCGGGTAGGGAGCACTGAGGGTGCGTGGTGGGTGTTGAGAGCAATGCTGTGCAGCTGTCCTTGCTCACGGCCCTGCCATCATCCCCTTGAGGGGCCCTGGTCTGAGCCATTTCGGACTCAGCTTTATTTTGCTCCTGGCTCTCTGCGTCAGGAGCTCCTAAGGCCTGGCATTCCCACACAGCTCAACCCCCTTCCACTTCTCGCTGCCCACTGTCCTGCTCAGCTTCCTTCAGAGCCTTCCTGCCCACGTCCCCTGAGTCCCGAGGCTTCACCTGAGGTAGTGCTATTGCAGCTTGAGGGGGCTTTCCCTGGAGTGCCTTGCCCTCTGCTTCTGCCCTGGGAACGGACGATGAACTAAGGTTGAGCGCCCCCCCCAAGGTTTTCTACCAGTAAGCCACCTGCTAGGGAGGGTCTGACCTAGGAAGTTTTCCTTGTGGCTTTCCAGGAGGTTAATTTTGGCAAAGAAAAGTGGTCTTTTAAAAGCTCTCTGAAATTTTGTGCTTTTGCTTGCTCAAGTTTTCCCGTCTTCCAACCACCTTGCCCAGTATTTCTCTCTATAGGGTACAAATGGTTCAAAAGACATCCGAGGGCTGGGTGTTAACTCAGTAATAAGAGTTCTTGTCAAGAATGCACGAGGCCCTGGGTTCCGTGGTCAGTACTGAAAACGAAGCAAACAAGGGCTGGAGAGATGGCGCCACAGTTAAGAGCGCCTGCTGTTCTCTCAGATGTTCTAAGTTCTGTTCCCTGCGCCTCCATTGGGTGACTCTCCACTGCTAGTGACTTCAGATCAGATGCAGGAGAGAGATACAGCATGTGTGTATGTGCACGAGCATGCATGCACACAATTTAAAAGTGAAATCAAACAAACAAAAATAAAACAAAATCTTTTTTGTTTTTAAAAAAATCTATTTATTTTTTATTTGATTTATGTGTATTGGTATTTTGCCTGCACACAATTCCGTACACTACATGTGTGCTTGGTGCCAGCAGAGACTGGAAGAGGGTATCAGATCCTCTGGAACTGGAACTCCAGATGGATGTGGGCAGCCACGTGGGTACTTGGAATAGAACCCAGGTCCATCTGCAAGAGCAACAAGTGTTCTTAACCACTGAGCCATCTCTCCAGATCCTAAATTAAGTATTTTCTTAAAAACAAAACCCAAATCATTGTGTCCTGTGAGGACTGGTTGAAGGGACTGAGGTAGAGACACTTGAGGCATTTGAATCTTGGTCCTTAACCCTTTGTCAAGCTGTCACAGAGAGGAAGCCAAGGGACATTCTCTGTACGGTCTCAGGACCAGAAGGCAAATCAGGCCTCTGCCAGTAATTTCACTGCTCTGACACGAATCACCCCAATAGCCACCATTGTGGGGCACGACTATTGTCCCATTTTACAGGTGAGGGAACAGAGCATAACCACCACCAGAAAGTGTTGGGATTCCTTTTTCAAGGCAGGCCATGTGCCATCAAATCTGGTATTACTGGCATCCTGCTGCCTCCAGCAAGGAGCAGATAACAAGAAGGCAACACTAGGGTTAGCACAGGTGACCTTTTAAGATACCATTAAAGCCTGTCATGGTGGCCCGAGCCTGTAATCTCAGCATCCGGGAGGCATAAGCATCATGAGTGGTAGGACAGACTGGGCTTCAGAGTGACATTCTGTATTCTAATAAGCCAAATCAGCCAAACAGACACCCCTAAAGCCGACCGACCCACCCAGGGGTAGCAGAGCCAGGACGGTGCACACCTCAAGGCTGTTCTCAGCCATTTCCTGGGACCCCCTCCTCCCTTTCTCTCTTCCTTACCCCGTTCTCAGCCTCTGGCCTGTCCCTCAACTTGGTTCTACCCCTGGCACTTGTGTTCATCTGGAGGTGCCCCTCCCCTGCCTCAGTGCGCTTCCGCAGACTCTGAGCACTCAGAGCCGGCTTAGGCCTGCTCTACGCTGAACCCAGTCTAGTGAGCTTGCCTCGTATTCCTTTCTGCTCTCCATCTAGCCCGTGCTTCTGATACAGATAGTGAGTAAAACATTCCTTGGGTTCAGAGCGGTTGGAAGATGGATGGGCAGGGCCAATTACTAAGACTTGGTGGGAGCTTTCTGTGGTAGAACTGCTTTTAGCATGTTCCACCGCCTTACGTATTTTACATATTACATATTACATCAACCTACATACATATGCGAGTCCTCCTCACTGTGTCCAGGGTTTGCAAACATCCTGTTGTTTCCGGTCTTAGCTCCTGGCTCTTGTCTGTTCCCACCCTGCTCTGTCTTTCTTTCCCCTCCTGTATTCGACTTTCTCTTCTTTCCACTTATTTTTCTCCTTTATTCTCTCTGTCTTTCTCTGTCTACTCTCACCCCTGTTTCTATCCCCTTCTGCTGCCTCTGGTTTCATCTTTGCCTTCCTTCCCTGGACCTCAGCTTTCTCTGTGTTACTGGTATCTCCCCGACCCCTTTGCCCGTCTACCCCAGTCCTCCATCTGGTCTGTTTCACCCTAGGTCCCTTACACGCTTCCTCATCTCGAATTTCCCTCCTCTCTGTATTTCTTTTTACCTCACATGTCCCAGCCCCACCCCCAGAGCTCAGTCCTCTCTTTCCCTGACTCGGGGCCAGCCCTACTTGACCTTTCTCAGCTCCCTAAGAAGGAACTGCTGAAGCCTCCACGTTTCTCAAGCCTCAGGCAGCGCTTCTGTGGCCACTGAAGTTGTAGTCTGGGAACTCCATCTGGCCTCGAGGAAGTAAAATGACACCTGAAAAGCAGCAACTTCTCTCCACCTCAGAGAGGGCGAGAGCTCCAACTTCTGTCAGACTTCTCAAAGCCTGAAGGACTCAGGATTCATCAGAGCCTCTGCCGACACTTTGGAAACCTGTCCCTCAAGTTCAGCTCCACCCCATCCCTCTGTTCATACATAGAGGGATTCTGCATGTCATTCACGCACCTGGGAAAGAAACTCCGTATTGCTAGGGTCTAGGATGTGTGGTGAAAACATGACCAAGCACTGGCGCTGGGCAAGGATACGGTGTCAGAAGAGGGTTGAG
Organism: Microtus pennsylvanicus; assembly: GCF_037038515.1. Taxonomy (NCBI): domain Eukaryota; kingdom Metazoa; phylum Chordata; class Mammalia; order Rodentia; family Cricetidae; genus Microtus; species Microtus pennsylvanicus. The sequence goes on along the minus strand of NC_134601.1, from coordinate 88,258,866 downwards.
TTGGCTGGAGAAGAAATGTGGGGTCTAGGGTCCCCAGGATGAGGAGACCAGGAGAAAGCCTGGTGAGAGGGCAGAACAGAGAGGCAGGAGGTCCATCTAGTGGGGTCAAGGCAGTAAGGTTAAGTGAAGAGTATGGCCGAAAGAGAGGGTGATTACCGGGTGCAATGGTATTGCAAACGCTGTTGGGAAGAGGGAGTGTGACTTTCCAAGGAGGTTTTCTTTTAGCAGTGATGGGCATGGAAGCAGAACTGTACTGTTTGGGGAAGTGCCATTGGTGGCACCCCAGTTACTTTAACCATGCTCCTCTGGTCAGGAGTGAAGAGGAGCAGGCATGCTCCCGCTGCTTTCTACTGGGCCGGGGTCTGCTTCTCTGGCTTCTTTACACATGCAAACGTGTGCACGTACCTAATGCCCCACACCCACCCCTCAATCTGTATTGTGTGATTATGCCCCCCCCATTCCTCACTCACTTTTCTTCAAGAGGCTGAATTGTGGGGCTCCCCCACCCCTTTCCATCATAGTTTCAGGCTCAGAAATAAATTCTTCATTGCCCCAATGGTGAAACCTTATCTGGCCTGGTAAAAAGCTGCGTGTCTGGAGCAGCTGAGCTCCACACTTTATCCAAGGGGGTGAGCTGGTTGCCCGCCACCTTGGGGCAGCCTGGGTAGGGGAAGGACTGGGGGATGGAGGAAGACAGGGAGAGCCGAAGTTGCTGGACTGAGCATGAGGATCTCGGGAAGAGAGAAGAAAGGAAAAGAAGGTGGGGGAGTCAGGGAGGGGATCAGGGAATGAAGAAATGAGAGTCAAGACAAGCTGAAATGGCAGAACCAGAATGACTTTCTGGAGTCACAGACTTGAGAGCCCTTTCTGGAATCACAGGTTTGGGTTGAAATCTCACCTTTGCTCCTACCTACCGCTGGCAAGTGGTTTTCCTCTCTGAGCTTCAGTTTGCCCATCTGTAAAATCCATTCGGAGATCCCTGCCTTGCTGGTCCTCGTCATCAGGCAGACTATTTCCTTCTTATCGTCACCCGTGACTTTTACCAAGACACAGCTGGTGCGGGGAGAAAGCCAGACAGTTTCCTAGAGACTTTACTGGGCTAGAAAAGCAACCACCCTGGGCCCTGGGGTCCTACACCCCCCCCAAAGGTGCTGTTTGCCTTCCTGTAATGCTTACAGTGTCAAGGTTAGTCATGGGATGCAATAAAGATACCTTGAATGAGCATCAAAGAATGTCTGTCTTGCCCCAAGTTTCTCAGCTTTGGAAGCAGCATCTGTTTTGCTCAGAGACATTCAGCAGAAAGGAAGGTAGCCCAGCCTCAGAGACTCCAGCCCCGAGGGCCACCTCCCAGGGCTGCACAGCAAGGCCCATCCATTTTCAGGCCAGACTCTGGTGAGCCGCAAGTGCAGCTCTGCACAGACACCTCTGGCCAGCTGCACACCACATGCTGCCTGGCGTTGTGGCTGGTGTGGGTGGGGGGAGACTTCTGATGCCCCAAGAGGGCAAGCAGGCAGAGGGGCTCACCAGGCCTAAACCCTCAGACTCAGGAACTTGATGTCAAGGTCAGTCCTGTTTTCAGGCTTCAGATTGGCCTCGCCTAGCTTCCCCCGATGACCTTGGAAATGCATAGTATTGAGGAAAGCCCAGTCTCTGTATGTCCTTTGTGCCTATCCCCCACCGCTGCCCTAATCCATCCTCCTGCCCCGTCAGTGGGGTTCACTTAAAGATCTACTAGAAAGGAGATGGATGATAGAAAAGAATCCATCGCGACCCTGGGGTGGGAGGAAATGGAGACATGAGATAAACTAGTCAGGTTGGGAGGGGGTGCCACCTCCACCTGATTGGCAGGACAGGAAATTGGCCCTTGGACCACATAGAAGGCAAGCCAAAAGGGTGCTGAGGCTCTTTTGGGGGCCGTGGGCCAAGAGGCAGCAGTGGAAGGTTGTCTGGATGCGATCAAGCCTGCTATGACCTCATGGGGAGAAGGGGGAGTCCCAGAACAGAGGGCTTTGGGCCTCACTCTCCCTCATAGGGAAAGGAAAGGAGCCATGTGGAGAGAGGCCATGTGGAGAGGAGCCATGCGGAACAGTTGGCGGAATGAGTGAGAAGTATGAAGATGGGTGCATGAAAAAACATCAGGGAGAGCCGCCACCCTCAGCTGACTTGGACCCAAAGCTCTGGGAGAGGCAGTGTGGGGGTGTAGATGGGAAGGAGCTCCCATCCTGAAAGTCTGCGAGCCCTGAGTGCTGCTATTTCTTGAACAAATAGGGCAGCAGTATGGCCACAGCTGGCCTGGGTGGGTGTTGACTTGTGTTCATAAGGAGGCAGGCTAGGTACCTGCCAAGAGCTTCCCAATACGGGTAGAGTTCACAAGGCAAGGCAGAGCTGGTGAAGTGCTGCTCAGGTCCTGTGAGGAGCTAGGGAAAGCACCCGAACGCCATGGCCCGAAGAAAACGAGTCCCCATTTAGCGGGACTATGCCAGGCTCTCTGGTCTCAGCGCTCTGAAAGCTGGCTGTGTGGAGAGAGCGCCTGGTGTCTAATGGGGTCCCAATAACTCCTGGGTGAAAGCTTCAGGGTCATAGAGATCTTCAGACCGAACCGGAAAAAGGTTTCTTCGCAGCCATCTAAGTATGAGCTTGAGAAGAGGGGTAGTGAGTGCCCTGTTCCTGGAGGCGTGTGACAAAGGCTGAATGGCCATTCTTTGGAGATTCCAAGAGTACATAGGATGGCTCCTCAGCTCCATGAACTGGATGTGTCATCTCCATGCAGCCCAGGGAACTGGCACTTGCTCCTCAGAACCCTTGAGTGACAGGCGTGAATATGCACTTCTCAGACGTCCTTGCTAGAGACAGGTGAGCATTTACTCGTACCTCTATTGTTCTTTTGCTGTCAGTACCACGGTCTCCAGGGCTTCACACAAGCACAGCATCTCACCTTGCTGAATAGAGCACCGTCTTTAACAACACATTTAAAAATTCCATGTGACTCCTATCATTAAAGAAGTTCACATGCCTCCCAACAGTTTCATATGGAACTCAATTCATGGAACAGTGGTTGGTTCCAGCTTCATGGGCAATTGAAGGGTTTCCCAAAGATAGTCCTGACTGCCTGTCGTTGAGTCTTTCAGGCTGAGTTGAGACACTAAAGCCAGTAAGGCATAGCTATACCAGTGTAGAATAATGCTGAAACAGATCAGTGTCTCATGGAAGGTCCAGTATGGAAGCCAGACACAAAGGATCATTTTGTGGAAAACTGGGGCTTCTAGCCCTACCTTTAAACAGTCGCTCCCTGGATGGCCCCTATGCCTTATCCACAGATCTTGATGGCCCTACCTTTTAAAGACATGCGGGATCATACTATTTTTTAAAGTTGTCACATCTGGTTCACTTTGGTCCGGACTCTTGCTACAAGCCTGTTTACTACTCCCTCCATGTTTGCTCTTGCCCTGGGTGATATCTGTTCATCTTGTGACAACCATTAAATTTTTGTTGAGCTTTGGAGCCTGCCATTCATCTTCCCAAAGCCCTCCAAAGGCCTTACTACTCCCAGCTGGGGAGCCAAATACTTTATGCTACCCTACAGGACCCAGCCGCAGTGCTACGCCCTTGCCTTATTTCCTACCAGTTACTCTTCTCATGGCTCATGGAGATCGTGGCTATGCCACAAGAATCTCTTCCTATTCTGCTCTCTAGCAGCTTTGTTTGCCCACAGTGTTAACAGCAGTGGGGGCACCTGAGGTGGGAGCCATAACAGTCCCCTGATGCTGCAGCTCCCGGCAGGCCTTGGGTTCAGACCCCCCCCTCCCCACAGTTGTTGAGTATAATGAAGAAGTCAGGATTCCTTGGTCTTTGATAGCAGTCAGTGTTGAGCTTTGTGTAGAAATAAGAAGTCAGAGTTCCTTAGCCCTTAGCTTAGCACCAGCTAGTGTTAAAACCCTTGGTCCAAGGTCTGAGATCTTGACAGTCCTCTGGTGACCAGGGCTTTCTGTTTCTCTTCTGCGTTGAACTCATAGTGATCTTCTTGCCTCAGCTTCTCAGACACTGGCATTGCAGGCCGGAGTGAGTTTTGTATTCACACCATCAGAATACTGCTCGCACTTTGTCCCCAGGGGAGGTGTTTCCCCTCTGACCCTCTGGAGTTCACCATGGACCGTGACTGCAAGGAGTCCAGAACAAACGGATCCAGACATCATTGGCTGCGCTTTCGGCAGCTAAGGTAACCAGCTGCAGTCCTTTGCTGGTTTTCTCAAGCTGCCAGCTGTGGACTGTTTGAATTGGCCAGTGCTGGCGTAAGGGTGGTATGACTGGCTGTTGCCTGATGGCCAATTTTGCTTAAGGTAGCCAGGGAAACAAGGATGAGTCTGAGGTCAAATTGTCCCATCCCCCAACATGTTTGCTTGTTTAAAAGTGAACGGCAGAGGAAGTGCTTACAAACTGGGCCTGGTGTGTCGTGCCTGTAATAACAGCCTTTGGAGGTCGAGGCAGGAAGATTGCTGGGAGTTCAAGGTCAACCTGTATTAATAAGGAACTCTTGTCTCAAACCTGGCCCTCCCCACACCAAAGGCGTGCTTATATTAAGGACTTAAAGATTTTAAAACGATTTATATTTTACATTTACGTGTGTGTGTGTGGTATGTGTGTGTGTGTCTGTTTTGTGCATGCTGTGGGTATAGGAGCCCACGGAAGCCAGAAGGTGTCAGATTCCCTGGAGCTGGAGGTGCAGGCAGTTGTTAGCCCCCCCCCACCCCATGTGGGTGCTGGGAACTGAACTCTTGTCTTCTGCAAGAGCAGCAAGCATTCTTGACTGCTGAGGATCTCTACAGTCCTGACTTAAAGATTTTTATTATGAGCACTACTAGTGATGCTAATAGATTTCTAACAGTGCTCAGCACCTGCATGGTTCCCCGGGGAGGGATGCACCCCCATCTGTCTCACTTCTAACTCCCTGGCCTCTCCTTGACCCCACCAAGCACACGTTTTTGCCTCCCTGCTTTTGCATTAGCTCATCTCTTCCTCAGGAGCATTCTTTTTTACAGAATCCAAGATAAACTCTACTCTTACTGCCTTCTAGCTCTGCCCCAAGGCCACCCTGCTAGAAAGGCCTTCCCCTGCCTACATCACATAAAATAACGACTCTCTCACCCTCTCTCACCTGCACTTCCCACCTTCCCTGCCTGGCTTTCCTGTTTCCTTATCACTTCTAATCACGTGGCACACATTTATTCTTGTGTGACTTTTAGCACCCTAGAAAATAAAGTGGAGTCTTCTGCTCTCTGCTTAGTACCCCGAAGAGCTCCTGGCACATAGCAGGTGCTCAATAAATTTTGACAGCACACATACATGAAATCCTGGGAACTCCCATGACTCCCCAGAACCAGCACTGAGTGCCAACTGACTCTATCCCAGCACTTTGAGTTCCTGTTCTCTAAAGTGAATAACGGTTCTGTTGGATGCTGGCCTTATCTGGAGTCCACTCCCAGAGGCTTCCTTGCTGCCTTAGCTGGCTTCTTAGAGGCTTTGTCTTAAAGCAACTTCTATCACTTCTCAGAGTCCATTTCTAGAAGACTTTCCAATAAAAGTATGTTGAAAGGAAGAAAAACAAAATTAGGCGTAGTGATGTCTTCCTGGACTCCTTTCGGGAGCGTGACGCAGAAGATCACAAAAGTTTCCCCCAAGCTCTATGGGGCTGTCTAGGGTGGTGGGCCGGATCAAGTTCTGCAGCAGGGTGGACTTCAAGGATAAGTGATCTGCACATTCCCAGAGAGCTCCGTGCTCAAAAAGGTCCCACGCTTAACGTAATGATTTGATGTTGCTGTCCTGAAGATTTTGCTTGATCTTAGCCAAAAGGCAAAAAGCCAATGCTGTCTTGAACTTCTTAATAACTTTTGAATGCAACCGAACTCCTGCATTTTAACACTGAAAATTGCATAGCTCTATTCCCAACATGCCTGCCGGCCTACTGGGCATGCCCAAGTCTTCTGCCTGGACCGTGGTGTGCTGTAAGTCTTCTATGAGCGATGACCAGGACAAAGTGCCCAGGCAGTTGCTTCCCAAAGGCAGAGATTTTTGTCTTCTCTCTTCCTGTCTCTGCTCATAGCATCGAGCACAGAGTCTAGCACCTTGTAGGCTCTTAGTGAGCAACAGCTGGAGGAATGTAATGGCACACATCTGTAGTCCTAGCACTTAGGAGGTTGAGGCAGGAGGATTTCAAGTTACACAGCAACCGGGTCTACATAGCAAGAGACTCTCTCAAAACATTATCAGGGAGCATCTAAATGAATGAATTCATGGTTCCCTTGAGCACACTCAAGGTCTGTTCATCACACAACTCAGCCAAATGGAAGAAGTCCTTGTTCTCAACTTCATCCTATGCTGCTCCTATATCCTGGGATACCCCTACTTTTAACATCTATTTCTTCAAATCTGGAGCATTTTAGTACTTTAAACAAAATGCCATTCTCTTCATGCAGATTGCCTTAGCATCATGCTGGCTGTGCCCTCTGCCTTAGGGGTCTCCAGAGTCATCAACACTTCTATTAAAGTAGTTTTACATTTTTTTCTGATGTATCAGAACGTTCTTGGGATCAAATGGATTCAGGATAAAATCTTATTTCTACTACTTTCTACCACTATGATCTTCAGCCCATAACTACTTTCTCTTCACCTTCGTGGTAAGTCATACCTATAATGGCCTCTCTCTTGCTGGGACATCATACACTACGTAATGCCAATGAACTGCTAGAAATGCCTTGGTTCCGATTTGAGATTCTATTATTTATTTATTTATTTATTGCTGTGATAAAACAACAGGACCAAAAAGTGACTTATGGAAAAATGAATTGAATTTGGCTTTCCGTTTCAGAAGGCTAAAAGAGCATCAAGGTGTGGAGGTATAGCACCACATGACTGCCATGGCAGCAGGAAAAGAAGCCGAGCAATCACTCAACCACAAGCAAGAAGCACAGAGTGAACTGCAAGCAGGGCAAAGTTGTACATCCTTAAATCTCACCCCAGTCATGAGCCTCCTTCAGCAAGGCTGTACCTCTGAAACCTCCGCAAACAGCCTCACCAACTCAGGACCAAGTGTCCAAATGCCTGAGCCTATGGGGCCACTTACCTTTTGAAGCATCACAGAAACTTTTGTATGTGATAAATTCCAGTGTTTTCCCTGTACTTACAAACTTTTCTGCTTTTAAAGAACTATAATGGCTTTATTATGAAAAAAATTCAAAATGTAAAAATAAAATGAACATATATGTTGATTATATTGTGCTGGACGGTTTGATTTTAAAGATGGCTGCTTTTGAGTCACTGATGTGAGCCTTATAAAAATATTAAGCGAATCTTGACTTAGGATTAGGACAGGGTTTTCAACAATTTCTGAAATGGGCCTAAACATACTTCTGACATTTTGTATTACACATATACATGAAGCAGTGTCCTCAGCATCAGCAATTATTAAAATATCCCTCAACTCTGAAAAACGTTGGAGATGCTCTATATTCTGGATCATCAATCAGTCAAGATTAGATTCTTGATGTGAAAATAAACAGCAGAGCTATCTCACTACTATGAAAATTTGCTTTCCTCCTTAATAAACGAGAAAATGATGTGTATCAAATAATTGTTTTAAAATACACCTCTTTATGGCTTGTGGTCAGTAAATGTTTGAGTTGCATACTTATTTCATATACTTATATGCCCAAGGTCACATAAAAATTTCTCAGGTGTGAAGGGGTTGTCTGTGGGAAACAGTTTTAAGAAGTCTTATGTTCCAGGCTAGGGAATGATCATGAGATGAGGAAGGCAGAAATCCTGAAGCAGGAGCAGCAGGAGCAGCAGGAGCAGCAGGAGCAGCAGGAGCAGCAGGAGCAGCAGGAGCAGCAGGAGCAGCAGGAGCAGCAGCAGCAGCAGGAGCAGCAGGAGCAGCAGCAGCAGCAGCGGCGGCAGCAGCAGGAGCAGCAGCAGCAGCGGCAGCAGCAGCATGGGGCCCAAGGGCCCACAGAGGCTCTGCAGAAGTGCACTTGCTAACTGCTGCTCTCGAGCAAGGGGCAGCAGCCCATCCCACAGTGAGCAGAGCTCCTTGGACATTCTTGAGCTCCCACAAATCCAGAACAGGGAGCATGAGCAATGTAGTGGGGCAGAGTGCCACTGTCTGCTCCAGGCTTGGGGCCACAAGAAACAGATGAAGGATCCTGTTTGTCCCCACTCTTTCCCTCCTCAGGCCTGGATTTTCTTCCTGACTGCCAATCCTGCTCACTTAGAGGCTCTTCAGTCTCAGATAGCAGGTGGGGAGGGGAACGCCACTACTTTCCATAGGTTTCTTTTTTTTTTTATTGAGAAAAGGAAAAAAAAGTTTCAGCCTCCTCCCAGCCTCCCATTTCCCTCTAGGAAGGTGAGCATCCAAACTGGCTAGGCTCCCACAAAGCCAGAACATGAAGTAGAATCAAAACCCCGTGCCATTGTCCTTGGCTTCTCATCAGCCCTCCTTGCGGGGTGGGGTGGGATGGGGGTAAGGGGAGATGGGGAGAGAAAAGTGAGAAGGAGAGGATGGGGGGAACTTGGGGAAACAGGATGATTGGGATATAGGAAGGTTGGATAGGGGAGCACGGAAGCACAATTCTTAGTTAAGGGAGCCACCTTAGGGTTGGCAAGAGACTCCATAGGTTTCTTTGGCGACAGCCGAGACAGTAGGCATTTTCATCCTCATGGTAGGTTCCCCATTCCATTTCATTCATGGTGGCTCACACAGCAGACTCACTACATAATAAATGTTATTTCAAAGTATTGTTCAATTAGGGGATTCCTAGAGGTCAGCAGAGAAACTGTGGAGTCTTCCCTGGTGTTTGCTGGATGGAAGGGAGTTGAAAGAAGATTTGCACAGCTGAACCATTGGAGCTAACTCCTGTAGAGGGGCAAGGCATGGACAGATGGAATTGGGTAGGGAATGTTCCTCGGGCGAAGTGGACACAGTACATTTCTGAATGGACTGTAATGGCTGATACCAATGATAATAGCCAGGTCTCAGTGAACTCCCTACCCATACCCCTAGCTATTATATTCAGCTATATAACTTCTGAGGCAGGTGGAAAACAGTACCCTCAGACTTAAAGGGAATAAGCAGCCTGCCCAAGTTCACAGACGCCATGGAGCCAGCCGCCAGGTCAGACATGCTGAATCTTTCCCGGTAAGCCACCACATCGTGGTGCTACACAGATGATTAAAAATGGGTTAATCAAGATGTGAGAATTAGCCAATAAGAGGCTGCAACTAATGGGCCAGGCAGTGTTTAAATGAATACAGTTTCCATGTAATTATTTCCGGGTGTAAAGCTAGCCCTGCGGGAGCCGGGTGGCTGGACGCAGTCCGCGGCTCCTCACTACAGAATTCCAGTAGATCAGGTTCCAGAGCCAATGTGTAGCTGGAACTGATGCTTCTGATGGGTATATTGCTCTCAGAAGAGCCCCCCTCCCCACAAAGATACCGAGAGCAGTTAAGACAAACTCCACTCGGGGTCACCAAACGCTGAAACAGTGCAGAAGCAAGAGAGCAATTCTGAGGGCAAAGGGCCAAGGCGAAGGAAGGCTTCCTGGTGGGATCATGCAACCTGAGCTCAGACTTAAGAACCAACAGGGACCAAGTCAAGTTCCCCAAGGTAGAAATCTAGGCCTTGTCCTTGACGGGAACCCTCTTTCATCCTTTCCACCCCATCTTCCATCAGCTTGGACATGTCTTTGTTTTGTTCACCCTCCCTTGAAAGATGGAAAAATATCTTCATGCCTTCTGGAGCTGTGACACTCCAGAGTGTCTTCCATTCAGAACCTATTCTCTCACACCTCCTTCTTCCTTCTCGGCTTCCTGGTCCCCAGCCTTCCCTGTCAAAACCCACAATGGCTTCCAGAGTCGTCATTTTCCAACTCAGCTCTAATCATTCTATCTTTCTACTTTGGATCCTACTATGGCCCCACCACCTGCTAGGATCCTGTGAAATAAAATAATCACATTAAGATGGAAACATATGTGTCAGGCATGGTACCGCAAGCCTCTAATCTGTACTTGGGAGGCAGAGGCAGATGGATCTCCATGAGTCCAAGCCCTCCCTGGTCTACACACTGAGTTCCACACCACCCAAAGCTAACGCCAGCTCATCTGTGAACCAAACAAACAATAATGAATGCTCTAACGAACACATAGACTGGGCAATATGGACTGAAAGACTGAAAGTCACTTATGTCCTAGAAAAGAGCCATTTCCTCTTCTTCCTCCTCATCCCCTGTCCTCTTCCTCCTTCCTTGCCAACCCTCCTTCTGAGATAGGATTTCATACACCCTGAGCTGGACTTGCTATGCAGCCAAGGATAGCCTTGAACTTCTGATCCTCTTGCTTCCACTTTCTAAGTGTTGGAACTACAGGACTGTCACCACATCAGGTTTTTGTGGGGGCTTGATCCCAGGACTTCATGCATGCTCGGAAAGTGCCCCGCCCACTGAGCTTTATCTCCAGCCATACTCTGGCTATTCTCACACTGGTAGTGCTATTAACGTGAGATTCTGAAACCCCACTACTGGGTTAAGCCTGGACACAAACCTTCAAACCCAGCATTGCTCCAAGTGTACCATTCTCTTATCTTTGTAGTCTGTCTATGTCTTTGGGTCTTTTCTCTCTTTTATTCTGCAGTGCTGTGGATGGAATCCAGAACCTTGTACGTGCTAAGCGTACCCTACCACTGAGTTAGACCCCAGCCCCTATGTCTGCCTTGTGCTTTAGCATTTTCCTGTGTATCTGGGCTTTACTTTTTCTGCTGAGCATACTACTTGTATTTGTTTCTCTCCCGGTGTTCATCTCTCTCCTTCTAGTTATCTCCTTCTTGGATATTTTTTGTATCTCCATCTCTATGTCTAGCTGATATAATATATATATCCATATATATGCGGAGATATATAATATACATCTCTCTCCTCCTGTCAATCTCATATTCACTGTCTTTGTTTTTTCCCTTTCCCCTGTCATATTTCTGTGTGTTTGATAGCTCTTCTTGTATATAGATCTGTTTCTTGGACTCTTGAGATGTTAGTGTCTAATGCCCACTCAAGGCTGGGCTCCAGGACGCCATCGTGGAGCTGGAAGGACAGGACCTACTGGATTAGGCAGTGGTCTGAGCAGGAGTAAGGGGCGTCACAGAGTGAGCCTGCCTTCAAGTCCAGAGAATCCCCACAAAGGCAGCTCCAGGAGATTGCAGCCTGCCCTGGAGCTGTAGCCTCATCCTGCCTGCAGCCAACAAAGCAATTGGTGCAGATGGCAGTGGCCCAGATGTAAATCCCAGCTGTTCAAATTAGCCCAAGGCCTGTAAAAAATTAGGCTGGATCTAAAAGAGATCAGGCTGTGGAAAAAGAAAAATGTTAGTTAAAAGAGAAAATTCCTGCTCCCACCTCTGGGTCATAGATCACAGAAGAGAATCCTGAAGCCAGGAGGGACTTCAAGAGACCATCTGGCTTGGCCACATATCAGAACAGGTCAGGGCCCAACCAGTCAAGACAATGGTTGTCTTTGGATGGTTCAAGAATTTAGGCAAGAGAATTTTCAGTGTTTCCCCTAGTACCTTATTCTTTGAATGAACCCCACCCCGTGGAAAATTTGAGGGCACATCCAGACAACTGGGGCCGCTCATTCTAGGACCCAAGGGTGCTCTTTAGCTCCAATCTGTCCCATTCCTCAGAGTCTCCCACTTCTTAATTCTTGGCACATTATTTATCCAAACAGCCAAAGTTTAGCATCTTCCTATCTTCTTCTTAGTCTCCTGTCAAAGAATCGCGAAGATTCTAGCTCTCAACTACATCTCCACACTGACTTCACACAACAGCCAGCCACACTTAGCTCTCTGGTCCAAGTCACCCTCACGTCTGCCTCAAAGACTGTATGCCTTCCTGTGGGTGTCTGTGTCTCCATTCCTGCAGCCTTCCCTCGGTTCCCCGAAACAGATGGAAATAGACACAAACTTCTTCTTTGGGTTCTCATCACACCAAACTTACATTTTTAACTGTGGGTGACAAACTTTTCTGTGATTTCATTATCTCCTCTGCCCCCTTTCTAGCCACACCGTCCCTTTGCTGTTCCCTGAACACATCAAGCCCATTCTCTCTTCAGGGGGCATGGCCTCACCCTCTCTTCTGCTCAACGGTTTTGACACCAAGCCTTCACACGATATTCCCTCACTTAATTCCAGTCTCAACACAAAAGTCACCTTCTCCAAAAGGTCTGCTGCGACCATCTTGGTTAAAACAGCTTCTGCCTCACTTCTACTCTATAGAACATTAGTTCATACTCCACCTTTCTTTTTCTTCACAGCAACACACACACACTCTCTCTCTCTCACACACACACACACACATGCTTGATACATAAAAATGATTTCATGTTTGTTTGCTGTTTACCCACCTTCATTGGTTTCTCCAGTGCCCGGGAACACTTGGTAGCTGCTCATTGGTAGTAAAATGCATGAATGGACTCTTCTTGCTTATAAGTTATGTTGTTTGGCTGCAAGTTACCTAACTCTTCAAACTTTTAGACTCTCTATCTCTAAGATGGGAAGAATTGCATCTACCTTGTAAGCTGGTCAGAAGAAGAGGAAAAGAGGAGGAGGAGGAGGAGGAGGAGGAGGAGAAGGAGCGTGGATGTAGTAATCACAGCATCTAGCATTACAATGTATTAGTTATCAAAATAGCCACTTAAGTTTGCAGCTAAGTTTTCTAGTTCTGTCTTCATTGGAAGCAGAGAGCAGTGATTGGCCCTGTCTGGGTTTGGTAAGGTCAGACTTTGTTCACTTTATAACATTAGACATAGGATGCAAGGACACTGAAATGATGAAGTCTTTGTATCCATCCAGCCAGGGGTGTACCACAGATACTTAAACTTAACTCTTTTAAACATGATAAAAGGAGAGCAGGATGTGTTGTCATCCTAACACTTGTGAGGCAGAGGCAGGAGGATCAGCAGTTCAAGGCAAAGCTCACCTACTAGGAAGTTTAAGGCTAATCTGGGTCACTAGAGACTCTGTCTCAAAAACAAAACAGAGTGCAGAAGCTAAAGGGGGCCAAAATCCCACTGGCAAATAGCCAACGGAAGTTAGGAAGACAACGTGTGAAGTAAATGAAAAGATTGAGACATAGAAGTTATACAAAAGAATTATATAGAAATTCTGAAACTTAAATTATAATATTTAAATTTAAAACTCTTTGAGTCTCACATAGCCTTTCCTCTACATAGAACCACAGGGCAGGTGGCCAGTGTTTTGGAATTTAAGGCACAAATCTCGTGAGATCCTAGGGAGACACATTTCATTGTCATTAAGAACATAGGATTTGAGGTCAGAAAGACCTGGGATTCAATCCCAGTTCTATTGTGTGACTTTGGGCAAGCGATCATCATTTCTAGACACAGTGGAGGTAGGAATAGTAGTCTGATAAGAGGATCAAATGAGAAGCATATGTAAAGCATTCAGGCCAGTAGTCAGGCAGATATTATTACAAGTATGATCATGCTCTCATCCATCCCTGTCTCTAGTCAGCCCTGCATTCCAACCATTCTCCAGAGCTTTGGCTCAGACCCACTGAACGATCCCATCCTTCCTCTGTGGAAAGCACCTCGGCTTCAGACTAGTTCCAGCACATGGAAATGTTGCCATGCACAGAACAAGAAGGCAACAGCTTTGCCTGTGGCCAAGAAGATCCTGACTGGAGACACAGCTCGATGGTTGGGTGCTTGGAGAGAAAAAGGTTCAAAGATACAAATGATACCAGCATAGCAGTAGAGTCAATACCTTCAAACACCCGTCCTTCCACAGATACACCGAAAAACGAAGGCAATGTCTGCAGTAGCATTTTAAGACCTCTGGCAAGCAGATAAAATTATACAGCATCCATGCAAACCCTGAATGAAGAAAAAGAGCTCCTGGCATTCGAGGAAATCTCTGTCAAAACACTGTTTAAATAAAGGAACAGAGACTTCAGTGACCACGTGTGCCAAAAATAGTCTTTGAAAAGATAGTATTGCACAAGTCTCTAGACACACGAGTGACTGTAGCCCCTAAATAGCCAAGAACAGAAAATCAAAAGGGGAGGCGGTGTGCTCTTCACAGTTCTAATATTAGGAAATCCAAGAGTCCACATCTTAATAAAATGGTACAGTATACACAGAAATTACAAAGTATGATCCATCCAAAGGAAAAAAGTAAGAAAGCTCAGACATCAGATTCACTAACAAAGATATTAAATCAACTCTGCTAAGTATGCTCAAAGAACTGAAGGGAGTAAATGCATGAACAAAATTAGAACATCAGTAAAGAAATGGAAATGGTTAAAAAAAAAGAAACAAAACCTAAATAGTACAATAATTGAAATTAAAAATTCAGTAGAGGAATTACAATAACAAGATTAAGCAGGGAGAAGAAATAATTGATGAACTTTAATATTGGGCTATCAAAATTGTGTCAGTTGAGGATGTTCACATGCAGAAGAATGGAATTAGACCCGTGTCTATCACCCTGAATAAAAAATAGATCCACATGGATCAAAGACCTCTATTTGAAAGCCCACACACCAAAAATCCTAGAAGAAAACAAAAGTATTACCTTACATGATATTGATGAAAGGTTTTTCTGAATAGGACACCATTTCCCCAGAAATCGAGGCCAACAATTGACAAGTGAGATCTCATAAAGCTAAAAAGCTTCTGCACAGCCGAGGAGGTGGCCATTTGAGTGAAGACAAAACCCCAGAGAATAGAAGAGAACCTTTACCAGCTACACACCTGGCAGAGGATTAATATACAGAGTATATAAAAAATTGAAAAAAAAGTCAAGGAAACAAATGACACAATTTTAAAAACAGGCTATGGATCTAAACAGAGAGTCCTCAATGGAGGAAATAAAAATGGCTAAGAGATACCTCAAGAAGTGTTCCTCATCCTTAGCAATTAGGGCAATGCAAATTACAGCACTGAGATTCCAGGTCATCCCCATCAGGATAACTAAGGTCATCAAAAAATCTGACAACCGAAGCTGGACAAGACATGGAGAAAGAGGGATCCTCATTCACTGTTAGTGGGATTGGATATTGGTGTAGCTTCTCTGGAAATCAGCATGGAGAATTCTCAAAAACTAAAACTAAATCTACTATACGACCCAGTTGTACCACTCCTCAGCATAAAAGGACTAAACACTCTACCCCACAGATACTTGCTGGCTCATGTTCATTGCTGCTTTAGTCACAAGGGCTATGGAATAGAAACAAACTAAATGTCCTCTACCCGGTGAACGGACAAAGAAAATGTAGCACAGACATGCTACATACTAATACATGGAATAGTAATCAGCTGTAAAGAAAAAGAAATCATGAACTCTGCAGGTGAATGAATGGATGGACCTAAAAAATGTACTGGGTGAGGTAACCCAGATCCAGAAACTAGGAAAGCAAGAAGGGGCCATAGATGGAGGAGATCTTAGGAGAATACCAGAATACAGGTGATATGAAGTGAAAGACAAATATTGGGGAAAGGACTCCACCTGGAAGAAAGGAGAGCGATCATTATAGACAAAGGAAGAAGGAGGCATAAATAACAAATTGTTTGATAAACCCACAAATAATCACTATTTTATATTTTCCATATATGTGGAAATTAAATGCGTACGTACACACACACATGGAAATTAAGTCACCTGGACTGCAAATACACTCCTCAAGAACCTCAGTACCAGGCATGAGAAACCTTCTGAGTAGTCAGGAGAGTCCAAGTGAATCCCAAGACAATAAAGATTATCTATGTAGTCCTTGTTTGCCTCTCGGACTTGAAGGTAGCTCTCCATTGCTGAAGACACTACTACATACTTAGAACCTAAGACTCAGATGACTCAAGCTGGATCTGACCCGGAAGTCTCTTTCCCGTGGTCTAGTTTCCCCAGTTCCAGAAAAAACTATACAAACAGGCCTAGGAGGCCACAACATCTATGCAGGACAGCATGGCCAGATGGCCGTAAAGGTACGATAAGTGGCACTGACATGTGGGTGGCAACCAACAGCTGCCTCGTTAGATTTAAGGTCCACTCAACAGGAGGGAAATTATGCCTGGCCCTGGGAAACTAGCCAGTTTCCCAGGGTTAGTGAGTCATGGGCCTTAGAATCGACTACTGCCATTTTGCTAGACCAGTGCAATGCCTTACTGCATTCTGAATCTTATCCTTACACCCACAGAGAAGGGTAGTTGCCATCCCTCATCAAAGACGCCTCGCTTTACAGCAAATGGAGACGTTAGAGAAACCACAACTGGACACAATGCAGAGAAGGACAGATCGTGGGGAGCCCAGCCCTAAAAGATACATCACAGTTCCTGCATCCGTGGTTCAGGGAAGAACATGGAAGAGTGGGCAGAAAGATTGTAAGAGCCAGAACACCAGGAAACCCACTGTGAAACAGTCTCTCATAGAAATGGCTCTTGACAAAGATCAGGACAGTAGCAATATCAGCAGACATGTTAACAGGGAAGGGGGGGGGTTTCAGGGTCCCTCTATTCTAAAAAGAACTATAGGCAAGTAATGGCTGCTGGGAGGAGAGTTAATCTCTCCCAGGGATGAGCCCCCTCCTTGGTTGTCCAATGAAGAGTGGTCGGCCCTGAAATCATATATGCACAAGCAACAAAAATGGACTCAGCAGGCTGTATATATATATTTGTGTACATGTAAACACATATAAACACACACATACACATATGTAACAATAATAAAGAAAAAGAGGGTATCAACTTGAAAGAAGGGGGAGGCACTGGGAGGGGCTTGAGGAAGAGAATCTGGGAGGGCTGGAGGGAGGAAAGGGAATGAATGGGTAAAGTGATGTCATTCTATTTCAGTTAAATGCATATTAAAAATATCTTAGGAAATCTATAAAAAGCCCTATTATAACTAATAACTGAGTACATAAAATACAAAGAAAAGCTACTTCTCAAATTTGTATAGAATTGTAAGGAATCTCCAATGGCCAGAGTGAAACACTGCCTCTGAAGTTCAAAGGCTGCAGTAGCTTTTGGACTTGGGAAATGCGAGTCCCCGCCTGGCTAAGAGCTCTAGGCTTCTAACCACGATCTCCACCCCTCCCTCTGCATTGTACCCAAGATTGATTATTCTCTCTTCATATTGGCCTGTGACTGTCTTTCCTCTTTTCACTCATTCTAGTCCAACACTGGCAACAGTCTTACCTCCAGGCTGAGTTATCTATCATACCATACTTTTGTGAAGAAAAAAAATGAGATATTTTGGAGAGATTTGGAGAGACAAGCTGGATCAAGGATGGTCAGGGAATGGGCATGGACAAGGGTCACTGTTATGTTCCTTCCACATCCCAAAGGCTACAGTCGTAGAGCAAGGAGAATGTCATAGCCAGAAGGACTCTTGGTTATCAAAGTTCACTCTGTTTAATAGATTAGACAGTGGTACCCGGAGAATGCCTCGAGTTATGTAACAGCTGAACTACTGTATCAGAGGACAAGTGGGATGCAGTGTGGCTCCGCTGTGCCGCAGCTACTTTTAGAACGTGACCCCCAGAGCAAGAGAGCTACCACGTTTATCAGATCAGCTGTGCCTGCTTCCAAGTGTCCATCACGACTGGACTTATTGACTGTTGACATTCCCTCATTATGGAGGGGGTAAGGAAAGCCATTAGCCCCGCATTTGAAATTCTAAGCCAACTCTATGCAATACTGACCTAATTACATGTGGCTTCAGTGTCTGGGAAAGAACTAGGATACATAGGCTAGACATATGTTAACAGGAGAGGACTCCCATCTATGCAGCTATGGGGAAGCCATCCTCCTTACCGGATGAGGACTTTCCACAGTGGCTGCTCTGGGGTTGCTTTGCTTCCTCCTGGTAACCCCTTACCCACGATCTGATCTGTAAGCTCAATAAACTCATTTGTTCCCCAGGGTAAACTTCTGCAGAATCATGCTTTGGTTTGTCATTGGGACCTTAGGAGGTATGGGTAGACATTGTTTATATCTCCCCAGAAAAGGATATTTTTTTTTGTGACAGCCACTTTCCCATCAAACCCTTAGTCTAATGCAGATATGCTCTCCACAACATTCTGAAAGGCAGCTGATTGTCAGGCTATAGCTGATCACTGTTGCAAAATGCTCCATCCCTTTGGAAACAGACCTGGGTTTCTGCCATTCTAAAGACAAGTAGGCTTGTTGGAAAGGGTCCATCACCTCTTGCTCAACAGACCTTGAGTGACCATGCAAAGTTCATCCCACAGAATTCATGCAGAGAAACCTAGGGACGTCTGGCCTCCCATCGGTACTGCGGCCTCTCTCTCCCTCTTCTGAGAACCTCTTCTTTTTTGTCTGCGGCTGGAGTTTCGTTCCACTAAAGAAACAGAGCCTCCATTTCCAAGAACTGCATTGTTATCCACTTCCCAAGCACCCCTCCCTGCCTTTGAAATGCAACCCAAACTGGTGTTTTTTCCCAATCCCCCTTTTGGTCAGATACCAGATATGGAAAACTTTCAGAGGTCCTTTGGGGGCGTGTGGACAGCTTGCATCTAGGGTGGCCTAAATTCAATCGGAACTCATAGCCTCACCTCCAGGCTGGCGGAAAAAGATGTTCCAGAGGCTCTGGGGTTCTGGAAATGGTTGATTCCTCCAGAACCATCTTTGCTTGAAGAAGACCCTCTCTCTGCTCTCCTCCTGCCCCATCTCTGAAAACTAAGATCCTGTTCTCCCTGCTCCATCTTTGCCAAGGGCAACCACCACTGTCTATTGTAAACACTTCCCCCATTTCACATGTAGGAAAACTGAGGTTCCTTGCAGGGACTATGCTGCTGGGGAGCCCGAAAGCGTGTGTGTCTGACTCCTTTTGACCTTGCCCTGAGTGCTGGACTTCACACCTTTGCAGACCCTGGCCACTCTTATCACCTGACTCTGCCATATCAGGCTTGGGGAAATCCTGAGAAAGTGGAAATCCTTGACCCCACGTAGGCTCAACCACTGGCAGGCCTAATGGTGCTTGCCATCATTTTCATGCCATACATATTTTCTGTTCACTTCCCTAACTCTAACCATCTGCCGTGGCCTCCATGAAATTGGCACTAGTGCCAATAGGCACCCAGGATTCAGCCCAGCTCAGCCCATCCTGTTCAAGTCCTTATAGACCCTGCTCTAGCTGAAGTGTTGGGGCAGGAGAAAGATAACAGACTTTGTCCCCAGCCTACCCCTCCTGTCTTATTCCATTTTCTCTCCTCCATCTCCCTCCTCTGCTTGTGGAACTTGCTTATAAATCCTGAAAAACCCAAACCCCCATAAATTCTCAATTCATTCTGCAGATATTTCCTGTGTTGGGGTTTTCGGCAGCATCTGCTGGTTTGAAGTTCCCTCTTTATTTGTCCTGGGGGCACCATTACTCTCAACTTTAGCAGTTTTCCTGCTCTGTAGTCCTGCCAGACTCCATTGGAGGAAGAGAAAATTGGTGAAAGAATAATTATTATTATTGTTATAAATATATATATTTCATTTTGGTCCCCCCCGCCCTGATGAGAATCCCAGGCAGGGGCTGGCAAAGGGTTGGCTTCTTCACCGGCCTCAGGACAGTGTGCTTGCTCTGTCAGATTCCAGCATTTGGCCCTCTTGAGAAAGG
The DNA here is from genome assembly GCF_037038515.1 of Microtus pennsylvanicus. Taxonomy (NCBI): domain Eukaryota; kingdom Metazoa; phylum Chordata; class Mammalia; order Rodentia; family Cricetidae; genus Microtus; species Microtus pennsylvanicus. The sequence goes on along the minus strand of NC_134601.1, from coordinate 88,239,194 downwards.
CATTGGCAAATAGACCGTTCCCTGCTACTCTGCCTGACTCTACCTGGTTCTCCAGCAGTTTTATTCACACCAAACCCTCCTGGATCAAGTTCTCAAGTCTCCAGGAAGTATTCTTAGGGGAAAGAAAAGGCACTTCCTGCCTACGAAGTGCTTTTAAATGCTTGGGTTGGATGATACCTTGTATCCTCATAAGGTTATTTCACTCTGACACACAGAGGAGGAGACTGGGGCTCAGAGAAGAGAAGGTAGTGGTCCATAGTGATCCAACACAGTAGAAGAGCTGGGCATCAAATACAGGGCCTTGTGCGTGTAGGTCTGGTGCTCTATCACTCAGCCCCATCCTAAGACCAAGAACAAGGTTTAAATTCAGATCTGTCTGGCTCCAAAGCAGTCCTGGGTCTGCTAGGCTGTACTCCCTCCCTGACTGCACTCTTCAGTATCTCACGCTTGAAACTACATTGCCTAGGCTTGCGCTTCTAGATTCCATTTGGCTACATAGATTCTCAGAATTTTAAGAGCTCATACATCCATCTGTTTACTACAGAAAGGAGAACTGAGCCAGAGGGGGCAGGCAGGCGACAGATGACATATTGGTGTGCTCTTCATGAGCTGTAAGCACATGAAGGACAAGATCATCTATCCCTTTTGTTCCATTTCTTACATATATCCCTGCCATGTGAGTACACACATACACACACACATGCGCACACACACAGGCACACGTGAACACAGCACTTTACATAGTATTCAATGCATGTAAACAAAACCTATTACTTGGTAAGGGACAGTAAGGTGATAGTTATTCTGACTGTTCCAGTAACTATGAGGCCCAATTTCTAGATAAGATCACCAGATCTCAGAGAGAGGAAACAACTTGTTTAAGGTATACAATAAAGAAATAGCTCTGACATTATTAGAATTCAGGATCTCAAAGGCCATGGGGCCTATGCTCTCCCCAGGATGGGGCAAAGTCACTCCACCAACAACGAAGCCACAGGGAGTCGTTATCAAGTGAACACCAGATATTAGGGACTATACTGAACACTGCCATTTAATGTTCCATACTAACTATATGGGGCTTCTTCATTGTACTAATGACAGAACACGGGGATGAAAATGCCGAGAAACTTGCTCAAAGCCGAGAAACTAATGAGGGTCTAAGCCAGGTTGATTTGATCCAAGGTTTGTCTTTGCCCTACTGGAAAAACCTTTATCTACAGATAATTGACGCTGGGGAAAACCCCACTGAAAATCAACCTGTTTCTATATGTCATAAAACATTTTAAAGGTTATTTGAACTCATTATAAAAAGCAGGAACAAAATTATGACAAGTCCAGGTTAAAAGAAGAGTTCTTAAGGGAAATAAAAACAAGGGAATGAAAAATTAGTTGCTTTATTATGTGATTTTTATGACAAAACTGTGTAGTGCCATGGCATAACAGCCTTTACTTTGCCTTTCATAGTACAATCATAAAAAGGCCATTTTATTTAAAAAAAATCAAGAGCTTTGATTTTCCCCGGGATATCTCTTAATAACTGAGTGTCAACTCATTATTTTTGAAGTCTTTAGCTGGTGCTCCTGCTCGTCGACCCACTCTCATTCAGCTGTTAACTGTTAACCGGCTTTGCTGGGATGCCAGCGGTTTTCCAATATCACTTACGTTGATTTCATGAACCCATGGATCTTCTCTAATATTTGCTGTTTTACTTTGCCAAGTGATTGAGTTTACACTTGCTCCTTTCTCTTTGATGTTTATAATATCCAACAACCAGGAAAGACTGGATTAGCTGTTAGGGTCAATCTGGGAGTGATGCCAGAGTAATTTTATAATTAGTGAGTTTACTAGAGAATGTCTTAATGGTATTTGGCTGTTCTTATGACTATGGGGACTCACAAAATGAACACCAGGACCCCTTTTGCACTACTTTAGTAAGCCCCAGACAGTTAAGTAATAATCGATTGCTCTACTGACCAGGGAAACACTGGGCTCCCTTCTCAGTTTCACAGTTGTGCTACATATGTTACACTGCGTACGTTTTTGCTACTACATCTCATGAGCCATGGTCATCTTCTCTGAGAAGGAGAACATGGTAGCTGTATTAATTACTTTTGCATTGCCGTGACAGAATATGTGGCAGAAACAAATAATGTGAGCAAGGAATGTGAATAATTTTGGCTCTTTCTTTCAGAGAGTTTTGGAACATTGTGGTGCATAAGGAATAGTAGAGAATCTCAGTCCACAGGTGCAGGAACTTTTCACATCATAACTGACCAATAGAAAGAGGGGTTGGAACCAGAGGTCAGGCGTAACCTTCCAAAGCCTGTTCCTAGTGACCTATTTATACCAGCTAGGGGGTTCACCTCCTACTAGTTCCAGTTTTCAAAACTATTGTCACCCAGTTGGACAATAAGACTTCAGACATGTGAGCCTAGAGAGGGCATTTCAGACTCAAAACGTAACGGCAGTATTTTAGCATCCGACCTTTTACTCCCAATGAGAGTTAACTCCAAACACATCCCATCCACCTTCCTTGGTATCGATAGGCTTTGGAATGACTACACGACCCAGTCTTGGCCAGTAAAACATGAAGCAGAGTCCTCCTGGGGGTCTCTGTGGAAGAGTTCTTTGTGATGGTGACAAAGAGTTTCTGTCCTCTCCCAGGTGATGCTAGTGTCTGACGGTGGTGTTTGACCTTGTTGCAGCCCTAGGAAAATATCAGGGGAACCAGCCTTAAGATGAAGTTTTACTGAAGATGGCAGAGCACAGAGATCTGATGTGTTGATTTTTGCCATGCCTGAGTTTATTCTACTTGGAGAATCCTGTTATCTGAGTTAATAAATTCCCTAACTGGCTAGGGCAGTTGGAGTTATAGTTTCTACCAATCACTTCAGTGCAAATTATTCCAATGGACCCACTAACCTGTCTCACACACCTTAGAATACAATAAGATAATCCATGTAAAGAGGCTTAATACTCAATACATATTATCTTCAAGTACTGAGACATTCAAATGTGTTCTCTTGTTTGTTTACAATCATACAAGGCTCTCGTCGGGCTCCTTTTTAGAAGAGGGACAAGTAAAGGTGTGTCTGTCCCTCTATAGGTCCTCATAGTTAGTATTTTTCTGGGCTTGGGCTACAGGGAGAGAGAGAGGACAATGACCCTATCCTAGAATACTCAAGGGTTGATATCTTTCTGAATAATTGCAAGGGCTGAATGCAATTTAACATTTTTTGATACAGGGTCTTATTGTGCAGACTTTGAGTGTTAGAGAACTCATTATGTAGTACATCCTTGAACTTAAGATCTTTTCGTCTCAGCCTCCCAAGTGTTGGGATTATAGGCATGCACCACTATGGGCCCAGTGCCTCTCCAAGAAGTTTCAGATTTTTCTAAACAGGGATCACAAGGAAGAGTTTGCAGAACCAGAATATTTCCATATAGAGGAGTCAGCTGAGGCTAAAGAAGAGATCTTTCTCTAGTGTCTCTATCTCAGTGAATGTCATCTCCATCCACTAAAGCTGTGTTATCTTTCTTTGATACCCTTTTCTCATCAGCCATCACCCATTAACGATACAACACCAGGCCCTGTTAGGAGGACTCAATGAAGATGAATTAATAATGCCTGAAAACCAGCATTCAATAGATGCCCAATCCATATTAAATGCTCAATAGGTGGTAGTTGCTATCATTTTCATGAAACATACCAGCCCTGGGATTGGCGCCAAGCTTTTCCCATAGCTTCCTTGAGCATAGCAGTACTGGCTGATATTTTCATATGGAAAATGAACAGGAAAGAGATAAGGGAATATTGCAATGACAAAATTGCAGACATCCCTACAAACAATCCACTTGAGTCAGTTCCATGCACTCCTAGTGAAAGAGAGACTCTTCAAAGCCTATCTCTTGAAATGTGACCCTGCCTGTTACAGCTCTGGAGATAACTTTACCTGTATTTTCTCTTCAGCCTCTGTCCATTTAGCTTTGTGGCTTCCTGAACCCAGATGCTTGGACCACTGTCTCATTCAAACATATATAGCAACTCCTCACCCTTTTATTTCTTACCCCCGAGTTGCTCTCTGCGAGCTCATGGCTAGTTTGATAGAGACACAGTGATTGACGCCTTTCTGTCTTCTAGAAGAAGGAGACTTGTAGAAGCATAAGGTTGCAGTCTTGCTGGATAGATGGCATTGTTGCCTGATCCAGATAACCTCTCGGCTTATTCCTTCCTTCTGTGAGTACTGCTGATAGTGGCAAGAATTCAGAGGCTTGCCCTTGCCTGATGGGAGTCTCCAAATTCAGAGTCACATAGACTAGTGCATTTCCTCTTTCTTGGGAGCCCACTAAGAAATGCCAGCCCTACGATGGAATGGCTCTGTGGGGTAAGACTCCATAAGCACTCTGGATCATGTTAAGGCATAATGATCAGAGATCATACCCTCTGTTGCCTCAACCTCTTTTGTAGCATTCTTTCTCATCTCGCAGACTTTTTCAGAGGGTCACGCCCTTGATAACTCCCATATCCTAGCCATATTCTACTTCTAAGGACTCCGAACCAAGGTGCTCATTCACTACTGGAACTTGTGCCCTGAATTTTATCCCAAATAAATCCGAAGTAGTTCTTGGAAAAATAAACAGATTTCCGATCCAAAGCAGCAACTGACCCTAATCCTACAGCAGCCCTCGACTTGCGCACATGTCAGCAGACAGAAGGGCAGCCTTTTCCTCAAAACCTTCACAGGATTCTGGCTGCTCACAGTTGTAGAACATTCTCCAGGACGAGGTGCCCATGATCTGGCTCTCTCCTAGGGATAGTTGGTCACGGTCATGGAGGAAGCACATTTCTGAGGCATGAAGAAGGAAAATGTTCGAGGTAATGGGGTCTCCCAAGAAGGGAATCTTGTTCCTTAGGCCAACTTCATCTGAGTCCTGCATACATATCTGGTAGATAAATATTGACTTAAGTGATGGTGATCAGGTAGAATGGACAAACAAAAAAATCCCCACCAGATTTAATTAAACAAGAATGGGTCATTCTTCCACTTCACTCCAACTTTCTCAGCCTGTGACATCCCTACGGTCTTGTCAGGACACACGGGAGCCATCATCAGTCTCCTGTACCTTCCGGCCATCTGACAACCCACGCTCTCACTCAGTGGCACATTGTGCAACATTAGCATTCAACAATGGTCTGTTGGCATTGCAACTGACATCTAGATTAGCTCCAAGAAAGGATTTCTTGACATTAACAGGAAAATGTTCAGCATTACCTAGAGTGCTTGGTTAATGTCATATTTCAAATAATTGAATATGTGTGCAATTCACCGCCCCTACCTCCTTTCAAGGGTTAGTGGCTTGATTCACAAAATCAATCAGTAAAGTAGTGTTGTTAAAGAAAAAGCGCCTCTGTTCCTCCAAGGGATGTATTCTGAATGCTTTTGCTGAATCCATTTGCTGCTGGCCGTCTGTCTGCTTGATGTTTGCTGTTTCTGAATGATTCCCCTCTAGGTCTCTGGTGGCTCTCCCTTGCAGCCTTCTCCTCTCTCCCTTCTCGCTAGCCTTTACTTCATGATCCTAAGAATAATTCCAGTCAGAGGAATTCAGGAGAGACTTAAGGATTGACTTTCTGACTTCAAAAGGGTGTGAGGTGCTGGACTGGGAGAAAGTAGTGCAGCGAACTTAGGAGCATGGATCTGACCTCTGACTTACAGTCCAAGCCTTCCTATAGCCTTCCTAGCAAGCGCTCAGCTGAAACCGCCCAGCAATGGAGAGCTCACCATAATTCAAGGCAGCCAGTTTTACGACAGGATTGGTCCTTAAGCTGGTTTTAACCCTGCCTCCCTGTAGCTATCACTTCTTATTTAGTCCCCTGAGATCATAGGGCACATGCCTGTCCCCCACGACTTTCTGAATTTGAAATCTAAAGTCAAAGTTCTTTGTGGGACATGGGCTGTAAGCCCATACCAATCTCCCTACTCCCTGTGGCCTTGCCACAGTGAGCCCTCAAAGTCTGTGGCCCCTAGGCTGGACAGACCTTCCGGAGGCCAAGGAAGAGCCAGGCATTCAGCCTCTCCGCCTTACTCACAAATGACAATTCATAGGCGCTTTCAGTACAGCGTTTCTGCTTCTGTTATTCTTGTCGCTGCTGGAAGGGTCAGCTTATTGCATTGAGGTCACAGAGTCTACTCTAACCCCGCTGGCTTGGTCATGGTGGGACTTTGGCTCAGAGTTCAGTTTTCTGGACCTGCCTCTTCATCTGTGCAATGGAGATTATAAGGGTGCCTGTTGTAAATGGTTGTCATGGATAGTAAGCGAGATAATGGCTGGAAAGTGCCTGACACATGGCGCGAGTTCACCATGTATTAGCTCTCTTTCACCTCCCTCCTTCTCGGCTCCAGGGCCTGCCTAACAGCTGGGGGCACCTCCAGGCCTGTGTGTGAAGAGAAAGCCAATGGGTGGGATAGCAGGCCAGTCAGCAGATGGCCTAGATTTCCGGGGATGAGCCTAATTTTAAATATTCCATTCTGTGATCATATCATGCATTAGACAATCTGGCCTGATTTTGAGTCTGAAAAATAGGATCACAGGGGTGGATGACGACACAGCACCAATGTTGCTCTCGTGGGGCTCCGGAGGCTTGAGATGGCAGCGCCTGGGTCCTGCTGGGAAATAATGTGTGCCCCTGTGTGCTGCAATTAGGCCAGGGTCAGAGGTTTTAAAAAAGAAAAACCACTATGTTTTTTTAATTCTGTGCAAATGATGGTAGGCTTTCCTGGTACTTACCAAGTATACTGGCCAAGGTGCTTTTTAATCTGGAATTGGGGAAGGATCCAGGCTGAGACAGTCTGTGTTTGATCACAGGTTGGCTGTGCTGCCTCAAGCAAGTCTCCTCACCTAGGAGTCTGTGGACCCCTCTGTGAGGCGGCAGTTTGGCTTGGGACTCTTCTAAGCGTAAGGCCAGGAGTTCCCTGCTATCACTGTGATGTAGTTGATTGCAAGGAGTCTTTGCAGGTCTTTGGCTTTCATTAAACCATTGGCCCATTTCTTTCTCCACCCTGCTCTTTTCCCTTCTCTACCCCTCCCTCTCCAGTTCCCTCTCAGGCTCTGTCTAGCTGCTCCACTTCGTTCTCCCAGATCTTCCGTCCTTTCTGCCTTTCACCGTTTCCCAGGACGTTTTCCTTCCATAAACACCCCTTTTCTTCAGCTCTGGGGGGCCCTTCCACCACAATGTCCTGCACGCAGGACACCAATGTAGCCAACTTTGGGTTTGAAGAAGGGGAGCTGGGCAAGCTGGGAATAAAGACTCACTCTGCTTCCCATGGTCCTCTGCTGCCACCTGTCGTTAGTCCCGGGAGACACCGTTCTGGGGGTTGCCTGGGCCCAGAGGGGACACTAACGCTGCTCCCGCCAACAGGAATCCATTACTTTCAGTGTCCTGCCAGGCCTGATTTAAAGTGCATCCTGTAATCCGTCTTGCAACCCCTCTGGGCCTGTCTCCTGTTTCCTTGCCTGTGAAATGGATGGAACTTGTCTTTAGCTCTGGCAGAGATCCTTGAGGAGCAGGGGCTTGAGGGACATATGGCTTTGCATCCCATTCGGTCCCTGCCACTTGCCTGGTGAGCTAACCCATGCGAATGCTTCCTCCTCTTTGGAGTTTTTGGTCTTGAAATGGTCTTGATATGGGGAGACAGAGCTGAGAAAAAGGGCTGAGGCAGATTACTATCTACCCATCAGGAAACTGAATACGGCCAAGAAGCTGGAAATGGACAGACCCACTATATCCATTGACCTCAGCCACACCTCCATCTTACCAGCCACACTTTGCCGTTCCTTTACCCATTCACTCACTCAGTCGTCACTCATTCCACACAGGCTCCCTCATTGGGAAGCCGCGTTCATTCTGCTCTGCCACGGGTGCTCCAAGGAGGCAAGCCTGTATCTCTCCCAGACTCCTTCCCTTTCTCTGTGAACACACACATGTTAGAACAGACCACGGGAGTCGGAATCCCTTCCCCCACTCTGACATCCCAAGAAGTGGTTTTCCAGTTCCAGGTACTCTCAAGGTATGCTGGGAAACCAGCAATTCCAAATTCTCACCCAGACACCAAGGCTGTCCCACCTGCATGCGCCAGAACGCATCTGCCACCACCTCCTAGACATCTGGGTAGCCCTTACAGAGTTCCCTTTCGTCCTGGCAGAGCACTGGGGCCAAACATCAAGTCATAAGCCACGCCCGGAGAGCTAAACATAATCTGCCCCAGCTGGTGAATGAAGAGCACAAGTTCTTGCCACAGAAAGGTCCCTTGAAACTTCCTGCTGGCAATGCCAGCCCTGAGGACCCCAGAATCTTGAACTGGAGTCAGGAAGAGCTGGCTGGAAGCAGGCTGAGTCAGGCTTCTTTTTCTCTACTCTTCCCTCTTCAGGTTTTGAAGAGGCTCAGCTGCTGCACGTCAGTTGACACAAGAAACAAGGTCCCCATGCCCTGTAAAGGAGTCCCCCCCCCCCACAGTGACTGGTGGCTTTCTGACCAAAGATCCGCTCCCAGAAACATAAAGCTGAGGTGAGGCCTGCGACGGCTGCAGCCGGCCTCTCGGCCTGCCTGCCCACTGTGGCAAGTTGCCATGCACGAAAACACTGCCAGGTAGTAGCTGCCCAAAGGAGCGGCTCTTCACCTCTCTGTTCCTGCAAGCCCCACCTCCAGCACCCTAGAAGGGAGGTCTGCCCACATCTGCCGCTGGCCAGTACATCTGCGATGGATTATAGGGCTGGCCCTGGCTCAGGCTCATCCCAGATGTGGATTCCCCTGGAATGTGCCTTCTCTCTAATTGTCCAGCCTCCGAAGGGTCTCACCACCCCCCTCCATCCGCCCCTGTCTCTGCTGCACCCCAGCGAGTGCGTGCAGCACGTGGAGGCCTTCCTCCTTTCCCACAGCTTGTGCCGGAACAGCCACAGCCAGGATGAGGGCCAGCCCGGTGGGGGGCCCGCACTCTCCTCCAGCCTGGTCCGTGGAGCTGGGGAGCCGGAGGTCTCAGCCCATCCCCCTTCTTTTTTTCTGGGTCCAGGCATTGGGGGCTGGGGCAGAGGGAGAAACTCTGGAAAATTCACTAGAGGTGAAAGAATTTGGCTCCCAAGCGCAGGCTCCCCTAATCCCTGGCCCTTCCTGGGAATGCCATTAACCTCCCCAGCCCCACTGATGGGAAGAACAGGTCTTCCCTAGGCCAGGCCTCAGAGGCTTCCAAATGACAACCTGGCTGCACGAAAGTGACTCTCCTGAGTCGCAACGAGCATCTTCATGCCCCAGTAATTCCAATACTCTCCGAAGGAGTGACAGGGCCTCTAGTGTCTCCAGTTCGCCCCAGTTCTTGGAAGAGCCTCCAGATTAAGCTTTAAAGCCCACATTTTAGCCTGGACATAGTTTGCAATCTACCTCTGCCACAGCCTGACTGTGTGTTCCTGGACTTCACCTCTCTCAGCCTCAAAATCCCCCTGCACAGGATGAAAACGATACCACCGTTAGTTACTTCCAGCTAAGCTGGAGTGCCCACTAAACTGGGCTGTTAAGCATGGCTTATGCCTCACAGAAAGGTCCTAAGTGTAAGGTGTTCTCCCACTTCTGTTTTCCGGGCTATGAAATGGAGGTGTTCAAAAGTCGTCTAACATGCCCAAAGTGACACAACTCAACAACAAAGCTGGGGTTTGAAGATAGGCTGGCTGATACCCGAGCTTTTAGAAAAGGACTGGATTAATGGAAACCAAATATACTCTGAATTACTATTTGATTTATGGAACCCAATATATTCTGTATTATTATCATTTGTGCATGTGTGTGCCTGTGTGCAGGCCACAGGATGACTCCGGGTGCTGTTCTTTAGGCACTGTGCACCTTTGGCTTAGAGACAGGCTTTCTCACTGGCTCGGAACTCTCCAAGTAGATGAAATTAGCTGCCCAGAAAGTCCCACGGAGCCACCTATCTCCACCTCCCCAGGTCTGGGATTACAAGTGTACATCACCACCTGGCTTTAATTCGGGTTACTATTCAAAATAATAATTGATCATCTCTTTGATTGAAATCAAGTTCCTCAACACCCACAAGTGGGCTGGGCAGTGGTGATGCACCTCTTTTATCCCAGCAATGGGGAGGCAGAGGCAGGCAGATCTTTGTGAGTTCGAGGCCAGTCTGGTCTACAAGAGCTAGCTCCAGGACAAGCTTCAAAGCTACAGAGAAACCCTGTCTTGAAAAACCAAAACCAAAAAAAAAAAAAAAGTTATAAAGCTCACAACTTCCAGACTAACCTTTCCCAAGCCTGGTTCTGCTCTGGTATTTAGCTCTCTCCCTGGCCAGCTCCCTCTGAGACCACAGTTATCATTCCCTCTCATTCTCATGGGTGGCCTGAGACTGCGTTTTGGCAGTCTCAGCCTAGAACCTCCTTTCTCTACACACCGACTCCTCTCTTCCACCTTCTTTAAGATGGAGGCCAACTGTGAGTGTCCACAAAGACGTTGTGGAGTGCCCAGTACTCTCCCATGCATCTGGAACTTCTTGCCCACGTAGTTTCCTACCTTGTATGTAAGAAGCAAACTTCTTTACTTCTCAGGGTCTGGGTGACCCTGTAGATGGTGGATGGGTTACAAAGGTGTTATTCAATTTGCCTTCCTATGACTCAAGTGAGCTCTGAATGAATTCTGACACTAACAGCTTGGGAAAGACTTATTGAGGAAAGGAGAGAGGAGGGAAAGGAGAAGAGAGGAGGAGAAGGAAGGGGAAGGAAGAGGAGAGAAGAGGAGAGAGGAGACAGGAGAGGAAGAGAAGGGAGGGGAGGAGAGGGATGGGAGGAAGACAGGAGGAGACTTAAAGAGAAAGGTAAGGCTGAGTCCTGCTATCATATCTCCCTTTCTTGCTGCCAAGGTTCTTTTCTTATCCCATGAAACACATTCTCAAAATTTCCTTCTAACACGTGTTCTTGCCCCTTCCCCTGCCATGACAGTAGCAGAAATGGCTTCTCCATTCTACAACACCCCAATCTAGGGATGGACAGCTGTTGCCACTGACCAGTATGGTTCGTCCTTTAGTGGAGGGGGTGCCTGTCCCAGGGATCTGTGTTCATGCTTCTTTTTGTGTGTCTTTCCTTATTACCCTTAGAATTGCATCTTCCATGTAAAGGGCTTGTGTTCGCAGAACTGAACCCCAGAGGAGAGCTCACGTTAGATCTGAGAAGAACAGATGCTTCCTTCGCTGAGAGATGAGCAAGAGAAGACCAAGTCACACTCTCAGAACTGCAGAGGATCGTTGAGACTCATCTGGAGCCATGCTGTTGCTCTGTCCCAAAGAACTCATTCAGAGTCCCCAGCCCTATTTTAATTCATAATTCCCGCTCTTAGACCCTTATGGAAGCTTCTTTCCCCAAGAGCTACTTGGAGGAAGTCTGAGAGAAGCATGAAAATTGCCTGTCTAGCCACAGTGTTTTGGTCCTTTTCAAATACCTTTCTCTGGGTAGGCCTTCCCAAGGAACCCTCAACCCTCCCTTCCCACTTCAGCACTGCCTGTCCCCTCAGCCCTGCCTGTCTCCTCAGTACTGCCATCACAGGACATAGGGTAGTCCTGCTCCCTTTCTTCCATATGCTTTGAGATATGTCCTTTCTGTGGTTTGTGTTCTATCGCTTCTCCTAAAATAACAGTCTGAGCAACAGGTCGGCTAACTGGGTGGCTGATTGACAGACACATGAACTATCTGAATGACGCTGCCCTACTGGTTAATAGAGAAAGACAGTTGATGGGCAGGCTGACTGACTGATGCTCTGAAAGACTGACCAGCTCTGGAAAGACTCAAGAGGACGTAAGAAAATCAGCACGCGGAGCTGAAGGGAGACACATACTGGGAAAGCCTTGGCAAGGCTGCTGTCAAGACACCTCCAACAGTCTGTCACCAGTGACAACAAGAGGGGAGTGGGGAGGCTAGGGCGGGGGGTGGTGGCTAATGGAAATCAGATGTGCTGCTGGCCTGCCTGAGGGAGAGCACCTTTGTGGAAACCTGACTTGGATCTGGCATCAAGACATTCCTAGTAGGCACCTTACAGAAAAACAGGTCACAAATGTAGAAGAGTGGGCACATGGGGCAACCTACCCTACCACGCTGAGCCTCATGGGAGATCCACCTCATCCTTCTCTTTGCCATGGCCTCCATGCTGCTGATATTAAGAAAAAATAACAGACTTCATCTGACTCCTTAGAAAGAGGTGGGTCTGCAGTAGGTACATAGGATTTTGAGCTGGTTCCTGTTAAGTTCTTTGCAATTGAAAGGTATTTCATTTCTCAGGCAAATCCTCAGTATTCTGTTGAAAATCACATGTGTGTCTAGGGGCTGCTTCCTCAAGGTTTTCAGGGTCAGTAATGTTATTCCTTTGTGTCTGTCATTACATTCCATGGCAGGAACACAGATAGATACTGGAAGAAAGAAGAGGCTTCTCCCATTATTCCTTGGATCCTTCTCTCCAAAATTCCAGGTGTCCATGAGGAAGTAGGCCCAGTCTCATGGGGAAAGACCTGTGGTGTCTTTCAAAGAGGGATAGACTAAGGTTGCAAGAGAGATCTCCGGAAGCAGGGAATGCAAGAGAGGGAGGCAATCACGCTTCCAGGATGCTGGGTCCCTGGTCACTAACACATCATTTTAGCCATAACAAACACATCTGAAACTCACAAGCCTAGGCAAAACAATATGATTTATAAGGAAAGATGTAAAATGAATTAGCATGCTTGACAAGAAAAGCATTTTCTGGGCCATGGAGCCAAACCGAGACTAAGCCACCCTATGGCCATCTTGCCCCTCATCCCATGCCTGCCCTAGCTACTTCTAGCCTTTCCCATTTATCTTCTCCTGGTCATGTCAGGCTGCTACACATAAACTAGGGAAAAAGAGGAGTAACAAGGTAGAGAAAGCTATTGGAGTTAAATTTTCCAGTGTTCCAAAGGGGAAGAAAAGAACCTTGGCAGCAAGAAAGGGTGATATGAGAGCCGGGCAGCAAGGGCAATAGGCATGGGCATTTTGTGGTGAGTGGCAATGGAAAGGACCCACCCGGGAGCTAAGGGGTATGAGTTCTGTGCCTAGTCCTACTGTGAGCCAGTTCTATGATGCTGGAAGGTCAACAAGACATATGTTTTGACTAGACATGAGAAAGAACCTTCTGGAAGCTTATGCTGCCCGAATAAGAAATAATGAACTCTAGGGGTGTGCTAATAGAGCTTGGGTTTAACCTACCCTTTGGGATATTGTTGGAAGACCTCATAAAACAATGAACTGAGGGACACTTCCTTCCTACGTGGGCTCTGTGGCTGGGAAAAGCACTTACATGATCTAGATTTTGAGCTACTCATCTGGAATGATGCTATATTACTTACTTTTACTAATTTGCTGTGACAGAAATAAGGGAGGAAAGATGATTTTGGTTCACAGTTTCAGAAGGTTGATGAGTACCATGGGAAGTAAAACACAGTAGAGTAGCTCGGTTTGGGTGGCAGGAACATGAGCTGGAGGCTGTTTACATCACAGAGGGCCATGGAGCAGAGAGCAAGAAGACTGCCTCTAGTGGACAGAGTTCATCAACCATCTCTGATCTCTAAAGTTAAGACAGGTTCTCAAAAATGATGCCACCAGGTAGGGAACACGCATTCAAGACATGTCGGTGGTGGACACTTCAGAGTCAAGCTGTAAGAGGAGAGATAATGAGAAACCCCGACCCACCTCCCTCACGGTGATATTGAGAGGCTGGAAGGGGTGCGGTGTGCACAAATGCCGTGAAAGAGGCCAGAGAGCCAGAAGGTACCACCAGGCACCACCACTTCCCCATGCCAGTGTCTTAGCTGGTACTGCACTGGCAGGGGAGCAAGCGGCTTCTGGTGGATTCTTTTGCAGCGACCAACTTCCCTAGCCTATCAGGCCCAGTTAAAATTCACCCCGCATCCTCATATTGGGTGATCACTTTCCTTGACATTACCAGTCTGACTGTCACAGCCTCCGAGTTGCCGCGTTTGTAGGAGTCATGGTTCAGCTACCCCATAGTTGTGTAATGTTGTCTTGAACAATTCTGAATGCTATCGCGGTTGTTCGTCCCTTCTTCTTCCAGACTGTATTGCATTCACTGTATACTTCGTTCCCAAAAAGCATCCAAGTGAAAAGCCAGGCTAGATATTGTGCACCCTCGGCCGAGCTCTGTGACTCAGGGCTGTTGACGACACAAACTAGAAACAGTGCTCTCAGGTTCCCTCAGGTTGCAAGCTGAAGCACATGGAACCAGTCAGACATTTGAGATCCTAATCCTTGAACAAAATCCTCCCTTAGCAGCAGACTGCTCCACACTGTCACTGACATTCCCACCTCTGGACACTTGCCTCTGTGCCAGCAGACTCTTGGCTCTGCTCTAGTAATCACACATCGTCTACTGCCATGGAGGAGAAGATCTGATTGGCTGTGCTTAGCTCACAGCGCTGTAGCTACGGTTGTCATGGAGCCGGCAGGGGCACTGTCAGTCTTCTTTTGGGCTCTGTGCTGCTTCCTACCTGTTTTTGAGGACGTCCTCCAAACATGCAATGTGTTCACATGCTGACCCATTGCTTTAGTAGTTCCTGGCTGGCTTTAATTTAGGTGTTGACAGAGGGTTTCAGAGTCCGCCCAGGTGCCCACCTCCACCACTATTACACAGCACAGAGGGGTGCTCAATCCCTCTGATTTGCTATAGACTGAAGCAAGGTGGGAGAAGAGGGACGTGGAAACTAATTATCTCCTCCTAGTTTCACTATGTACACCTCACCTCCGTCCAGGTTGCAGAGTCCACGCCAATCAACATTCAGCTCCCCACACTAGCCGCTCTCCTGTTTTTCCTCTTGTTTCCCACTTGACCTATCCTTTTACTCCTGGTGTGTTTTCCCATTTTTTTCAACCTGTTCCCTCTCAAGCGTGAATTCTGACTTCATCTCTATAAAATCATTGCAAACAGCCTTAAGTAACTGGCCACATGGTCCCACCAGACCCAACTGCCCAGCTGCACCCTCGGCTTACTCTTTTACAGGGAAGCATCCACGTCACCCCCAGGGTAACTGTCAGTGATGTCTGGTGACCTGTTAGGAAGGGCAGTCTTGGGGACAAGAGTTATTGGGTAGACGATCCACCTTGGGTCTGATGTTGCACATAAAAGAATGTTCACAGATCCATTTTTATGTTTAACTGAAGCGTTAGGTTGCTTTAGCCAACAGTGTCTGAACTTACTGGAAATCTGTTATGCAGCTACCCAAAATCTAACGCGGTTCAGCCTGGAGATTCACCAGATTGACAGAGGCTTTCCTTGAAGGTTCATCATCCACACTACTTTTAGTCTCTTTTCTTTGTGCTTCTGGGATTGTGGGGTGGTTAATATCGGTTGTTGATTTGACAGGATCTAGACTTACCTAGGAGATGATCCTATGGGAGTGTATGTGAAGGTTTGTAGACTGCGCTCATTGGGTTGAGAAGACACACCCGAATTGTGGACGATACCATTTCACGGGCTGTTTCCGAACAGGATGAAAAGGGGAAAGGGACCGGGCACCTGAATTCATCTCTCTGCTTCCCAACGGTGGATGCAATGTGACCAGCCTCCTGGTGCTCTCCCTGTGTAACTGATTGCTTTTGTCAGCAATGGGAAAAATAACCAATACAGAAAATTGGTAGCAAGAAGTGGGGGCTGTTACTGTGATAAACACTGTCGTGTGATTGGAACTAGTTTGTAGCAGGAGTTTGGGGCATTGGGCCCATGAATGCTGTAAGCACATCTTAATAGGCTGTGATGGTGGGAATTTGGAAAACCGGATGCTGAGGTAAATTCAGACAGTGAAGGCCTGGCTCATGAAGCTTCAGAGGAGGAACAAATACCCTATTTGAAATGGGGTTAGAAGGACATTCATGTAATATTCTGGCAAAAAAAAAAATCTGTTTGCATTCTGCCAAGGCCTGGGGGACTTGAGAGAGACTGCAATCAGGATCAATGAGCTAATAGGTTTGGCAGAAGCCATATCAAGGCAGTGCAGCATTCGGGCTGTGTCCTAGTTACTGCTCACTCCTCTCATCCTGGTCTCCAGTGCCTACGAGGACTATGAGGACCGAGTGCCATTCGAAGAGGAAAGGAAGGAGCTTAAGGTTCCAGACAAAGCAGGAAAACACCAGTAAAGAGAAAACACCTTCTCCACACAGGGATATCAGAAACGGTGCCCCGAGGGCAAGTTCTCACCCTTCAGAAATTCAAATCCTGTTTAAAGGAGTGGGTCTTAACCCAGAATGCCACTGAAGTGGTTCCCAGATTTTAAAAACCACCCAGGGTACCGAAGGCTAGTCCTCAAGGCAAGGCAGTCAACCTCTCTAACTTGTAGTAGAACTTGGCAGTTTTACCCATGTGGTACTGGTTTTATAGGCATTAAAAATGCCAGAGTGAGGGGGGTCATGGATACTTGTGTGAAGGTTCCAGAAAGTCACTAAGGTCAAGCAATGTATGACAGGCCATGGAGGGGGGTGTCACTGCATGAAACTGAAGATGAAGCCTAAGGCACAATGGAAATCCCAGGATTTTGGAGTTGTGAGACCATAGAAATGTCTGCCAAAGAATGGTGTAGAAACGAAGCGGGGCCAGAGTGAGCGTGGGAGAGAGACTATGTGTGTTGCAAGAGGCAGAGTTGAAGGGGTACGAGTTTCTATGTTCCTTGGAGACCAGATGATAAGCCCCAGATGCCGCACCTGGGGCTGAAGAATTTAGTCTTTTTCCAATTGGGTTTGGTTTTGGTTTGGTCCATTCTTTCTTTGTCATGTCCCTATCCTTTTCTTTTGGAATGGGAATGCTTACTCTGTGCCCTTGTATGTTGGAAGTATATAACTTGTGGGGTTTTTTTTTGATGTCATAGGAGGGCATAGATAAGAGAGCACCTGTCCCTTAAGAGACTCTATACTTATGTGTCCGAACAGTGTCGAGATGAGACTGAGGACATTTTGCATTATGAGACGGCAATGAGCCCATGCAGACAAAAGATGGAGAGATGTGCCTTTAAAGGGGTGTGTTTGGATTCTCATCAACCAGGAATGGGCTTGTGACTGTTAATATTGACTGTCAAGTTGACAGGATCTGGAATCACTTAGGAGACACACCTCTGGGAGGGGGGGTGTTCTAGAGTGTGTTAATTGAGGTGAGAAGATCCACCCTAATTGGGTGTAGCACCATGCCACAAGGACTGGGGTCCTGGACTGAATTAAAAAGAGAAAGCAAGGTAAGCAACAGAATTCATTGCTGTCTGCTTCCTGATGAATGGTACAATGGCCAGCTGCCCCAGGCTCCTGTTTCCATGACTTCCTCACCATGATGGATGGTTCCGTCAAACTATGGGCCCAAAGAAACATGTCCTTTCTTAAGCAATTTTGGTCAGGTATATTGACACAGCAGTAATAAAAGTAATTCAGGACGGAACTCAGGGCTTTATTCTTGTTAGGCAAGACCTATACCATTGAGCTCCAACCCCAGGCCCTTATTTAATGTAGCCGCCATCCATTCTGTATGCCTTACAATAGTTACTTCCGCACCAACAACTGGGACTTGAATCTGGGTCTCAAACTTAGGCACAGCTGCTCCATCCTACCTCTAGTTACCCACAAGACTCTCAACTTTGATTTTACAATGCCAGAAGTGATTCTGGTGGGTGGCACAGAGAGCCAGCTACCCGCAAAAGATTGCCACTTCCCTTTCAAAGTTAGGATTTTTTCATATTTATTTTTTTAAAAAATTTTTGTTGAGAACCGACTGCTCAGCTATGGAACACATTTCCTGGTGTTCTTATAGGAATAAGTCACATATGTATCTGGTTCTGCAGCAATAAGAAATGAGCGACTTGATGGCTGCCTCTTTCAGGCTGAAATAGTTAAATATCTCATGTGCCCTCCTGACAGTTTCTTCCTCTGTCAACCTCGAGACCTTTGTTTAAGGTGGTAGCACTACCAAGTGAATGAAACTGGCCCTCTGAACATCAAGAGGGAGCCTTTAAAGCTTCCATAGCCTCGCAGACCACATTAAGTTTAGTAGTTAGCATTTGTCTTTTATTATGTTAAGTCTTCAAGATTTTGGACTCGCTCTTACAGGATGGAATGAGCAATAAACGGACTGAATGGCATGACAAATGAATGCGGAGCCATAAGCGCATTCCCGTGTTATCTCCTGGATCCCAGTGTTAAGGAGCTCCAGTCAGCACCTTTTTGACCCGTGTCTGAGTCTTTGAAAGTTTATTAGGCTCCTCTCTTTATTGCCTTATACATTAGGTCTTCACTCTCATTCAAATAGCAGAGCTTTGAATCTCTGCCAGGAAGCCAGAAGTTGACATATGCTTTCTTAGTAGGTTTTTCTACTCCAAATGACTTTTAGTGCTTTCCTGCTATTTGTGGGGAAATGTTTCAAGGCTCAGAGGATGCCTGAAACTTTTGATAGTACCAAACTTTGTTTACATTGTGGTTCACACATGCATGCACGCACACACACACACACACACACACACACACACACAGAGAGAGAGAGAGAGAGAGAGAGAGAGAGAGAGAGAGAGAGAGAGAGAGACTTAGTTATTACTCCACTGCTGTGAAAAGACACCACAACCAGGCAATTTATAAAACAACACATATAATTCAAAGCTTTACAGTTTTAGAGGGTGAGGCCATAACCATAGCAGCAGGGAGCATGGCAGCAGGCAGGAAGGCATGCGCTGGAGCAGTAGCTGGGAGATTACATCTTGATAGGCAAGAAGGAGAGAGAGAGAGAGAGAGAGAGAGAGAGAGAGAGAGAGAGAGAGAGAGAGAGAGAGAGAGAGAAACAGAGAGACAGAGAGAGAGAGGGAGAGAGAGGGAGAACCAGAATAGTGGAATAGCATGGGCATTTGAACTCCAAACCCCATCCCAGCAACACCTCCTTCAACAAGGCCACAGCTCCTAATCCTTACCAAATAGTACTACTGACTGGGGACCAAGTTTTCAAACATATGAACTATTCTCATTTAAACAACCACAACCACAACACACACACACACACACACACACACACACACACACACACACACACTGATGATAATGTTTATTTATGAATAAGGCATAAGAGATTAACTATATTAGATAGTAGCACAACAGAATAAATATAACAATATACACTTGCACTTTGGAGCCATTATTACATACAGTGAGAATTTCTCAAATACAAGCACTGCTATATCCAACAACTACTCTGAGAAGCAAAGGCTACAGTTACCTACCAAGTGGGCAGAGTATACTGTGTAGATATGTATTAGACAAAGGTATTATTCACATCCCAGGTGGGAGGGGGTGGGCTGATTTAAGATTCAATTATATTATCAGAATGGCATAATTATTTCTACAAGTTTCCATTTAATATCTTCAGGCCATGGATGGTGGCCGACAAATAAAACCATGGAAAGCAAAACCATGGATAAGGGGGTGGAGGATACTACACACTAAAATCATGTCTCAACCCTGGCTAAATCATTTTGTGTCTTTAAGTAATGTGCTACATCTACAAGTTCTCTAACATGTCTGTCCTTTATGGTTCTAAGACATTTCTTTCTGAAAAAATATTACGTTTGAGCTACTCCTCAAACTCCTTTCTCAGAAGGTGGTTTATTGAGAACTGTTTACCACAGCACACCCACTCACACACAGCCTTATGAAGCACCAGATTTTGTTTTGGTACACAGTAGCATCCAATCTAGGTGTGCCTTGTTCTGCCAGGTGCCTTAGGTCTCTATGTTCCATGGATTTCCGTGCCCACTTCAAGCTTCCATGTAATTTCTACCATATTTCTCAGGGAACAAGGAAGGCCTCATCTCTCCAGAAATAAACCCATTACCACTAAGAACTGTCTCTATCTGACTTCCTGAGATATATATCTTAGACTTTAATCAACCTTAAAAAATGTTTAGTTCCTCGGCAAGGCACTCATTCTTCATCACGACCATCTTCCAGGGGCTTTGGCACCAAGACCCTGTTGTCTCCACCACATCCCTTTGCTACTAGAAACCATTGTTACTACTTTTGCTGCATCCTCTTCCTCTTCTCCTCCACGTCATTCTTCTGCTAATTCACAACGCACAGAGACCCACCTGTACTCACTAAGCATGCTGTGCTTTGTTTTGGGCACAACTACACTGTGTGATCTTATTTCCAGACCTCTCCCTGCCAATGTAGGGATTTATTTATAATCAGAAGAGTTACCCAGTATAGTCCTTTACCTGGGGGGCATATTACTGTCACGTGATCACTTATATACACAGAGCCTGTACCAGTGTGAAGAATAGGGTGTTATTTCTAGTTCAGGTTACCTATAGTGGTCTGGAGAGTCACTTTTCTATCTTCTCCCTCTCCATTTTCTAAATTAATGTTTTGGATGGGCCTTTATTTCCCCGTTCAGGGCCACCCACAGAGCTGCTCTTGGTGTCTCCAGGAGTTTCTACTTTGAGCCTCTCTCTTGTCTCCTCCCCCTTATTCTCCTCCCCTCCCCTCCTCTCCTGTCTTCTCCATTCCTCTTTTCTCCTGTCCTCTCTTTCCTACCAAGGCTCTTTGCCCCCTTAAGATGTCTCCATGAGACTCCATGTTTTTCTTCTTGGTTTAAGGCTTGAGGTGTGAATCCAACTATCCAGTATTGTTTGCTGGCCTTGGATGAAGCAATAAAGAGCTTTAGACTCTTGGAGACAGAAAAGGAAACAAAAGAAAATGTCCTCACTGGTCAAGCACTTTACAAGACAACCAGACCCTTCACATTGTCGGGAGTGACTGTCTCTGAGCATTTCCTTGTGGATAATGCTGCCCAAAGAATCTCTTATTGATTGATTTCTTTTTTTATTACATCAACAAAATGTTCTTCTATTATCCCAGTCTGGTATGCTCCAGCCTCAAAAAGGATTTAGAGAGAAAATTAGCTGTCAGGCACATTAGGCACCTTTGTGCGTGGTGTATTAACATGGATTTCTCTTCCCTTCTCCAGACTCTATTCCACTGCCATCATTCACTCCGTTCATTCATTTTGTTCTTCATTTATCAAAATCTGTGCCAGACCCTAAGCAAGATGTTGTCCCCATTTTCTGGTTGCTCCCTGACCATGGCTCAGGCACACAGTGGAATCAGTCAAGTATATTCTACAGTCAGTTAGGTTATAAAAAATAGCCAGGAGGAGTGAGGGAAGGCAGAATGGGATCACCTAGCACCTGTAGCTAGAGAAGACTTCAAGGGTGAAGGGAGGCCAAGGCCTGGAGGATGAGAGGATCATGGTGCCAGCCAACAACTCTGTAATTTAGTGCTCCTGGAGCAGAAAGTACAAGGCATGTGTGGCAAGAGATGAACAGAGCGGCAGGTTCAAGGGAACCTTGAGACTAAACTAAGGAAGTTGGACTCACATCTGTCTCTTTTCTTTGGTCCTTTTGAGACAGGGTTTCTCTGTAGCTTTGGAGCCTGTCCTGGAACTAGCTCTTGTAGACCAGGCTTGTCTTGAACTCACAGGGATCCGTCTGCCTCTGCCTCTGCCTCCCGAGTGCTGGGATTAAAGGCGTGCGCCACCACCACCAGGCACACATCTGACTCCTTTAATGTAGGGTAAGGGTCAATATTTGACAAGCGGTTGAGTATATGTCAGTGGGAAGATGAAGTAATGACCAATCAGAACAGAGGCTAGCAAGAGGTCTCAACGTGCATAATGATGTAGTGACGGAGGACAAGGCTAGGTAATATCAGAGGTTATGTTTCCCAGGACTTCAGTGGGAAATGAGAATGGAAATTGGACTTGGATTGATTTAATGAAAAGGAGGGAATTGACTATTTCTCAACACCACCACAGGGTAAATCAGTCCCCAAAGATATTTATAGTGGGTTTGATGTTCTCAGATGCTTACCTGTGGGAATGGGGGAGCACCAGAATGAAAGGCAGAATTGTAATAGACTTGCCTCGAGGAGCTAGCTTGAGATGAACTAACACCATAGGATCCTCCTAAACCTCCTGATCTTGGTAGATCTCTTAATTAAATAATCAGAGTGCCCTCTGGTGGCCTACTGTGGCTCCAGGACTGAGGAAACCTAAAGTGCTTGGCTTGGTTTATCTGTGGTTAGGTAATAATCTGGGATAGGGGATTGGCATATGGTTTCCCTCTGCATTCTGACCCACTGAAGTTGGTTGGCTTCGCTTTGGAAACAAGTGGCTTGGGTCAGGGGTAGGGGCTGAAGATTATTATGATGGACCAACGTGTGCTGTGGAATGGGCTGCTTGGAGACAATTAGCTAGGAAACATGGTAGTCAGGTCCTCCTACAAGTCGTGGAGTCCCTGTGGGTCCCTCCAGCGACTTTTTCAGCCTCTAGCTGGCTTCATGTTTGGGCTTAGTGAGTAGTGCGAAGGGCCGCTTACACCTCATTGAATCTCCTTCCTAGATGAGCCACTGCATAAGTATCTACTTGGAAAGGCAGATGCCTGAGATGGCGTTGAAAACTCAAACTTGGAAAGGTTGGATGCCAGGAGTCAAAGGTCACCTATATCATTCCCTTAGCTGTGCAAACCTGAGTGAGGTATTTAACCACTCTGTATACCAGGTTTTGTATCTTCAAAACAGGGATGCTTGCCTCTGATGAAGCTGTGAGGGCTGGCTGAAATTGTGGGGCCATGGTTAAGACAGTGACTGGTACATAGCCCTCAAGGAGTAGTGAAAAAAATGGTTCCGTGATTAGGAGCAATTATCATTGTTCCAGAGTGCCTAGGTTTTAATCCCAGCACCCACAGGACAGTTTACAGCCATTTATACCCACAGTTCCAGGGGATCTGAGGTCCAGAAAAATATCCAGCCAATATACCCACACACGCAAAACAGAAGAGTGTTTTTAAAAAAAATTATATAAAAAATAGTAGCAATTATTGTTACCAAGGGGGATCTGGAGAACAGAAGGGAGAATTGTACAGATTGCCTGTTGAAAGTGTGGGATAATGAGGGGAAGGGAATCGGAGTTCTTTGTATGGTACCTGTTTCCATGGTGACCTGGGGACTGGGGAATATCTGCAGTGGTCTCTGTGGTTTTCCATGCACAGACTTCGCTCCTTTCCTTGGCCTCTGACATAAGTATATAATTGGATGTTCTGGCAAGCTAAAGTAAGCGCAGCCCAGGAGCCCACACAACAGGTGTGGTGACAATGGTGGGGGCTTCAGGTCTGTGGTAATCCTGGAATGTGCCCAGGATCTTTCAGTCTTTGTCTCTTAGATTGCGGTGAGTGGTCTAAAAGAACGTTGCCAGTGTCCACGGAGCCTGGGACCTGGCCTGTCTCTGGCCCCAAGGGAGCCACTAGAGAGCTCAGAATTGCCAGGCTGACAAGCTTGTCCGCTTTGGCTTCCCCTTGAAGTTGGCATGTGATAGCAGGATCCCTGGGGGAATGCGGGCCTGCCTCGGGGAAGCTGGCAACTGTGTTTGTTGCTTGAGCCCACAAATAGCCAGTGCCCTTGGAAAGTGGCCTATTCAGTCGGAACCTTTTCTCTGAGGAGCAATTGTGATAGTAGCCCTCATGACGGCAGTGTGTTTCTCAAAAGTCTCCTGGGGCGGTAAAGCAGCAGCATGCAGTGCGAGCTTTGGATCCAGCCGATCTGAGCTGAAATCCAGACACTCCCAAACATATTTCCACATCTTTATTGAGATATAACTTATGCATCTTACCTGCTGAAAGCATAGAATTCAACATTTTTTTTTAACATCTACCACTACCACGATCAATTTCAGAACATGTCCATAGCCATAAAAGGAAACATGTTCATTAGCACTTGCCCTGTCCCCACCTCCAAGCTGTTAGAGAAAACCAGAAGCAGACAGTAGAGTGATAAAGGCAGATTCTAGTCAGCAACACCTGCAATAAGAGTAGAGATCTCACCGTAGAAGCTGGCTTAATTCCTACCACAGCGTGGAGAAGCATAGCAGACAGTCCACAGCAGGCTTGGCAGCACGGGGCTGTGGTGGAAAATTACTCTGAGGCGATGCCAATGGTAGGGTCATTGTGGACAAGCGATTTTAAGTGTTCAGCAAGTAATTATGCTTACTAGTATTTTGTTCAAGATTTTTACAACCGCAATCATGAGAGACATCAGTCTGCAGTTTCCTTTTCTTGTGATGCATTTTCCTATATTTGCTATGAGGGCAATATTGTCCTCAAAGAGGAGGTGGGAAGTGTCCTCCACTCTCCCATTTTTGGAAACTCTCAAAGATTGGTTATTTCTTCTTTGGACAGATGGTAGACTTCACCAACGAAGCCATCTAGGACAAAATTTTTCTTCCTTTATTTTTTTAAATCTCAATATCTGTTTAATGCTTAATAGTTCCACGAGTCATGTAATAAATCTTATGATTTGGTTGAACTTAGAATTTTCTTTTCTATTTAAATTTCCCATAAAATATAATTGATTGTGGAGTCTATTTTGTGTTGGGCAACTACTCCTGGGCATGAGACCGGCTCTGGAGTATGGTTGATATATATACAGTGACGCTACAGTGGGAAGAAATGCATTTTCCCTTTCCCAGTATGAAAACATTGCAAATTGTTTATTGGTTAGAGCTGGGACTGTGTGTCCATTTCCCCTTCTCCATGCTGAGACTTTGTCTGGTTTGAACTTGTACAGGTCTTGTGAGCACTGCCACAGTCTGCGAATTCTTAGGATTATCCTGTTGAGTTTGGTAGATGCTGCTTCCTTGGAGTCATCCACCGCCTCTGGTTCTTAAACTCTCTTCCCATACTCTTCCTCATAGAACCCTTAGCCTTGAGGAGAGGGGTCAATGAAGGCACCCCGCTTAGAATTGAGTGTTCCAAGTCTCTAATGCTCTGCATACCGTTCAGTTGTTCATCTTTGTGTTAACTCCCGTCCACTGCGAGAAGGGAAGGCTGAATGAGGCACTGATCTCTGGATATAGCAATCTGTCATTTTATTTCTATATTCCTTTTACAGAATAAGAGAATTGGGTTATCCCCTTAGCCCCTTCTGTATCTAATCTCAGGTTTGTGGACAGTTTTAACGGCATCAGATGTGGATTCTGTCTCATAGAGTGGGCCTTAAAATCTAATCAAAAAGTAGTTGGCTACTCCCATAACATCTGTGCCAATATTGAATAAGTATATCTTACAGGCAGGTTGCTGTTGTAGGTCACAGGGTTTGTAACTGGGTGACAATGATGATTACTTTTCTTCTCTGGTAGCATGCAAAGTACCTTTGAGCACTATGACTGCGACTCAGTATGGGTGAAGCTCCCTTTCTCTATGTGTGATGATCTAAATGAGTGATGTCTTCAGCAGTGGGGCTTACCATCATGTGGAGAGCAATACCTAGCATTGGCAATAGCCTTTGACGTGTTGGGGAGGGTTGTCTGTGGAGCTCTATAGCCAACGACTCAATAAGATGCAACCCATTCCTGGCACTGGAGGTTTTACTTGGTGGTATAAAATGTCTAGTTGGATCATTCTCTCCCTCATTCTATAATGATTTCATTTAAATTCCGTTCCTACATGTCTTAGTTAGGGTTTCTATTGATGTGAAGTGACACCATGACTATGGCAACTCTTACAAAGGAAAACATGTCATTGAGGCTGGCTCACAGTTCAGAGATCCAGTCCATTCTCCCCAAGGCAACGAGCATGGCAGCATGCAGGCAGACATGATGCTGGAGAGGTAGCTGAGAGTTTTACATCTTGATCCACAGGCTACAGAAGACTGTAGCTTGAGCTTTTGAGACCTTAAATCCTGCCCCTGTGAGTGACACATTTCCTTCAACAAGGCCACACCTCCTAATAGTGCCACTTCCTATGGGCCAAACATTCAAACACATGAGTCTCTGACAACCATTCCTATTCAAACCACAACACATGTATATATTTTAGGAAGCTGCTACAATAATAGGTTTCTATATTGTTTTTCAAAAGGTTTTTGGTGTTGGTTGTTCCTCTCCATATTCTCTATATTACCCTAGCCCCCAATCCCCCATTTATTCTCTTATTCTAGTTTACCCGTTATTTTCCATAGTGCTGTATTCTATTTCCCTTTTTTGGGAGATTCTCTCCTCCCCCAAATCCCTTACGAGGTACCTAACTTCTGTGGTTTGTAGCATACATTTTAAAAGCTTAAAAGATAACATCCACATGTAAGAGAAATGAGGCAATATTTGCCATTATAGTTGACTCACTCAGGATGGCATTTTTTTCCTACCTCCATCCATTTACCTGTAAATTTCATGATTTCAATTTTTTCAATAGTATTCAATTGTGTGATTGTGCCACAATTTCATTATCCATTCATCAGATGATAGACATCTAAGTTGTTTCCAATTTCTGGCTATTGTAATTAGAACAGTGATGAACATAGATGAATCTATAGTTAGATGCAGAGTCCTTTGCAAACGTGAACAAGAGTGGGATATAAGGATTTTAAGGGAGATTGATTCTCAGTTTCCTGAGAAACCTCCAGACTGAGTTCCTTGGTGGTTGTACCAGTTTACACTCCCATCATCAACGAATAAGTGTTACCTCTTTCCATGCATCCTTACCAGCATGTCCTGCCATTTGTTTTATTGATGTTGACTATTCTCACCCGGGTAATATGAAATTTCAAAGTGGTCCAAGCTTGCATTTTCATGTTGGCTAAAGATATTGAACATTTAAAAGTGTTTCTCCAAAGTTTGCATTCCCACCAGCAATGGATGAGTGTACCCCTTCCTCCACAACCTCTCCAGCAAAGGCTATCATTGGTGTTTTTGATTTTAGCCATTCTGACAGGTGTAAGATGGTATCTTAAAGTTGTTTTGATTTGCATTTCCCTGATCGCTAAGGAAGTTGAGCATGACCTTAAGTGTCTTTTGGCCATTTGAACTTCATCTGTTGAGAATTCTCTGTTCAGCTCAGTGCCCCATTTTATAGTTGGGTTGATTAGCCTTTTATGGTCTAGTTTCTTGAGTTCTTTATATATTTTGGAGATCAGACCTTTTTCAGTTGCGGGGTTGGTGAAGATCTTCTCCCAGTCAGTGGGTTGCCTTTTTGTCTTAGTGACAGTGTCCTTTGCTTTACAGAAGCTTCTCAGTCTCAGGAGATCCCATTTATTCAATGAGGCCCGAAAAAGCCTGGGACAAAACCAGACTTGCTGAACATAGCGGACAATGAGGACTACTGAGAACTCAAGAACAATGGCAATGGGTTTTTGATCCTACTGCACGTACTAGCTTTGTGGGAGCCTAGGCAGTTTGGATGCTCACCTTACTAGACCTGGATGGAGGTGGGTGGTCCTTGGACTTCCCACAGGGCAGGGAACCATGATTGCTCTTTGGGCTGATGAGGGAGGGGGACTTGATTGGGGGAGGGGAAGGGAAATGGGAGGCGGTGGAGGGGAAGAGACAGAAATCTTTAATAAATAAATAAAAAGTGTTTCTCAGCCATTTTTGTTTCTTTTGAGAACTCTTTGTTTAGTTCTGTATCCCATTTTTTAATTGGGTTGTTTTCTTGATATTCAACTTTTTTTTTTTTAGTCAGTGTATTCTAGACACTAATCCTCTATCAGGCATATAATTGTCTTCATTCTGTAGGCTTCTGCTTTGCTCAAATGATTGTATCCTTTGCTGGAAAGAAGTGTTTTAACCTGATGGGGTCCCATTTATTAATTATTGGTCTTAGTGCCTGTGCTACTGATGAACTATTCAGAAAGTCCTTCCCTGTGCCAGTGAGTTCAAGCTTATTTCCTACTTTCAGAGGCCGTGGATTTGGCCTTATTTTGATGTCCTTGATCCATCTGGAGTAGAGTTTCGTGCAGGGTGATAGATATGGATCTATTTTCATTATTTTGCGTGCCGGCATCCAGTTTGAACAGCACTATATGTTGAAGATGTTGTCTTTTTCCAGTGTGTATGTTTGGATTCTTTGTAAAACAAAACAAAAACACCAGGCACCTATAGGTATATAGATGGTCTTCTATTCAATTACATTCATCACTGTGTCAATTTTATGCCAATATCATGCTATTTTTAAGTATTAAATCTTTGTAGTAGAAATTGAAATATAGGGTGATTATAATTTTCATAATTTTATATTATTCAGGCTTGTTTTGGCTATTGTAGTTTTAAATGAAACTGAATAATATTTTTTCCAGTTTTTGTGGGGCATTGTGTTGGAATTTTAATGGAGATACATTGAACCTGTAGATTGCTTTTGTAGGATGACTATTTTCATTGATCCATGAGCAAGGGAGGTCTTTCCATTTTCTGTTGTCTGCTTCAACTACTTTCTTCACTCTTTATTATACAACTCTTTCACTTGCTTGATTAGAGTTATCACAAGGTATGGAGGTTTCTATTCTATTTTATTTTTTATTTTTAGGCTATTTTCAAAGGTGCTGTTTCCCTGATTTCTTTCTCAGTATATTTTCCATTTCTATATAGTAAAGCTACTGATTTTTGTGTGTTAATTTTGTATTCTGACACTTAGAAGAAGTGTTTATCAGCTGTGGGAGTTTCCTGGTAGAGTCTTTAGGATCTTTTATGTATAAAATTATAGCATCTGCATAAAAAGATACTTTGACTTCTTCCCTTCCTATTTATATCCCCTTGATCTCCTTCAGCTGTCTTTCTGCTCTAGCCAAGACTTCAAGTACGATATTGAATAGATATGGAGAGAGTGGACAACTTTGACTTGTTCCTGATGTTAGTGGAAATGCTTTGAGTTTCTCTCCAGTTAGGTTGATGTTGGCTGTGGGCTTGCCATAATTGCCTTCATTATGTTGAGGCATGTTCCTTGTATCTCTAGTCTCTCCAGGACTTTTATCATGAAGGAAAGCTGGATTTTGTCAAAGCCTTTTCTGAGTCTAATGGGATGATCATGTGGTTTTTGTCGTTCAGTCTGTTTATGTGGTGGATTACGCTTATTGATTTACATATGTTGAATCATCCCTGCATCTGTGGAAGGAAGGTAACTTGATCATGGTGGATAATCTTTTTGATGTGTTCTTGGATTCAGTTTTCAAGTATTTCATTGAGAATTTTTGCATCTTCTTTCATTTGTTTTGGCATAGGTAATGGCAGCTTTATAAAAATAATTAGAAAATACTCCTTCAGTTTTTGTTTTGTGGAATAATTTGATGAGCATTGCTGTTAGTTCTTCTTTGAAGGTCTGGTAGAATTTTGCACTGAATCCATCTGGCTCTGGGCTTTTTACGGTTGGGAGAGTTTTAATTACTACTTCTATTTCATGAGGGGCTATAGGTCTGTTTAAATTGTTGATTTACCTTGGTTTAACTTTTGTAGGTCATATATGTCAAGAAATTCATTAATTTTGTTTAGGTTTTCTGGTTCGGTGGAGTAAAGGTTTATTTTTTAAAAAGTAATTATGATTCTCTGGATTTCCTTGACGCCTGTTGTGATGCCACTCTTTTTCATCTCAGTTTTATTAATTTAGATTTTCTCCCTGTATCTTTGGTTAATTTAGCTAAGGTTTTGTCAATCTTGATGATTTTCTCAAACAACTAACTCTCCATTTTCTTTTAACTTGATTGATTTCAGTGCTGCACCTGATTATTTCTTCCTGCCTACTCCTTTTAGGTATTGATTCTTGTTGTTTTTCTCGAGCTTTTGGGTGTGTGGTTAATTTACTAATATGAGATATCTCCAGTTATTGCTGTGAATTTACCTCTTTGGACTGCCTTCATTTTCTCCTACAGGATTAGGTGTATTCTGTTTTTATTTTCATTCAATTTTAATAAGTTTTAAATGTCCTTGATTTCTGCCTTGACCAAATTTTCATTCATTAGTGAGTTGATCAGCTTCCATAAGTTTGTACACGTTCTGCTGTTTCTCTTGTTGGTATACAGTTTGACTTCATGGTGGTCAGACAGGTTACAGTGTTGTTATATCTGTTGAGATTTGATTTGTGTCCTAAAATGTGGTAAGTTTTGGAGAAAGTTCCGTGAACTGTTGAGAAGAAAGTCTATTCTTTAGTGGTTAGGCAGAATGTTCTATGGATGACTTTTAAGTTTATGTGATGTTTTTACATGATTGAACTTCTACATTTCTCTATATAGTTTTTTTGGAGCTGGGAGATGACCTTTTCTTTGGCAAGATTAGGGTATGAGTCAACTACTATTACTGTGTGTGCTGGCTAGTTTTATGTCAGCTTGACACAAGTTAGAGTCATCTGTGAGGACAGAAACTCAATTGAGTAAATGCTTCTGTAAGATACAGCTGTAGACAGGCAAGCCTGTATTTCTTGGATGGAGCAGAATGATGGACTACTGTTTTCTAGTCCAATCTGTTAGTCTGTGTTTCTTTTTCATTTTGGAATTGAGAATATTAATACAGAGCATGATTAATGAGCAGTGCTTATTGATTCCTGTTAGTTTGTTGTTTTTTTCTCCTCTTTTGATTTACTCTTCTACTTTTATTTATCCCTTGTGTCTTCCTATGTGTAGTTCACCTCTTCACATTGATATTTTCCTTATCGTGCCTTCTCTAAGCTAGATTGGTAGACAGAATTGCTTAACTTTGTTTTTATCTTGGAACCTTTTTCCCCCTGTCGATTGTGAAAGATAGTTCTGGTGGGTATAGGGGTCTGGGTTGCCATCTGTGTTCTCCCAGAACTTGTCAAACAACTGTTCAGGCTCACCCGGTATCCAGAGTCTCCACTGATAAGTAAGTCATGCGTTATTTTGATGAGCCTGCCTTTATATGTGACTTAGTGTTTCCCCTTGCCATTTGTAATAGCCTTTCTTTGTTCTGTGCATTTAATGTTTTGATTATTATGTATTATGGTGAGTTCCTTTTGTCGTCCCGTCTATTTGGTGGTCTTTGTGTACTTTGGTAGGCATCTTCCTTTTCAACTCTTTGGGGAGATTTTATTTTATTATTTTTTAAAAACTATTTTATGTGTCTTTTACCTGAGCTTTTTCTCCTTCTTCAGTATATAATATTTGTGGGTTTGTTTGCTTTTTCATACTCTTCCAAATTTCTTGGATGTTTTGTGCCTTTTTTTTTTTAAGATTTAACCTTTAAAAAAAAGTTCAAGGAATAAAAAGTCTTCTACGCTGTTTTCTCTTTTCCATGTTTTCTTAATTTGCTGGTGAGGCTTACCTCTGAGGTTTTAGGCACACCAAGGTTTTCATTTCCAGTTTTATTTCAGTTTGGATTGTCTTTAGTGATTATATTTCTTTGTTAAATTCTACTTTCATATCTTGATTTCATTCAATTGTTTGTGCTTTTACAATCTTAATTAAGGTGTTTTATTCATATCCTCCTTAAGATCCTTGAACGTACTCACAATCTCTATTTTGAAGCTCCTGTCATGCGCACCAGCTAAATTACTTTTCTCAGGGTCTATTAAAATAGGGCTGCTGGCTTCTACAGGAGGCATATTGTCTTGATTCTTCGTGTTTTTGTTTTTGTATTGGATCTAGGCATCTGGTTTTATGATGCTTAAAGTGATTCTCTGTGTAATCTGGTTTCCTCTTTGTTGGGTGGGTGTTTTGTTCTTCAGTTGCTGATGCTTATGCTGGATCCTAGCTAAGTGATCTAAGTAGCTGTGAGACCACTGAGACCTAGCCTAGGAGAAGGCACTGGAGATCCATAGTAGAGAGCGGTTGTGCAGGCCGATGGGTGTCACAAATGAATAAAATTGGACTAGAAGCTAGGCTTTTCTCTGTGGGTAGTATCTTTACTTCTACATTAATATTTGAATCTCAAAGCTGGAAAGATGGCTCAGCAATTAAGATCACTACGTGCTCTTGCAGAGGTCCTCGGTTTGATCTCAAGTTCCAACATAGTGGCTCACAACTGTAACTCCAGTTCCATGGGATCCAATGCCCTCTTCTGGCCTCCAGGGGCTCATGCACATGTATGATGTGTGTGTGTGTATGTGTGTGTGTGTGTGTGTGTGTGTGTATAGTCAGGCATAAAATAAATTATTTAACTAAATATTAAAAAGAAAAAAGAATTTTATTTCTAACAGTTCTGAATACTGGTAAGTCCAAATCAAGGCAACTGCAGCTGGCTGCCAAAGGTTTTCCTGTGTGATCTCATAATGCCTAGGGTAAAATGGCAATTGGTGGTTTAAATCTTGCATCCTCACACAACAGGGGAGAGAGAGAGAGAGAGAAAGAGAGAGAGAGAGAGAGAGAGAGAGAGAGAGAGAGAGAGAGAGAAAGAGAGAAATCACCAGTCAAGCCCTTTTAGACTGGTATTAACCCATTCATGAAGACTGATCTGTTATGGCCTCAAGGCCTTCCACAGGGCCCCACCCACACCACTGGTGAGAATTAGGTTTTATGCACCCATGCATCCACCCACCCACCCACCCACTCATCTATCTATCTATCTATCTATCTATCTATCTATCTATCTATCTATGTATATATTTATCTATGTATCCATTTATTTATATTGTGCTGCTGACACATGCTATGGTGCACTTGTCAGGAGAATGAGTTCTCTTCTTTTGCAGTGTGTTTATCTGGAGTTGAACTCAGATCGTCAGGATTGGTAGCAAGTGATTTTACCTCTGAGCCATCTTACTGGTCCCACATATGACTTATTGTATGTAGGTGCTGATCTGCACGTGGGCATGCCCATGTGTGTGAATCTACATGTGGGTGAATGCAAAGGGCAAAGGTTGATGTCTGGTCTCTTACTCTATAGCTCTCCGAAGCTCACTGAGGAAGCCAGACCATCTGGCTAACCGTCCCCTGAGATCTTCATGGTTCTGCTTCCTAAGCACTGGTATTATAGGCATGCGCTAGCATACCTGACTTTTACATGGGTATAGGATCCAAACTCAGGTCTTTGTACTTGTGTTGGCAGCTCTTTACCCATGAAATTGTATCTCCGGCCTCTACATGTGACATTTTGGGAACATATTGAAACCATAGCATTCTGCCCCTGCTTTGCTTTATTCCCATTCTTCTCACACACAAAACACACCATTCTATTCTGCTAACCCCCTAAGTCTTAACTCGTCCCAGCACCAATTCAGGGCATGATTTATCCTGAGGCAAATTCTCTCCAGCTGTGAGGACAGAGACACAATTCAACAAGGTCTTTGCCACGCTGTAAGGCTTTGAGAAATGGAACACGTTATCTATTTCCCAAACACAAGGATGCGAAGGACACACTGCAGAAAAGCTAGAAATATGGAAAAGAAAGAGTAAAGAGTCCCCAGAAGACAAACATCCAGTTGGGTGAATAACATTAAATCTTTGACTCTCTGTCCCATCTCCTAGATACACCCTGGCAGAGAAAGTTCCAAGGCTTTACTGGACACAGCCCTGTTTTAATTGTCATTAGCTGAAGTCTCTTTCCTGATTGTTACTGGGGGCCCGTATCTCTACAGCTCTAGGATTTAAGGGGAATGTTTGCACTCAGAGCTCTGCTAAGCGCTGCCCTACAAGTGGTTGTTTCTGGTGGCTCTACCTCTGGAACATATCCCTACCTAGGCCGCAGGGCTTGCTGAGGCATTCTTTAAAACCTATGTGTAGGTAGCCCTACCAAGACAGTGAGGTTTTGGGTACTGGAGCTTGAAATCAGTGCCATCTCCTTCCTTTCTTTTATGTTGTTAGATGATCTCACTAAGTTTCACACGCTGGAGCTGAATTCACTGTGGAGATGAAGTTGACCTGAAACCTGCATTCTTTCTACCTTACCGTCCTGGGTGCAGGGACTGCCTGTGGGCTGCATTCAGCCTCCTGCATAGACCTTGTACTCCTGTCCACCTGCAGGATTAGCAGCACACGGACACCACTAAGGGTCACTGCTTGCATGCTTAGGAGCAGTGTCCTGAGCCATATTTAGGCTTTCTTGAGCCACAGTTGGGTGATTTGCTGAAATAAAGAAAGCCATGAGCTGGGGTGGCCTGGGCAGTGAGTCCACAAGTACCCTGGTGCCTGTCTTCAAAGTATTCTGCCCTCAGGGCTCCTGGCTTAGCCCTCTGAAGAGAGGGATGACCTTAAAGATGCCTGAAATGCCCTCACATTCATTCTCTAATTGTCATAACAAATAGCACTGGGTTCCTTTTGCCTAGCGTCTCTTTCTTAAGCAGTTGCTTGTCCATATACTCAGTTATATCCTCTTAAATACAAATTCCTATATGTTTCACATGGCCAAGCTAGAAGATTTACAAATATTTATGTCTTCTTCCTTTTCAAGAAATTAATTTGTAATAGATTACAAAGAATTGGGGTTCATTATGGAATTTTCAAACCAACTTGTTTTTGTTGTTTCTTTCTGATCCCCCCTCCTTCCCCATTCCCTCTCCCTCTCCTATACCTTCTCACCCCAGAACCATTTCTTTTTCCTTCATGTCACACGTGACCTTTTGCCCCTAACATTACCTCCTGTTCCCTTCTGTGGTCTCCTATCCAGTTTCACGCTCTAAACCCACTCACACACCCTTATTTATCTATATGCAAACACTGAAAATTATGATCTACTTCTTCTCTTTCAATTAGAAACTTCTTTAAACTGTCTTCTTTTCTTGCCCTACAAGCCGGCCATAGTGGCACATGCCTTTAATCCCAGCACGGGGGAGGCGAAGGCAGGAGGACTTCTGTGAGTTTGAAGCCATCCTGGTCTACAAAGTGAGTTTCAGAACAGCCAGAGCTGCACAGAGAGACCTTGTCCTAGTGAACATCTTAGTTCACTGATCTTAAAGTCTGTCCTCCACAAAGCCCCAACCTACAGTTCAGCCAAGCCTGTGGCCACTTTGTCCCAAGGTTGGTTTTTTCCCCTGGTTTTCCAATTCCCAGCTCCTCATTTCTGCCAAGGGCCTCATCAGAGCACTTTCCACTGTCTGTATTTCTGACAACGCTCTTGTCAGGATAGCGGCTGAGATGCTACAGCTGGGATCCTCTTCCGAGTCCTCACCAGCGCTGCCTTAGTGCTCCAACTCAGGACAACAGGGGCTCTTCCTAGGACACACTTCAAAAGTGTTTTATCTTGCTCTGTCATCATCGGAGAAGCTTCTTCCTGCAGTAGACAGGAACTGACACAGAGACCCACAACTGGGTATACAGAGAGTGAGAGGCCTTGAACCCTCAGCCCTACAAGGGGTGTCTCCATCAGATCCCTCCCCTCAGGGCTCAGGAAACCCCGTGGAAGAGGAGGCAGAAAGAGTATAAGAGCCACGGTGAGATGAAAGACCCCAAGGAAAGAAGACTTCTAAACATAGTACAACTGACACGCATGCACATGAACTCGCAGAGGCTGTGGCAGCACACACAGGGCTTGCATAGGCCTGGGCCAGATGCAGGGTCAGCGCAGAAAGAAGTGGACACGTACCCCCATCCCTACCCCAGTAGCTATCTTCAACTGACAACTGCTCACAAATGAAAAATTAGTTTTATTTTCCCAGTGGAGTCTCACTGGATATATAAGCCACACATAAGGGTAGGCCTCATGCCCAGCATTAAATGGAGAACAGAAACCAAGCTCAGTGGTATTTTTGTTGATTGTTTTTTGATCTCATAGTGCCTTCTTTGCTTTTTAAAAAAATCTTACTGGTCTTTTGGTTGTATATTATGGTTTTCAAGTTTGTGTTTTTATGGGGTTTTGTGTGTGTTTCTTGCGCTTTAACAGCCTTGGCCATTATTATGACATGGTAGAAAGTGGAAGGACAGAAAAGGATGACCAGTGTGTACTCATGGCCAAAGAGAAAGTGGACCAACTTCTCCCAGCAAGCCCTTTGATAGCAACTCTGCTCTTGTGATCTACACACCTGACAGGCCCCGCCTCCCAGCACGGCTGCGCTGGCCATGGACTGCATTACCCAAGCACATGAACTGAGGATACATACTCATAACATAATAGTATCTGTCTGGCAACCTGTCTATGTCATCTAAGCTAGCTGATTTGTCAGCACACAATTGCCTGTTGCGTTTCTTCTAATCCTTTGCATGTCCACATGGGCAGTAACAGTGCTCTCCTCTTCACTCCTGATGTTGGTAAATTGCGACCCCTCTGTGTCGTAGTTAGTCCAGATGAACTGTGCTCCGTCTTGTCAGTCTTGTTAAAGGAGCCTTTTGTTTTTACTTCATTGATTTTCTTTGTAGATTTTCTGTTTCATCAATTTCCATTCTAATCTTCGTTATTTCTTTCCTTCTTTAGGCCTAACTTGCTGTTTTTTCCCCCCTCAGCCAATACTGCTAATTGTCTTGCTTTGTCATCCTGGGTTAGTCGGTTCAACATTCAGAGCTGTAGTTCCTCGTTTACCATTAATGCTAGGACATCCCGCATTGAGGGAATGAGATGAGGGAACGGAGATGAAGTACTTGGTCCTGAGCCTAGCACAGAAGCAGAGCTTACCAAATGTTAGCTTCTGTTACCTTCTTTCAAAAGGTTTATATATTTATATTAGTGTGTATGATGTATGTGTGGAGAGCACACAGGAGTAGAAGTTAGAGAAAAACATTATGTGCTTGGTCCTCTTCTTCCACCCTCTCGGGGGTTCTGGTTGCTTAAAATGCCCTCATCCCTTCTTTTCCTTTGGAACTCCTTTGTCCCCTTGTTCATCCCCAAGCCTCTTGCCATTTACTACTATTGTGATCTTATGAAAGTTTCTGGCCAAGATCAGTAGAGATGTCTCATTCCTCAGGTGCTGCATGGTCCAGATGAACAAACCCCTCTGCTGTGCATATTCACTTCCTGACTCCAGAATCCAGAATGTTATTATGTTGAATTACTTCCTAACTTGAAATGAATATTTGATTAGAAGAACTGGATTTTTTTTTTAGTGTGAAAGACCCCTCTCTTCTCAGAAGGAATAAGGATTGTAACAAGCATCCCGGTGGAAACTCTTGACCTCTATGAAGAATACGGCCACATTCCCGTAGTGAATTTGGAGAGCCTCTGGGACATCAGAAGTCTTTGTACATCAGATAGAAGCTAGTGATATGAGCTAGATCTTCTCTGAGCATATTCAAATAACTGTAGGTCAGTTACCTTGTCGGAGTTCTCAGTCTCCCTTGGAAGACATGCCCTGGGCCCTCACTCCAGACACTACGAAGCTCTGATCTCTGGCCGTTTTTCTGGTTCATGAACTCCATCACCAAGGACTGTAAACAATGCTCGGTGGAGCCTTGCTAATGTTTTGTGCCTTGAGAGTTCTTGCACAAGAGTCACCCCATCTTCCACTGTCTGTCCCCACATGCTCCTTTCTTCCAAAGCTTTGAGAATAAACAAGTAACCCCAAAATACTGTTATCGAGGGCGTAGAGACACTGTCCCAATCATTCCCCTGATGGTGTATTTTGCCAGGGGTTCGCACTGTGAGACTCCACATTCACCTGGGGAATGGCTGGAAATGCAAATTCATTGCTGCACAGAAGACTAACTTAATAAGAAATTTCAGATGGGACTTGGCACTCTATATTTTATCAATTATTAGAGCTGGTACTCATATCCTCTTGAGTTTCAAGAGCCATTACATTAAGCATCCAACTCCTGCTCCCCATTCTGTTTTATTTCATAAAGTGGCAAACATACTATAGACTTTACTAACCAATGAAGGGCTGTCATCCAGCAGGATAGTAGCTTTTATCCATGTATTACATTCAAATGCTGAAGCAAAACCTACTTATTCAAGTGTTAGTATTTTCCTTTGTATCGAGGATGCTATGTGACCACACCTGTTAACTTTTCTGTAAACTGGACCGTTATCTCTGCCTATGGTCCCTTGCCACTCATTTCAAAAGGATGTCACTGGTTACACAGGGGTCCTTTCCTGATATCAAGAAGAATGGAGTGAGACCAGGGCCATTCTCATATAGTATCATGCATATGGAACCAGAAGCAAACAGAAGAGAGTCTTAACTGTGTTTATAAACGTTCCTTACATTCTAACTCAGGGATTCTTTGAATAATGATGGGAACTCTCCTCATCCTTTGATTCCTGTCATATTAAACGGTTTTCATGACAACCAGCTCTTGAAGCCTAGGGAACGATGCATTGATGATGGTTAATGTTTGTTTCCAAATAGATTGGCTTTAGGCTCACCCAGAAGACAGACTTCTGGGCATATTGGGAGGGGCCATTTAGATTGGATTAACTAAGGTGGGAAGATGCACCCAAAGAGTGGGCCGAAAAATGTCATGGACTTGGACTGAACAGAGAAAAAGAAAACAAGAAAAGCACCAGCACTCCCCCGATTCTGCTTCCTGACCATAGGTGCTATGTGACTGGTCACGCATGCTCCTGCCATCCTCTCTTCGCCACCACGGTGGAGTGCACCTTCTCACAGAACCAAAATCAAATGATGTAAAGGACTTTCTTAAGTAACTTCTTGTCAAATATCTGGTCACAGCTGGGAGAAAAGTAAAAACTACCTCCAAGTATACCTGTGGATGCTCTCAGATTCCAAGCAAGGTTCACTGGGTGTCGCAAACAACACGGCATCTGCATGTTGTCCAGAAAATGACTTTTGTTCTAGGAAGGTACACTGGCTCATTTTGTGGGTCAATTTGACCCAAGCTAGAGTCATTGGAGAGGAAGGAGCCTCAGCTGAGGAAATGCCTCCAGAGATCCAGCTGTAAGGCATTTTCTCAATTAGTGATCAACGGGGGAGGGTTCAGCTCATGGTGGGCAGTGCCATTCCAGGACTGCTGGCCATGGGTTTTTATAAAAAAGCAGGCTGAGCAAGCGAGGGGAAGCAAGCCAGTAAGCAGCCCTCCTCCATGGTCTCTGCATCAGCTCCTGCCTCGGGAACCCTGCCCTGTTCGAGCTTCTGTGCAGACTTCCTTTGGTGATGAACAGCAATGTGGAAGTGTAAGCTGAATAAACCCTTTCCTCCCCAACTTGCTTTTAGTCATGGTGTTTTGTTGTATCAATAGAAACCCTAAGACAGTGGGGAAAATGAATAAAGTCTATGGTTTGGAGGGCTGATTTATTTCCAAGGAGGCAATGGTTTTATGTTTGAGTTTACTTCAAAGCCACCTTGACCCACTTAAACCTTCTTGGTTGTTTTCAGTCAGAGATACTTGACATCTGTTCTCTTCCATTATCCTATCCAGTCTCATGCAATGTCCAGCCTAGCATATATTTATAATTCCAATGCTGTTCCACACTCTTCTACAGCCCATTCAAGAGCACTGTAGCACTTCTTGTGACTTCCCATGAGAGGAAATCAGACAGGATTTAGTTGAAAAAGTTCACTTTTAATTTTCCGAGGCACAGGCTACAGGAGTAGGGTGGGCTTAGGATCATACTTCACGCATCCAGGATAGCAGCTCCTTTTCCATCAAGACTTGCTTCTGTCCCTTTACTCCATGTAATGCCATTGTCCTTCAAGTGGGCTCCCTAGGAAAGAGCTCCTCTATCTCAATACTTCCTAAATCATAAGGAATCCTACAAAGGCAGAAACTGAATAGCACTCGGTTCAGGACTGCTAAGGACATATAATAGAGGGCAGATGTAGATATCCATCTAAATTTGGGAGAGTACAAGGTCAGACATGGTATTTCAGTGAAAACTCAGAATTTCTAATCATTCGAGATGTTTGCTTAGCATGTGATATTTCCATAAATGCACATAGCATGCACTGAAAAATATCCACACTTTTTCTACACACCCCTTTCCAATTTGTAGTAATCACTGTTGTGGAGAGGGGGGGGGAGGGAGAGAGGGGGGGAGACTATAACACTTAACACTTTCTGTGTCTGGTATATTTCATCTAGTGCCCTCAAATTTCTTCCATTTTGCTGAAAAATGATAGGATTTCATTCTTCTTTGTGGCTGAAAAATACCTCATTGTGTATGTATACACACCACATGTTCATTATCTCCTCAGCTGTTGACTGGTACCTAGAATGGTCCCATATGTTATCTACAGAGTATTATAGTACTTCAATAAACATGGCTGTG
Source organism: Microtus pennsylvanicus (assembly GCF_037038515.1). Lineage (NCBI taxonomy): Eukaryota > Metazoa > Chordata > Mammalia > Rodentia > Cricetidae > Microtus > Microtus pennsylvanicus. The sequence continues at coordinate 88,199,263 of NC_134601.1, read as the reverse complement.
CAGGTGTCTGGTCTGCTGATTTTGTTTCTTTTGGATCCATACATGGAAGTGGGAAAAGCGGCATCATATGGCATATCTACTTTTAGAGTTTTTGAGAAGTCTTCATACAGCAGCAATGCTGCACGAACTTACATTGCCACCGCTATTATATCAGAGTTCCTCCTTATCCACATCCTCGGCAGCATTTGCTAATTGTTTGGACAATAGCTATTCTAACTAGAGTGAGCTAGAATTCTGTATTCTAGTGACTAATGAGATTGAACGTTTTTTCATATATTTGTTGGTCAATGTATTTCTTCTTTTGATAAGATTCAGATCACTTGCCATTTTTAATGGGATTACTGGTTTTTTTTCTGTGAGTTTTTTTTTTACTTCCTTATGTAGTCTGCACATTAGCCCTCTGTCAGATTAATCACCAGCCACGATTTTATTTCATTTCCTAGGTTGCCAATTCACTTTGCTGATTGTCTCCTTTTCTGTGCAGAAGCTCTGTAGATTGGTGTGATTTCATTGTCAGTGTTTGGTTTTGGTTTCTACTCTTGTGGTTATACCCAGAAAAAAATACTGCCAATTGTTATGGTTTGGGCCCCTGGTCCCTCGTGGCTTGTCTCTTTTTTAATTTATTTATTTATTTATTTATTTATTTATTTATTTATTAAGGATTTCTGCCTCTTCCCCTCAACCGCCTCCCATTTCCCTCCCCCCTCCCCGATCAAGTCACCCTCCCTCATCTGCTCGAAGAGCAATCAGGGTTCCCTGACCTGTGGGAAGCCCAAGGACCGCCCACCTCTATCCAGGTCTCCAAAGGTGAGCATCCAAACTGCTTAGGCTCCCCCAAAGCCAGTACGTGCAGTAGGATCAAAAACCCACTGCGATTGTTCCTGAGTTCTCAGTATTCCTCATTGTCCTCTATGTTCAGCTTGTCCGGATTTATCCCATGCTTTTTCAGACCCAGGCCAGCTGGCCTTGGTGAGTTCCCGATAGAACATCCCCATTGTCTCAGTGTGTGGGTGCACCCCTCGCGGTCCTGAGGTCCTTGCTCGTGCTCCCTCTCCTTCTGCTCCTGATTTGGACCTTGAGATTTCTGCCCCGTGCTCCTCTGTCTCTGTCTCCTTTCATCACCTGATGAAGGTTAATATTCATGAGGATGACTATGTGTTTGTCTTTAGGTTCACCTTCTTACTTAGCTTCTCTAGGAACATGCATTATAAACTCATTGTCCTTTATTTATGGCTAGAAACCAAATATGAGTGAGTACATCCCATGTTCCTCTTTTTGGGTCTGGCTTACCTCACTCAGGATAGTGTTTTCTATTTCCATCCATTTGTATGCAAAATTCAAGAAGTCCTTGTTTTTTACTGCTGAGTAATACTCTAATATGTATATATTCCATACTTTCTTCATCCATTCTTCCGTTGAAGGGCATCTAGGTTGTTTCCAGGTTCTGGCTATTACAAACAATGCTGCCATGAACATAGTTGAACATATACTTTTGTTGTATGATAGGGCCTCTCTTGGGTATATTCCCAAGAGTGGTATTGCTGGATCCAGCGGTAGGTTGATTCCGAATTTCCTGAGAAACCGAAAGACTGCTTTCCAGAGTGGTTGCACAAGTTTGCATTCCCACCAGCAATGGGTGAGTGTCCCCCTTTCTCCACAACCTCTCCAGCTTAAAGAGACAGGAAAACATAACACCCGTGACTTGAGTTTTATTCTAGGAGATTCAGATCTCAGTGTAGGTCTTTGACTCATTTTGAGTTGATTTTATTTTTGAGACAGGGAACTACTATGTAATTCATGATGGCCTTGAACTCATGACCTTGTCTTAGCCTCCTGAGTACTAGGATTTCAGGCGTGCACCACTGTGCCCAGCTTGTTAATTTTTATTCAGGCTGAGAAATATGCATCATGTTTCAGTCTTCTAAAGCAGGCTATATTTAAGCATCTTTATTTTCTAATAAATGTCTTTGATTATGAGTCTATTTCTCAGTACCACTTTGGCTGCTTCCTACTGGTTTTGATAATTAATGTTGGCATTGCCATTAACCTCCAAATAATTGACAATTTGTGTTTTTATTTCCTGTTTAACCCGTTAATTTAGAATATGTTTTAAATATCACAATTTTGGATATTGCCATGGTCTGATTGTGTTTTCCTGATTCATATGTTGAGACTTAATCACTATTTTGATGCTATTAGAAGGTAGAGCCTTTGGGAGGAAATTATGCCTGGGATTGATGTTCTTATTATAAAAGAGGCTCCAGCTGGCTGGCTAGCTAGCGTGTGCCACCTTGTAAGGTTGTTACCCATAAAGGTTTCTTCTTGGCTCTTGTCTTTTCCCAGGAGAGATTTCAGCTGAGAGATGGCTAGTTTAAGGATATTTTTATTTAGCAAAGCAAAGTGCCCATTCCAAAGAGAATTGGCACAAGCTCTCCTGAAGATGGATGGCAGCTCATTGGGTTCTGTCTAGCAGATTCAAAGAAGTTTCTTAATGTCCCCTTGTGTGATGTCATTGTTAAGTTTTCCCCCTTGGGTTCCTTCTTCATTTTACCCCACTCTGCTACGCAGGTCTGGAGTCAAGATGCCCCTGCAGGCTTTCCTTCCCTCAGGATGTTCACTGGTGGCCATGTATGGTTGGTGGGAAAGTGTCTTGGTGCCTCAGTTTCAGATACAGCAGAGAGAACCCAACTGTAGCTTTAAGAATGATGAGCCACAACAATGCTTCCAAATCACCAGGAGACACAGTTACCAAGATAAAGCAGCAGTTTCCTTGGTTACCTCACGTCTAGTTCCTTTTTACCCTGCCAGGATGTATCTAACCTCAAAAAGGGTGCATGTACAGGACAACCTCCTCCTTCCTGCTCATGTTTGCCTAGCTATCTACTCGAACATTGGCACGAGGAGAAAGCATCAACTATGCATGAGACAGGAGCAGGCCCTCACCAGACATCAAATCTGACAATACCTTTTGGACTTTTCAGCTGCCAGAACTGTGAGAAATGAGTTTATGATCTCTATAAGCTTCCTTCTCTATGGCGTTTTTAAATTTTTAATAGCAACATGAACATACTAAGACCAACATTTATCTTTTTACTTTTAAAACTTATTGAATTGTGCTCAATAATACAGTCTATATACCATAAACATTTAAAACTGTTTTCCGAAAGCTGGGTGTGATGCTACACACTTGTAATCTCATCAACTGGGAGGCAGACAGAGGCAAAACACATGAATTTAAGGCCAACCTGGGCTACATGACATGACCCTGCCTCAAAATTTCTTTTATCAAGATAATTTATACAAACAATCCATATATATTTGAAAGAATACATATTTTATTAAATACATATAAATAAATGTATGCTGTTCATATCATCAAGGTAGTTAATTTTGTTAGTCAATACCTCCCTGTTTTTAATTATCATTACTTTTAAATTTTTATATACTTTATTTTTTGTGTATAGGTGTTTTGCCTGCATATATATTTGTGAATGGTTCCCAAGGAAGCCGGAAGCCAGAAGTCAGTGTTGGATTCTCTGCAACTAGAGTTATAGGCAGTTGTGAGCTGACGTGTGGCTGCTGAGAATCAAACCTGAATCCTCTGGAAGAGCAGCCAGTGCTCTTCTTTAATCCTTGAGCCACCTCTCCAGCCCTGGATCTATTAGTTTTTCAATTTCTGAAATGTATGTTAAAATCTTTCACTTGGCATTTGCAATTGAAATTTTCTCTTTATAATTAATGTTTCATATATTTGAACCAATCTCCTAGATGCATATGGTTTAATCTGCTTTATACTTTGCTCCTTTAATTAATATAGAATTTCCTTCTTTGTCCCCTTAATGATATTTCATTGGCCAATAACAATATTAAATTTTTAATATTAAAAAGAAAGCTTAGTATTAAACTTAATATTGTCTGGCATATCACTTTCTGTCCATTCGAATTCTCAGTCTTCCCATTTTATTTTAAGTATTCATTTTCTTCTCTACTCACACTAAAACCTCTGTGATTTATTAAATGAATTTGGCCTCTTCACACAAAGTTTTATTGATCATTCATGTATGTTTTCTATCTATTTTGACTTTGTTTATTCTGGAATGAAAAAGGGATATCCTTTGCTCAGCTCTTGTGAAATATAGGCATCCAAAAAGCAGGGATTGGAGGACTGGACAGGCAAACATGTAGTTTAACGTCTTGCATGTCAATGTGACCCTGGTAGCTTGGTACCCTTAGATGAGCACCTTTTATGCTAATGTTACAAACTGGTTCTGACCTGCTGCAAAATCAACTGTTCCAGGATTTCTGGAATGAAACAGCGAACTCAAGATTTAGGTGTTCTCTAATTCAGATGATGGCAGCTAATCTTTTCTGAGTGGTAGGTACCAGGTGGTGTTCTACACTCCACTCTCATCACTCTGAATAGAAAGTAAGTACAGTGCATTGGTAAGGTATCCAGGCGAGACTGCACACTGCCTAGCATTGGCAGCATCCGCCTCCTCTACCTTGGCTATAGTACAAGTGAACACTAATCTTCCCCAAATACACAAAACAAACAGCCAGTCTTTACCCTGAAGGTTATTTGTTCCTTCATTTAACGAACACCCACCAAGCATCTATTTATATTTGTTTCTAGTCTCTTCTCCCAGGGAGCTTACACTCTAGCAAGAAAAGCAGATAATAAACAAAACAACAACAGCAACAAATAAAGATAAAAATTCCCAACAGTGTTATGTTCAGAAGAACATATAGAATGAATGAGAGTGACGAAAGGGAGTGGATGGGGCTACTTTTAGGCTGGTGATGCGTGTATCTCGAGGGGGCATAGATGGTATGCCTTTATTTCTGACTGCACAGTAAGATGAGGTCAGAGATAGCTTCTCTGTAACTTGAATCTAATATGTTGATAATGAAAACAGAGAAATGTGCATTTGGCAACAGGCTTTTCAGACAGAAGGAACCGGCTAGGAGGTAGATTTTGATGTGTTTAAAGCAAAGCGAGAAGATCAGTGTGGTCAAAGGCAAGTAGAGACCTAACCTGATGGGATTAGACATCAGAGGATGGTTAGTGTCTCCTAAGCCATGCTTGCGAGTTGACTTTATTCAGAATGGGCTATCTATTTTTTTCTTTTGCTTGTTTTAGCTATGCCTGTTGGATTTTGTTGTTGCTTTTAATCATGCTAATTTTGCTTCTTACTTTTTCTTTTCTTTTTTGAGGTAGGGTATCACAGTGCAGTTCCTGCTGGTATTGAACTCTCAATGATCCTGCATCAACATCTTGAATGCTGGGATTATAGGCCCTCTCTCCCTCATTTCTCCCCCACTTTGTTTATCTCTCTCCGTCTCCCTGTTCCCCTCCCCCCTCATGTGTGTGTGTGTGTTACTCTCCCCCTCTCTCCATATGCTTATTTCTAAGTAAATGCTCTACCACCAAGTTCCATTCCTGCCCTTAATTTCCAATCCTATAACAAATTAGAATCATATAATTATTCATCCATCATGAAACTTCATCAATTAACATATAATCTAATTTCACATATACCCTCCACTCTCCTCATGCACTTTTAAGTATTAAGCATAACTCAGCATATCCTTTAATCTATAAATACTTTATTATACATCCCCAGAAATGACTCGGTGTTTTAAAATATTACCACAATATGTTGAAGGGATTTATACATTAGAGTGGTGTGGTGTGATGTGTATTTTAAAAGTTGCTCTGGCAACTTATGAAGAACAGATTATAGGTACTCATGGGTGGCAATGAAGAGATTGGCAGGGCTCCTGCAGTGGTTCAACAGACAGATGGAGGTGGGTAGTCCACGAGCAGCACTAGAGATGGAAACAGGCTGGGATAATGAAGATACACAAGTAACAGTAGCTAGTCCCCAAACCCAGGAAACCTTGTAATTACAACATCATAAGAGAGCTTCTGCCCTAAGACCACAGTTCCTTTGTCAGCACCATCTAGATGCTTTCAGGAAAGATGATGGTCCTGGGAGACTCCACCCTGGGATGGACGGGGATGGTTGCTTTGTAGGTCATCCAAACCACTGGGGCTGAGGTGGACAAATATTTGTTGCCTGAGTGTATCTCCACTTCCCGGCTCTGAGGTACATGATTGGTACTGACCATGGCGTCACAACACTAACAGCACTGCCAGAATGGCCAACACATAGTCAATCTGGTGATCCAGGCTCCTGCCTGCTAGTTAGACAGCTGCCAACTCACGGAGATCAAGGGCTTCTCGAGGCCTAAGCTAGGGTGCTAGGCCAGCCAAGAGCATTCTACTCACAGAATTCCCTAGGTGTAGCCAAGGAGGAAAAGTCAAGAACAAGTTGAAAGGATGAGGTAGAATGTAAGAGTGTACTGGGGGACAGAAGTAGGCTGTGAGATGACAGGTGGGGATGTGGGAGGAAGATGCCAAACACATCACATTGTTGATGTTAAGAGAATCAATTCAAGGATGGGAAGCCATGCACACTACAGGATGTAAGTGGTTCAGGGTAAAGGATGCAAATCATTCAGAGTGTCAGAGGCTAGACCTAGCTATTTGGTTTGCGATGAAGATGGAGATGGTGGTAGTTGGTACCAGGAATCTGGTCAGGCAGAATAAGAAGCTGGCAGATACTTCTCTGCTCATCTACTGCTTTCAGGGTTACAGAGAAGGATGTATGTCTAACAAAGCTCTCAGTTCCCCGAAAATCCCAGAATGCTCTGAATTTCTTTAGTAGAAAGAGGCTGGGAGGTTGTAGGGCCAGTCTTGAGCATCTGTGATATGTGGGTGTCCACTGTATGGGGGGGTGGTTCTAACTTACTGTTTTGGAAAGATGATAAAATATGTCTGCCCGCCATTTCCTCAAGAGATTTTGGTCAACAGTAGTAGCACAAACACCTTGGACTCTGGTACAGGTTTCCTTTTTCATAGATTCAGGCTCTAGAAGCGAGAAAGATAGTTTTCTCCCTCCAGGCCTGGGAAGAGGAAGCTTCCTGAGCTCATGCTCCAAGAATATCTCTCTAGAAGCCACACATTTGGCCGGCACTTCAGCTACTGGCAGAGTGGGCTGTCCAGCTGCCTGAGAGGCCCGCATTAAGAGCTGACAACAGTAGATCAACGTAGAAGTAGCTGCCCTACAGCGGGGAAGACAGGAAATGGGTGACTACAAAAGTCAGCAATCTCTCTAAAGTCAGCCTAGGTCAGGGCCTCTGGAGGAGTTGTAATAGGCTTTGCGCAGAACTCTGGATGATAATGATGTCGAACAAGATGATGATGGATGATAATGGCGCTGATGATGACGGTAATGCAACAGTGGGTATTCGTTGAACATGTATTGTGTAGCAGACATTATGCTAAGTGCTTCATTTATATGTATATAATAAATACATGCATATATATATGTATATATGGAGTCTCACTTAAGTATCATAGCCACCCTGAAAGGCTCTTATTAAACTTTTTTCTGATGCTTCTTTTTTGTTATTTATTTATCTATCTATTTATTTTTATTTATTTATATTTTTGATATTATAATTTAATTACACTATTTCTCTTTTCCCTCTCCTACCTCCAAACTCTATAGATTATCCCCACTATTCTTCAAATTAATGTTCTCTTTTTTCAAAAATTATTGTTTTGAATGCATATATATTTTTATGCACATATAGATGTAAATACAACTTGTTGAGTCCATATAATGTTACTTGTACATATGTTTTCAGGCCTGACTTTGCCACAAGAAAACTCAGAGAAGCTAATAGATTTGTCCAAGATTACCAGCTAGTGAGTGACTGAGGTCAAGTTCAAATGCATTCAGTCTGACCTCAGAGCTTGGGACCTGAGTTCTCTGCTTGAGGAAACCACTGAGAGTATCTATATTACTCCCCCCACCAACCTTACTGTGACAAACATCTGACCAATGCCACTCAAGTGTGCCTTTTGTTTTACTTTGGCTTGGGTTAGAGACTGCCGTCCCTCCTGACAAGGAAGGCCTGGTAAGGAGAGCACCTGGAGATTGCAGGCTTACCCAAATCCATGGATCCCCTTTGATTGGGCAAAAGACTCAGAGTCGTAGTTCCAGTCAAGCAGAAAACAACGATTGGTTTCCAGTATACATTCTAATCATGTTCCCTAGGGACTCACTGGATCACACACCCCACTGACAACACCTGAGACAGCTCATTGTATGAGAGACCAGCTTCTACACTGTTTTCCAAGTATATTATACCAGTCTTCACACATTTCCAGCAACATCATGGAACACCAAGACACAGAGGCCAACTGGCCATACCTTGACTCTTAGTGACACATTATTTAAATTTCTTTTTCACGGGCTGGTGGTGGTGCACGCCTTTAATCCCAGCACTTGGGAGGCAGAGGCAGGCTAATCTCTGTGAGTTCGAGGCCAGTCTGATCTACAAGAGGAGGTTCTGGGACAGGCTCCAAAGCTACCAGGAGAAAGCCAACAACTGTTTTTCCATGTATATGTTGACTGTGTGTGGTACTGTATTAAATAAAGACATCACTATATAATGAACATGCTCCCTTCATGTCCCATTCTTCCCCAACCCCTTAATACCCTTAGTTCTCCAAAATTGTTTTACTTCTACTTTTATTTCATGCAAACATGTATAATTTTATGTATCTATATAAAATCTAGGAGCCACAAACTGGAGAAAGCATAGTATTTATCTTTCTTTCTTTTTTTAAAAAATTTATTTATTTATTGAGGATTTCTGCCTCCTCCCCGCCACTGCCTCCCATTTCCCTCCCCCTCCCCCGATCAAGTTCCCCTCCCTCATCAGCTCGAAGAGCAATCAGGGTTCCCTGACCTGTGGGAAGTCTATTACAGAGCTACAGTATTGAAAACAGCTTGGTATTGGCATAAAAACAGAGAAGTCGACCAATGGAATTGAATAGAAGACCCTGACTTTAACCCACAAACCTATGAAAACCTGATTTTCGATAAAGGAGCTAAAAGTATACAATGGAAAAAAGAGAGCATCTTCAACAAATTGTGCTGGCAAAACTGGATGTCAACCTGTAGAAGAATGAAAATAGACCCATGTCCATCACCATGCACAAAACTCAAGTCAAAATGGATTAAAGACCTCAATATCAGTCCGAACACACTGAACCTGATAGAAGAGAAAGTGGGAAGTACTCTACAACACATGGTCACAGGAGACCACTTCCTACATATAACCCCAGCAGCACAGACATTAAGGGCCTCATTGAATAAATGGGACCTCCTGAGACTGAGAAGCTTCTGTAAAGCAAAGGACACTGTCACTAAGACAAAAAGGCAACCCACTGACTGGGAGAAGATCTTCACCAACCCCGCAACTGACAAAGGTCTGATCTCCAAAATATATAAAGAACTCAAGAAACTAGACCGTAAAAGGCAAATCAACCCAATTATAAAATGGGGCACTGAGCTGAACAGAGAATTCTCAACAGAAGAACTTCAAATGGCCAAAAGAAACTTAAGGTCATGCTCAACTTCCTTAGCAATCAGGGAAATGCAAATCAAGACAATTTTAAGATACCATCTTACACCTGTCAGAATGGCTAAAATATAAAACACCAATGATAGCCTTTGCTGGAGAGGTTGTGGAGAAAGGGGTACACTCATCCATTCCTAGTGGGAATGCAAACTTGTGCAACCACTCTGGAAAGCAGTGTGGCGGTTTCTCAGGAAATTCGGGATCAACTATTTATCTTTCTGAGACTGATTTATTTGGCCTAACTATGATTGACTCCAGTTTCCTGCAAAAGACTTACCTTTGTTCTTCTTTATGGTGAAGAAGTTTGTCAGTTTTCCTTATTCATTCCTCTGTTGCTGGGCATCTATGTTGGTTCCATAACTGTCCCCTGTGGACAATGGTGAAGTAAATGTTGGTGTGTAAGTCTCCCAGTGATACGTTGATGTGTAGCTTTAAGGAAAAGACTTAGGACTGGTACATCTGGGTCAAGTGGTAGTCTAGTTTGAGTTTAAGTTTTCTTTTTAAGGAATCTCCCCATATTGATGTCCCTAGTGACTGAACTGGTTTGTCACCCAGCAGCTTGTAAAAATTCCCTTTAATCCACATCCTGCCCAGAATTTGGTGTTACTTGCTTTTTAAAGACCATCTTTCCAAGTCAGATGGGGTGGAATCTCAGTGTAGTTTTGACTTGCATTTTTTCTGATGGCTGGTGAGACTGAAGATGTTTTCATGTGTATTGGCTATTTGTACTTCATCTTTTGAAGATTATTCATTTCATCATCTGTACCAGGCATTTTCTTTCGGGGCAACAACCAGCTCCCAAATCATGATATGGAGATTTTTTATTAGTTATGAATGCGCAACCTTAGCTTAACTCTTTTTTGACTCATTCTTTTAACTTAACCTGTTTCTCTTTATCTACCTTTTGCCTTGGTACTTTTTACTTTTCTTTTCTTCTGTATATCTTACTTCCACTTCTTCTTGTGTCTGCTTGTTGGTGGTTGCCTGGCTTCTTGCCCCAGCCGTGTCCCTCATTCTCTCCTTCTTCTCCTGTTCTTTTCTTCTCTTATTAAGCCTAGGTTGCTCCTCCTATTTATTTTCCCTGCATTCTAGCCCCACCTATCTTTTCTCTTGCCTAGCTATTGGCCATTTAGCTCTTTATTAGGCCAATCAGGTGCCTTAGGCAGGCAGGGTGAAACAGATGCAACATATCTTTACATAATTAAGCACACATCCTTACATCACTAAATGCAGCATCAACAAAAGTAACACACCTTTACACAGTTAAAGTAATATTCTACAGAGTAAACAAATGTAGCACATCTTTACCCTGCTAAAACAGTATTTCATAAAAATTATACATTTGTTTATTAGGTGTTTTGATTCTTCAGTTCATTGTATATCCTAGATATTAATATTAGGTCAGCTTAATAGCTAACAAATAATTCTCTACTATTCTAAAATTTGTCTCTTCACTTTATTAGCTGTGCCTTTTTGTGAGAAAACCTTTTTGTAATCCCATGAGATCTCATTTGTCTAATGTCAAAATTATTTACTAGACAAATATAGTATGATTTGGAAGGCCTTGCCCATGCCTACATCTTAAGTTCTTTTTCCTTTGACATATACAAAGTTTCATGAATTGCATTAATGTTTTTGACACATGTGGAGTTAATTTTAACATTTATTTATTTATCTCCCACTGTGTGTATGTGAGTGTGCACCATGATGCATAACGAGTTGCCAGAGGACAACTGACGGGAGTTACTTCTCTTCTTTTAACACATACACCCGGGTCCTTGTCCCTCATATTGGACTTGGGTCACCAGGCGTGACAGCAAGTACCTATACTCCCTGAGCAATTTCACTGGCCCTGGAATTGGTGGACAGGGCAAGAGACAGAGATCTAGTTTCATTTTCCCACATATGGGTATCCAGCTTTCCTAGTACCAGTTGTTGAAGAGTGTCTTTTCTTCACTATGTATGTCTGGCATCCTTGTAAACAAGTCATATGGTTGAGGTTGTGCAGGTTTATAAATGGGTCCTCTACTCTGTTCCGTCAATGGATGTGTTTTTGTGCCAAGATTTGTGTTGCTATGACTCGGTAGCACACATTGAGCTGCGGTATGGTGATGCAACCCAGGGTGTTGTTTTTGCCCTAGGATTGCTTTGGATAGTCAGGATCTTTTGTACTTCCATATGAATTTTAAATTTTCTTTTTATTTATGTGAAGAATAACATTGAAATTGAAATATTTTATTAAACTGGGTGGCATAAACCCATTTTCATGTAAGTTTGCCATGTACTTCAAGTATATTCTCCTTCCCCAGTGCCCTCCCTTCCTTTACCCTTCCTCCTTCCATCAGTACCCACGGTCCTCTGAGATAATTTCACATCTACTTTCATGTCATTCATGCACATATGATTTTATGTATCTATATAAAATCCAGGACTTACGCATGATTGAAAACATGCAATATTTGTCTTTCTGAGAGTGATTTAATTTGTGTAATATGGTTGTCTCCAGCTGTATACATTTTTCTATAAAGGATATGACTTTATCCTTTGCCACGGCTTAAAAATTTTCTATTGTATAAGATGAACTATAAATGGCCAGTAACCATATAGAAAATGTTCGACCTCATTAACCATGAGAGACATGCAAATTAAAACTACATTGAAGTTCTGTCTCATCCCAGTCAGAAAAGCAGTCATTAAGAAAACAGAAAATATTGGTCAGGATGTAGACAAAAAGGAATCTTTATATCCTGCTAGTTGAAATGTTAATTAGTTCAGCTACTATGGAAATCAGTATGGAGGTTCCTTAACAAACTAAAAATAAGCAATGAAATTCTGATGGATGCTGCATTGAGTATGTAGGCTGTTTTTGGCAATATAGCTGCTTTTACAATAATAATTCCTCCAAACTATGAACATGAAAGGTTCTCAAGTTTATTCTTTAGTGTTTTAAAGTTTTCTTTGTAGAGGTCTTTCACTACTCTGCTTATATTTATCCCTGTGTTCTTAAATTTATAGTATTTTTATTTTTATATAATAATTACATTTCTGCTCTTCCCATTCCTCCCTTCAGTCCCACTCATGTAACGCCTTTTCATTTCTCAAAATTGTGACCTTTTTTAAAATACACACACACACACACACACACACACACACACACACACATCTCTAGAAACATAAATACAACCTGCTCAGTCTGTAAAATGTTACCTGTATATATATGATCTCAGGGCTGATCATTTGGTATCAGTTAACTAATTGTGAGCTTGTTCCTTAGGAACGAAATTCTTTCCATTCTCAGTATTCCCCAGTTCTTTGTATAGAGTTGAGGCTCCATAAGATTTCCTTCTTCCATGTTAGCTTATCCATTGGTATCATCATTGTGTAGGCAACCATGTTGTTGAGACTTCATTGGTGTAGCCTCTCTGAAACACAATCTCTCACCGAGCATCCTATTCCTCTCTGATTCTTTGATCTTTCTACCCCTTGTTTAGCAATGATCCCGTAGACTAAGGTGGGAAACTTGTGTTGCAGATGAATCAGTTGGGACAGGGCACCATATGATCTCTTGTTCTCTGCATTTTCATCTGTTGTGCTTTTCTGTAATGGTCTCAGTTTCAAAGAGAAGTTTCTCCAATGAGAAATGAGAATTACACTTATCTATGATTGTCAGGATAAATATTTAGATTGCAGTCAGGGATTGTATTTGTTTAGTAAAGTGGCCATTGTAGGTTCTCCTCCAAAATTCATGACTTCACTAGAACCAAGTTGATGGATAGGTTTCTAATGCCAGGCATGGTACTTGCTAAGTGGGCCTCAAGTTCAATTATTGACCAACAGTTGCGTGCATAATATTCCTATGGTTCAAAAAGTAATTGTGAGTGCAATTATTTTTCTGATTTCTTTCTCAGCATGTTGATTACTGCTATATAGATGACTTCTGATTTCTTACATTAATTCTGTGTCCTGCCAACTCCACAGAAGTGGTTATCAGCTCTAAGAGTGTTCTGGTGTGTCTTTCAGGTCTCGTATGTATAGAATTATATCATAGGTAAATAAAGATAGCTGGACTTCTTTTTTTCCTATTTTTCCTATTTGCATTCATTTATTCCCTTCTATTGTCACCAATACTTCAAATATTATGTTGAATAAGAGTGGATACAGTGGAAACCATTGTCTTGTTCTTGATTTTTAGTGAAAATATTTAGAGTTTTCTCCTATTTAGTATGTTAGATATAATTTTGTTATAGATAATCTTTATTAGGTTGACATATGTTTCTCCCACTCCTTGCTTTTTCAGGCCTTTTATCATGAAAGAATTTGAGGTTTTTTTTTTTTTATCAAAACCTTCTCCTACATCTATTGAGACGATCTTGCAGTTTCTATCCTTGAGTCCATTTATTGATTTGCATATGTAGGGCCATCCCTGTGTTTCTGGAAAGGGCAGATCACTTCAATAGGAATTTGTGTACTTTATTTCATTTTCCCCAAGGACCAATAACAATGGCTTATAAGTACTATTAGTATTCTTTTGATGACTATGCACATGGAATAGCCAATATTTTACCCTCTCTTAAAGAAGTACCTCAAGTTTTGGTTTCAAACTATAAGAGTTAAGGCGTTTTACAGCTATTTCATAAGGTGGTTTGATCTTCCATGTAACTAATCTTTTCTTTCTTTTGAGAGTCTGACTAGGTAATATAGTCTGAGGTTTTCTTGGCTCTGCCTCCAAGTTCCAGGAGTATAAGCATGGCCACTAATTCTGAGTTTTCATGTGACTTTTTAAATTCATTTTTTGGGGCAGGGTCTGTCTGGGTCTCATGAGTACTGTGTCCTGGTTTATATACAACTGTTATTCTGGAAGTTACATACAGGAATGGTCATTGGGTTGGACATTCTTCATTACTCACTTCCACTTTGAAGTTTCCCATAGATTCTCTAATTTGTTTAGCATTCTGCAGTCTACCTCCTGCTAGTTAAGCTCACAACATTGCTGCATGCACTCTTGGTGATCTTGATCTTGGCAGGCATATAAAAAAGTTTATATGTCTTGAAAGATCTGGTTTACCAGTCAAAGATACAGCCTATCAGTGATCCTAGAACTTCCTAAAAGAAGACAAGAATCTGTGTAATTGTGCCTGTGCTGAGATTTTGATTAGGCACACTCCGATGTACAATGTCCCTGATATCACTAGGACAGCACAGGAATCATAAATTTACCAGTCATTATTGGCTTTCCTCCTTCATGCGCGGTTCTGTTCTATACCGTTTTATATTAGGTATGGTCATGTGACTTTCTGTGGCTCATGAAAAACAGGAGCAGAAATGACACAAGGTTATGTCTGCGTGCAAACTTTGAGTCGTCTCCTTCTTTGTTCATAGTGCAACAATCATAGGAAACAGACTGAGTAGGAGACACTGTTGATTTTGAGTTCAGGTGATTATTCTGCTCAGAGATTCGACCAACTTGGCGCAGACCGGCAACACCAGCAAGAAGTAAATATTTTTGTTCTAAGTACTAAATTTGAGATTTACTTTTTACTAAAGCATTTCTTAACCTGTTTTGATGATCAAGCAACAGTTCTCCTTCTCAGGGATAAAAACTTAATAAATCAGCACACATACAGGTAACACCTTAAGATTTCAGCTTCCCTTGTCCTTCGCATTACCCACAAACCTCAAAGCTTTGTAAAATTGAAAAGAGTAGGAAGATCAAACTTTGGCAGAATGACTTGGCTTCAGCATAGTAAATATAGGAAAACACTTTCTGTTTTAATTAACTCCAGACTCTTAGAATTAAGGCAAGCCAACTCAGAATGCTATTCATGAAACTGGACGTAAGAGACATTTGGGAGCACAAGAGGATGGCAAGTAGAAAATAGCCTCCCGCTTATCTCTGATGACACTGTCCCTTGAAATCTGCTTAAATCACTCATAGAACACGCGGCCAGCAGCCAATATTGGGGCCGTTTGCACATTAGCTCTTACTGTCTCTCCTTCCGCTCCACTCATCTTCTATTTTGACTTTGCCTCCCAGTTTCTATTTTGCCCTTTCTCTTTGAATTTGATAATTGCATATGCCTTGTTTGGATTTTAGGAGCCTTGGCACGTGTTTCTTGGTCTTTTCCACTCCTGGACACTGTGATTTAATAGAAGCCACAGCAATAGCTTCCATTATTGACTACCCATTACGAGCCAGCCACTGGGCTAAGCATTATCTAATTTTATTTAATTCTCACAAGAGTGTTGAGAAGTAGGTATTATTAAATTTTCCATTTTACAGATGAAAAATGAGGCACACAGAGATAAAGTTAGCTCCAGGAATCTCTATGTCCACCAAGCTCTGATTCTTAAAATTTTACTCTGGTTGTCACTCAGCCGTTGACTGGCGCCTTCACTAAAGGATCAAATGAAGCAGATACTTTGGGCAATTTTGATAATCAGAGCTGCCCTATGGCTCTTGCCACAACCCATAGGTTGACTTTTCTAGCCTTTTTGGACCAAGATGAAAGAGAGAGGCTGAATTAACATTCTCAGTTACTTACTAAATATCAGCCTACAAAAGCCTTCAGTCTGGGAAACCCTGAAGTCGTCTCTGCCAGCATCACCCCTGAGCTAACCAAATTGAATACCTTGAAACCCCAAATTCTTTTCCTGAGGTTGAGCCTGTTAATCAGCTTCCAACACTATCTGGAAGGCATTTGAATCTATTTGATTTGGTTAGATTATAGAGGTTTGGCACTTGCCTTGCTTTTAGAGGCTTTTTCTATGCTCTAAATAACCAGCGTGGCTTGTCCGTAGAGGCTACACTTTTCCTCTTGCACTTATTTTTCTAGGAAGCAAACGATAATCAACAGACACTCTGCAGGAGCCTGGCAGGATGGCGCAGTGGAGAAAGATGCTTGCTGCCAGGCCTGAAGCCTTGATTTGATGATAGACCTGTGTGGAAGGAGAGAACTGACTTCTACAGGCTGTCCTCTGACCTTTTATATGCAGGCTGTGGCAACTGTGAGACCTGTGTGCTCGCACGCGCGCACACACACACACACACACACACACCATAAATGAAAAACAAAAGAATAAATAAACCAGTGAATAAACAAACAAGCAAAGAAAAATATCCACAGAGTGGGAATAAGAATCACACTGAGCTGTGTCTAGAGCTCAGTGGTACAACACTTGTGTCTCTCATCTTAGGTTCAATTACTAGTACTAGCAAAAAAAAAGACAAAAAAAATCTAATTACTCACATCAAGACTGCCTGAGGCATTCAGATGGCACTAGAGAGTCCCTGACTTCAAGGATTGAGCCCTTCTTTAGCGTTGCAGGTCATTTGGTTATGAATCCTGCTTCTTTTGAGATATTTTCATCTCACAGACATATGAGGAGCTATGTGACATGGTAAGAGTTTGGTGTCAGACAAATGCTTACACAGTGAAGATAGGGTCACCTTCTTGCCAGAATAATTTCCAAACACCCAAAGAATTGTAAGAGAAAAATGTTGTTCTACTAGAAGGCCATGGCCACCCACCCTGGGGCTGTTTACACATATCTCTGCTATTATGCTGCATTAGCAATCCCCTGAGCTCCATTCTGGGCCCCAGCACTGACTCCCAGGATTTCTTCTGTCCATAAATTTAGCTTGCATCTCATAAACCAACAATGACTTATAGTTTATGGATCCAGAAGGCCATGAGGACTACTGAAGTCTCGCTGAGATCACTGAAGCTTTTTCTATAGGAGATGCGTATCTTGTGATCTGTGTGGAGCCTGACTCCCTCTCAGGGCATGGAGCCATACAGTGTGGATGCTCTCTCCATGGTGCTGTAGTTCATCCCTTGCTGTAGTATGAGGGCTAGGCACGTTGGGGTTTCCGGCTAGCTTAGCCCCAAAATAATTACACAGAAAGTCTGCACTAATTATAAACTGATTGGCCCATTAGCTCAGGCTTAGTATTAGCTCTTATAACCTATATTAGCCTGTTATTATTATCTATGTTAGCCACATGGCTCAGTACCTTTTTCAGCAGAGTAGATCACATCCTGCTTCTTCGGTGATCTGGGCAGGAGTAGGTAAAAAGCTTCCTTCTTCCCAGAATACTCCTGTTCTCATTGCCCCGCCTCTACTTCCGGTCTGGTTGACCCACCTATACTTTCTGTCTGGCCAGTCAGCATTTATTTAAAACATGATTGACAGAATACAGACAATTCTCCCACACCACCTTGCTCCAGATTTTTATCTATATCAAATACTGCTGCTCTGTCAAGAAGGAGCCTCAATTTTATGCATTTAATAGTCTTCCCTGTACACATTAGGCTATCTACCACCCACTACCTGCAAACCAGATGAGTCAAAGAACTGGGTCACAGAAGGATGCTGCTGACCCATCTGTGTGCCACAAAGTTTATGTCTAAGAATTCTTTTTTTTTTTGTAATTAATATAGTTTCTTTTCTTTATTTTTATTTTTTTATTTTTTTTAAATTTATTTATTAACGATTTCTGCCTCCTCCCCACCACCGCCTCCCATTTCCCCCCTCTCCTCCAATCAAGTCCCCCTCCCTCATCAGCTCAAAGAGCAATCAGGGTTCCCTGCCCTGTGGGAAGTCCAAGGACCACCCACCTCCATCCAGGTCTAGGAAGGTGAGCATCCAAACTGCCTAGGCTCCCCCAAAGCCAGTATGTGCAGTAGGATCAAAAACCCATTGCCATTGTTCTTGAGTTCTCAGTAGTCGTCATTGTCCGCTATGTTCAGCAAGTCCGGTTTTATCCCATGCTTTTTCAGACCCAGGCCAGCTGGCATTGGTGAGTTCCCGATAGAACATCCCCATTGTCTCAGTGTGTGGGTGCACCCCTAGCGGTCCTGAGTTCCTTGCTCATGCTCCCTCTCCTTCTGCTCCTGATTTGGACCTTGAGATTTCTGTCCGGTGCTCCAATGTGGGTCTCTGTCTCTGTCTCCTTTCATCGCCTGTTGAAGGATAATATTCAGGAGGATGCCTATATGTTTGTCTTTGGATTCACCTTCTTATTTAGCTTCTCTAGGATCGCTAATTATAAGCTCAATGTCCTTTATTTATGGCTAGAAACCAAATAAGAATTCTTTGTCTCAGACCATCTCCTGTCTTCTAATTCATTATAAGTTCCCACTGTGAGGAGTCCCACAAGAAGATCAAGATACACAACTGTTACATATAGACAGGGTGCCAAGGTCAGTCCCATGCAGGTGCCCTGGTTTTTGGTTCAGTCTCTGCAAGCTCCTATGAGCCCAGGTTTGTTGATTGTGTGGGTCCTGGCACTTCAGGCAGTGTCAGGGGTGGGTTCACTCTCATAACACGGGTCTTAGGGTGAGCCTGTCATTGGTTGGCCATTTCCACAATCTTTGTCACCCTTACCCTAGCACATCCCATAGGCCAAGTCAGCTGTTAAAAACTATGACACCACGAAATTTTAGGGAAAATGGATAAAACTAGAAAAAAAATCATCCTGAGTGAGGTAACTTAGGCCCAGAAGGACAAACATGGTATGTGCTCACTTATAAGTGAATATAAACTGTAAAATAAAGGATAACCATACTACAATCTACAGACTCAGAGAGGCTGGGTAACAAGGGGGGGGGCTCAAAGGACGGGGAAGCATGGGTCTCCCTGGGAAGGGGAAATAGAAATTTCACAGGTGTACTGGGAGTGGGTGAAGATGGGTACCTGAAGGATCGGGTGGGGGTGGGGTGGGAGGAGAGTACTGGAAGAGCCGACTAGAGAGAGCATCATTTCAGGGTCAGGTAGAAACCTGGTGCAGGGGAATTTGGCAAAAGGGGAGATGTAGCCTCAACTGGCCAGCTCCCGTGAGCACGCAAGACCACCAGTGGAGGGAGTGGGGCACCAACTCAACCGTATAACCTTCGACCTGTAGTACTGGGAGTTTTGTCTGGGCTGAACTTGTGTAGGTCTTGTGCCCACAGAGGCCTGCAGAGAAACTGTTTATTCTCAAGAAACACAAACCAAGAAGGGCAGTTTGACTGGGTGAAAATACTTATAGAATTATGGGTTCACTGTGCAGCCTCAACATTCTTCAGCGTCCATAAATCTAGCATTCTAGGACTGAGAGCATTGTGAGGGGTATTTTCTTACTCGCTATCCCTTATCTTGAAGTTCCTCCTCTAGACTTCTCTAGAGATAAAGATCACGTGGTTCACTCAAAATTGGAATTGATCCATCTTCATTCTCTCTTCCCACAGAGTTCAGCGTACTCATGGGAGGCCAGTTGGGGAGCATGCTAAGATAGCATGTTGTTGGTTGTTTTACTCTTTTGGCTTGTTGGAGGGCCAGCCACCCAGCTCCCAAATAAATCACACACACACACATTTCTTATGAATGCCTGGCCTTAGGTTGGTTTGTTTCTTGCCAGATTTTCTTAACTTCAGTCATCCCATTTACCTTTTGCTTTTAGGCTTTTATCTTTCTCTATTTCTGTATGCTTTCACTGTTTCTTACTCTGGGGCTTTCCATGTAGCTGGGTGGCTGGCCCCTGACATCCTCCTCTCCTTGTTCTATCTTGTTCCTTTATCTCTTCCCAGATTTCTCCTTCTCTTTATTCTCTCTGCCTGTCAGCCCCACGTATCCTTTCTCCTGCTTTTCTAATGACCGTTCAGCTCCTTACTAGACAAATCAGGAGTTTTAGACAGGCAAAGTAACAGCTTCACAGCGTTAAACAAATGCAACATAAAAGAAGGCAACACATCTTTGCAAAATTAACTCAAATGCAGCACACCTTAAAATAAAATTCCACAACATTAGCACGATGCACATAGCATTCTGCCCTATAGTTAAGGTAAACTGCTATTTTTCAAGTCATGTCGTGTGTGTGTGTGTGTGTGTGTGTGTGTGTGTGTGTGTGTGTGTATCTTTTTAGATAAACCAAGCTGAGTTTGAATTCATTGTGTAGCTTATCCTGGCCTCAAAATCTTAATGATCCTTCTGTTGTCTTCTGAGAGCTAACTAGGATTACAGGCCAACACTATCATGCCCAGCTCATTTTTCCACTTCTCTATGCTTTATCTTTTCTCTCTGTTCTTTCTCTGCTACTTTCTTCCTTATTAAATGTATATTTTCTAGTATATCATTAAAATTCCTTATTTTTATTATTAAAAAGGTTTATTTTCTTATGTATATGTGCGATTTGCCTGTGTGTATTAATATGCACACCACACATGTGCCTGGTGCCTGGGGAGCTCAGAAGAGGGCATCAGATCTCTGGAACTGGAGTTGTGGATAGTTGTGAGCCACCATGTGGATGATGTGGGTGCTGAGAACTAAGCTCAGGCCCACTGGAAGAACAGTGCTCTTACCCACTGAGCCATCTCTCTCCCATATACATTCATTTTTAAAGGGGGAATCTCATTATGTTTCCAAGCTTGTCTCAAACTCCTATTATTATTTAGATTTCATTACTGAAGAGACACGATGATCATGGCAACTCTTATAAAAATATTTGATTGAGGCTGGCTCCCAGTTAAGAGGTTTAGTTCATTATCGTCATGGTGGGAAGCATGGCAGCATGCAGGCAGACATGGTACTGGAGAAGGAGCTGAAAGTTCTATATCTGGATCTGCAGGCAGCAGAAGGAGACTGTGTGCCAAACTAGATGTACTTTGAACATCTGAAACCTCAAAGCCCACCCTCAGTGATACACTTTCTCCAAAAAGGCCACGTCTACTCCAACAAGGCCACACCTCCTAATGGTGTCAGTCCCTATGAGTCAGACTCCCCCCAAATAAAGCCACATACACAGTTCAAATCACCCTCAGAACCACTGTCTTCCATACTCTTACTAATATGGCCATAAAGCCCTGCTTTTAGCATTCAGCTACTTTTCTAATCTAAAATCCCAAAGCTCAAGTTCCTCCAAATAATAACACAGTCAGGTCCGTCACAGCAATCCTGCAGTCCCTGGTTTGAACTTCTGTCAAAGGGTTTTAACTGCTGTGAAGGAACACTGTGGCCATGGCAACTCTTACAAAAGAAAACATTTAATTGGTCTGGCTTACGACTCAGAGGTTTAGTCCATTATCATCAAGGCAGGAAGTGTGGTGGTATGTAGACAGACATGGACTGGGGAGGGAGCTGAAAGTGCTACATCACAATCTACATGCAGCAGGAAGAGACCGCGAGCTACTAGACCTGGTTTGAGTTTCTGAGATCACACTTCTGGTCTCAAGGAACACTTCTACCTCAGCCTTCCAAGTAAGGGACAGTAGACATGAGTCACTATGTCTCACTGCATTCATCTTTTGAATAACTCAAGAAAAAGAAAGGAGTAAAATTATATTTTATACCACTTTTATATTTATCTATGTAATTGCCAGTGCTTTTTATTTCTATGTATGGATCCAAGTTACCATCTAATTTGCTTTCTTTTCAGCTTGAAGGACTCCTTTTAGAACTTCTTGTAAAGCAATTCTGCTGGCAATGAATTCTTTCAGTCTTTGTTTAATCTGTAGATATCTTTATCTCTCATTTTTGAGATATAATTTTGCTGGATATAGATTTCTTAGTTTATGTCTTTTATCATGCAACACACTGAATACATTATTACAATGTTCCTTGAATTTCTTTGTGATGAAAAATCAGGGACCCCTTATATATGATAATTCATTTCTCTCTCGCCTCTATCAAAATTCTGTTTTGCTTATGGAAAGAATTTGGGGAAGTCACCCAACATCAACATCTGGCCTTCACACGCACACGTGTACACAGGTACATGCATCCACACCTACATATGTGCACACATGTGCACTGCTACACTCTCACATGCATACACACAAGCATTTCTCTTTCTCCTTCATGAGTTGACTATTGTATACCTTTGAATCTCTGAGTTTCTTGGCATTCATTGTAGATTGGTGGAAAACTTTTATTTCTTCAAACCTTTTGATCTTTTCTCTTTCTCCTTTACTTCCAGGACTTTCATTATGTACATACTGTCATACTTAATGCTGTCCTGCAGATATCTGAGGCTATATTAATTTTCTTTGCTTTATTCTTTTTCTGCTTCCTAGACTAAAGAATCACACTGCTTTCCCGATTGTGCTATCCAGCCCCTTTTGAGAATTATTTGTTCGTTTTAACTTTCAAGTCCAGAATCTCTATTTGGTTCTTTTTCCAAGTCATTTCTATGCCTTCATTAATATTCTCTGTTTGAGGAGACATTATTTTTTGATGGTCGTTTAATTATTCAGACATGGTTTGTATTTCCCTTTGACCATATTTATTATATTTGATTCAAAGTCTGTCTAGTGAGTGTTAATTTTCATGTGCTCAGGCCTTGTTTTCATGTTTATTTGTCTGATGCCTTTAAAAAATTAAAGTGATAATGTAATGTACTATAGCAAGTCTGGTATCAGATCCACCTTCAGAGTTTGTTTTCTTGTAGTTAGGTTTGTCTTTGTTGTTAACTTCCCATGTCAGTTCTGTAGCTTTTGTATCCCACAGTGTTCTGTAATCAGTGAGTCCACTGACTTTTAAACTTTTTATTTTCAAACTTAATTTCCTAGATGTTCTAGTTTGAGTCCTGTTGCTATGATAAAATACTCTGGTGGTTTGAATCAAAATGACCCCTGTAGGCTCATGTACATGAACACTTAGTCATCAGGCAATGGCACTACGTGGGAGGAATTGGAAGGTGTGGCCTCGTTGGAGTAGGTGTGCCTTGTTGGAGGAACTGTGTCACTGAGGTTTCAAAAGCCCAAGCCAGACCCAGTGTCTCTCTCTTCCTGCTGCCTATGGACTTCTCCGCCTGAGAGTTCCTCAGCACCATGTCTGCCTACATAGTGCCCCTCTTCCTATCATGATGAAAATAGACTAAACCTCTGAAACTGTAAGCGAACCTCAATTAAATGCTTTCTTTTATAAGTTGCTGTGGTCAGGGTGTCTCTTCACAGCAATAGAACACCGACTAAGACAAATTCCATGACCAAAAACAACTCAGGGAGGGAAAGGTTTATTCGGCTTATAGGTTACCGTCTGTCATTGAGGGATGCCAGGGAAGGAACTCAGGGAGGAACCTGGAGGCAAGAACTAAAATAGATGTCATGGAATAATGCTATTTACTGGCTTGTTTGCAGACTTGTGTTCAGCTAATTTTCTTCTATAGCTTAGACCTACGCCTACCTACTCAGGGATGGTACCACCCGCAGGAGTCTCAGCCCTCCAACATCAATTAGCAATTAAGAAAAGGCGCCACAGAGATACTCATAGGCCAGTCTGCTAGAAGCAGCTCCTTAGCTGGGATCTCCCTTCTCAGATATGTCTAAATTTGTGTCAAGTTGATGAAAATTAAGCAGCAAATTAGACATCACACTTCAGTCAGTATAATTTCACGGTCATCCGGTGATCAATCAGATTCCTTTACATGCCTTGACTGCTTCGAAAGAGAATGTGTGTATGAAGGCATGCCTTCAAATTACAGGTAATTTACAAATCAACCTTAGCTTTCACTTACTGCTTGCCAAGGCCAGCCAGAGCTAAGTGAATGGCGTCTTTTTTTCCCTGAGTCCCTCTGGATGCATGTCGAGCCTTCTAAATTTTTAAGAATATGTTGAACTTTCCCAGAGTTCCCTGTGGTCACCTAATTTAAAAGGCTTTCCTTTTAAGGTTTTGGCCAGGATTGTGTTTTCTACAGCTGAAACCATAGACTTAGGTAGCAGCACCATTACTAGAAGATTGATATTTTAATGTTACAACCGTGGGGATAAGACTTTGTTCACAGAGCTGAGTTTAGTTAAGTCAAGTAACTGCAATACCCTGGGACTGAAGATTTTTCCCAGGGAACTGATAGTTCAATGAAAAGGTATATTTCTATGCTTCAGGCATGGGGTTTTAAAAGAAATTTCAAAATAGGTTAGTTTCCTTCCCTGGTTGAGGTTGCTAACTTTTCATATCTACCATGCCACTGATCTAGGGAAGGAGTACTGGAGATGGGATTGTCCCCAAGCTGAAAGATCACAGGCCTCGTGTTCTTATGAAGACTTAGAAGTTTTTCTTTCATACATATATTTATGTTCCCTCTACCTTTGTTTAAGAGATCTTATATAGCCAGTATCCGTGGCTTTACCAGTATATTTCACTGTGATAGAATGGGCTCATGGAGTGCTCAGGCATTTTGGAATCTGATCTCACATTTGAGACAGTCTCACACTATATAAGCTGGCCTTGAACTCACAGCAATTCTCTTGCCTTAGCTACCTTAGTTCTATGGTTGTAGTCAGGAGCCATCATGCTTGGCTAGCTTTGTTTCTGTTTGGGCTTTTGTTGTGTTTATTTTTTCAGACAGCATTTCATGTGTCTTAGGATGGCTTGAAGAGCTGATCCTCCTCTTCAACCTACTCCATGTTGGGGTTATAGGTGTGCTCTCCTATACCCATCCTAAAAACCTTCTCTTTCACAAGTTTCAATCATTTGAGAGTTTTTGTTTCTTTGGTTGGTTTGATTTTTTGCGGTGGTGAAGTTTGAAGCTTGAAGCTTTAAGCATGGTAGACTAATTTTCTGTCAGTGAACTCTATTCTTAGCCCCTGCATATTACTTTTAAAATACATAACATTATTTAGAATACTGTACTATGGTTAATGTTACTCTTTTGATGAGCATTAGCTTCCAAATTTTTATAAATATGAATTAAAGAATAATTTCACTAATCTTTGTATACATGCAAATAGAATGAAATTCTAAGTTCAAATTCTAGGTATATACTGATTTTTAAAGGATATTGCTAGATGACTTTACAAAATAGTTATTCCAATTTACTGTATAAACAACACTATATTAATGTATAATTTTTCTGTATACTTTTCCAACACCTGATACTATCAATCTCTTAATTTATGCCCATCTGATGCATATAGTATTTCATAATATTGTTTTATTTTTCATGTCCTTGATTACCAGTGACATTATTTATTGCATTTTGTTTCTTGTTTTCATATACTCTTTGATTAGTTTTTTTTTTTTACTGATTTGTGTGGGACCGAAGTTTTTGTCCTACCCAGTCCCACAACCGTTCAATCCAAAAGAAGCACACAGAGGCTTATATTAATTATAAACTGTTTGGCCTGCTAGCTCAGGCTTATTATTAACTAGCTCTTACAACTTAAATTAATCCAAGTTCTTGTCTATGTTTAACCACGGGGCTTAGTAACTTTTCTCAGTGAGGCATTCTCATTTTGCTTTCTGTGTGTGTGTAGCTGATTACTGACTCTCTACCTTTCCTCTTCCCAGAATTCTCTTAGTCTGGTTGCCCTGCCCATACTTCCTGTCTGGTACTGGCCTATCTGCATTTTATTAAACTTATATGAGTGACAAATCTTTACAGTGTACAAGAGCATTATCCCACAGCAGATTTGTAGAACAGTTTTGTTTATTTTGGATTTGGATTCCTATTTGTGTTATATACAGTGTAAATAAAATACCTACCAAGTTGATTTAGAGTTGCCTATATGTGCATGGATGTGGGACCATCCATACACATGCTGGCATGGATATTGTCTCAGAAGCTGCATTTCTGAAGGAAATTGACTCTCCCTCTCCCAGTAACCATCAACTGCCAATGGCTACTCAAAGGTGGCACTTCAGGGGCCCCTTCCTAATTCATGATGGAATTTTGGCTGGCTTGATCTTGTGCAAGTCTTGTGTACATAATCCCAGTTCCTGTAAACTCATATGTACAATTGTGCTATTGTGCCCAGCAAATACTCTTTCTCTATAGGTATTCACTTTCTCTGGCTCTGACAATCTCTTCTTTTCATCATCTGTGATAATCCCTGCACCTTGTGGGGAGAGGGTGGGATATAGATGGTCCATTTAGAGCTGAGCATTCCACAGTTTCTTACACAGTGACCAGTACTGGACTATGTGTTAATCAGCACCTAGTATAAAAAGAAGCTTCTCATCTGGGTGATGGTGGCACACACCCTTAATCTCAGCACTTGGGAGGCAGAGGTAGGCTGATCTCTGTGAGTTTGAGGACAGCCTGGTCTAAAAGAACTAGTTCCAGCAGAGGCTCCAAAGCTACAGTGAAACCTTGTCTCAAAAAAAAACAAGGAAGAAGAAGAAGAAGAAGAAGAAGAAGAAGAAGAAGAAGAAGAAGAAGAAGAAGAAGAAGAATCTTCTCTGATGAAAGTTGAACAATGCATAATCTATGGGTATAAAGACAGGGAAGGACTTAGGAGACACTTTATTGCTATATCTAATTAGCATAGAAATAATATTATGTTCTCCCCTAGGACCTATGACTTAGATGGACGTAGTGTTTTGGGCCCAATTAACAGTACCAGACATGGATTCCACCTTATGAAGAAGACTTTAAATCCATTCAATCAGAAAACAGTAGTTACTTTTATAACATCCATCCCACTACTGCACCAATGGGCCAGTTGTGATTGTGGCTGTCAGGATTCCCAGCTGGATAAGAGCACTGATTGCTTTCTTCTACAGTAGTATGCATAGAACCTTCTTCCAGCACAATAAATGCTAGCCAGTAGGGGTGAAGCTTTGTCTAGAGAAGTACCAGCTGGATTTTTCCACATCTTATGTGCTATCTTCAGCAATACAGTTTCCATATGGGCTTTTAAAATATCTTTAGCATCAGTTATCCCGCTCCATGCTATCTACTCCCTCCTCTGCCCTGCCTTTCCACCTCCCATCCTACTCAATTATTTCTGTTTCACTAGTCCACTTTTGCTCTTCACACGACCTACATTCTACACTCTTCCCCATTTCCTCTGAAATTCTCTCCAGGGTCCCTTACTTATTTCCTGATTTCTATGGCTACTCCAATTTAAGAACTCGTAACTGAAGAGTCAACGCTAGCATCCACATATGGAAGAGAATATGTGGAATTTATAGCCGCACACATGTGGATCTGACCCCCTCTTCTGGGTTCTGTATGCACTGCACACATGTGATGCACTGGCATACATGTAAGCAAAGCGTTCAAACACACTGAAAATCATTTTAAAGAGTATCCTCATACATACAGATAAATGAAGCTCTCACTCCTCATCAAAGAAGCTTCTCTTTGCAGCAGACTTAGACGCTTACGTAAAACCATAACTGGTCAAAATGAAGAAAAAAAGTGATTGTGGGGTGCCTAATCCCAATTGATAGAGTTACAACACAATTCAATTACCTAAGGTTAAGGGAACAGCACAGAAGAAGGGGCTAAAGACTGTAAGAGCCAGAGGACCAGGAAGTTGGATTCTATATTTTGTCTTCTAGAAATGAAAGGGAAGCTTCACCCATGATGCCTCAACTCTATGGCTGCCTATACAAGACCTGAACAAGGAGAACACAACTGGCAAAGCAACATGCATGGGAGAAGGCTCACGAGGTTCAGCTACAGGCAACTGGTAACTGCTGAAAGAAGGAAATCAGTTTTCCAGTGATGAGCTACCCAACAGCTATCGAAAAATTGATAAAAAGTAAATAGATGAAAGTAAAGTAAAAACAAACAAATCAGAATCATACAAAACAAACAACAAAAAACAAAGAAAAAATACAAGAAACACATTCAGATATGACACACACACAGAAAACCCACAAAAACAAAACCAGAAACCAGAATATATAAGCAAAATATCTGTAAGGTTATAAAAGACCAGCAAAGCATTATGATACAAAAAAACTCCTCCAAAAATCCTATTGAGTTTGTTTTGTGTTGGCCAGCAATACTGGGCATGGGCCTCCTCTAAAGTGTGGTTTGGATGCCCAGTTAGACTCTATTGGAGAAAACTAATTTTGCCTTTGCAAGCACTTATCATTTGATCAATTGGAGACAGCTTCTGGGTTAGAGATGGGTGCGTGTGGGACCCATTTGGCTTAGACTGAAGGCCCTTTGTAACGCTGTCAGTCTCCGTGAGTTCGTAGGTGTGTCAGCTCTGTGTCTCTAGAAGGCCTTTTTTCCTTGGTGTTTTCCATCCTTTCGGGCTTTTACACTCTTTCTGCCTCTTTAGCGGAACTCCCTGAGCCCGGAGGGGAAGGATTTGATGGAGACGTCCCATTTAAGGCTGAGTGGTTCCAGTTCTCTTACTCTCTGCATATTGTCTGGGTGTGACTGTGTTTGTTTCTATCTGCAGCAGAAGGAAGCTTCTCTGAGAAGCTCCAGGCCAGCCAGGGCTACAGGGTGAAACCCTGTCTCAAAACCCAACATTTTGGGGCTAGATAAACGTACTTGCTGTTTAAACATGGTGGAAGGACAGATCCCCTTCCCTTAAATTTGTGCCATGGCACTCTCCTCTCAATCTCTCTCTCTCTCTCTCTCTCTCTCTCTCTCTCTCTCTCTCTCTCTCTCTCCCTCCCTCCCTCTCTCTCTCTCTCTTTCTCTCTCTCTCACACACACGCACTCACATAAGTAAAATAAATTAATGTAATTTAAATTTTTAAAAAGCAAAGGAGAAATAACGGCTTTCTGTGG
The DNA here is from genome assembly GCF_037038515.1 of Microtus pennsylvanicus. Taxonomy (NCBI): domain Eukaryota; kingdom Metazoa; phylum Chordata; class Mammalia; order Rodentia; family Cricetidae; genus Microtus; species Microtus pennsylvanicus. Next base: position 88,170,306 of record NC_134601.1, on the reverse strand, counting down.
CAAAAAAAAGAATGTGCTGTAATTACCAGTGGATCCACCTCGAAAGAAACACGCAAAGTTCTTCAGCAAGAAACCAAATAAGAAGCAAACAAGCAAAGAAACAATAAATGAAAATACATTTTACTTTTCCTCTTAGTTGATCTGATAATTAGTTCTTTGAAGGTAATAACAGCAGCAATGTATTGGTTGATTGTAGCTCGTAGATAAAGAGAATGAATGGATGATTGGCAACAGCTATAGGTGTGAGAGTGGATAATTGGAAAACTGTTCTAAGGCTCTACTGCTGGAGTGGTATTGGAGACTATAGTGCAAATAATATTTTTCAAAACAAACAAACAGAATATTTGGACTGCTAAGAAGGAAGAAAAATGGGATCTTATAAATTTCTCAATTAAAATATAAAAAACTGGCCAGGCACGGTGGCATACACGTTCAATCCCAGCACTGAAGAAGCAGAGGCAAGGGATCTCTGCCAAAGCTGGGCGACCTCAAACTAAGCAGCTAAGCCTCTCCCTCCTCCCATTTTATGTTCCTTCTAGAGCTGGGATTAAAGGCATGTGACTCCCTAGGACTGGGATTAAAGGTGCGAGCCACCACCACCCGGATTTGTTTCTGTATTGATTTTGTGCTTCCCAGAGTGACCTTGAACTCACAGAGACCCCCCTGACTCTGTCTCCCAAATCTTTGGAATAAAAGTGTGTGAGACACCACTGCCTGACCTCTAGTGGCTTTAGCTTTGCCTCTGGTCTTCAGGTAAGGTTGATTTATCAAAGTACAAATAATATACCGTTACAGTATTTACATAGGAAATTCTCAGACATTAAATAAAACCAAGACATTTGGAATTGGACAGCCTCTGAGAGGGCTCATCCCTGAGAAGACTGGTTCCCCTTTCTCGGCAGTCCTCCATTGCTTGTGCTCTTCGTCAAGAGCTGAGGCCTTGTCAGATTTCCCCATCTTCACCGGCATGTCAACTACTGTATCACTATGCCGTATGGAGCAATCACAATCCCAGAGAACCTAGACAACAATGACTACCATAAAAGAGACGTACATAGATCTAATCTACATGGGAAGTAGAAAAAGACAAGATCTCTTGAGTAAATTGGGAGCATGCGAACCTTGGGAGAGAGTTTGAAGGCGAGGGGAGAGGCAGTGAGGGAGCAGAGAAAAATGTAGAGCTCAATAAAAATAAATAAATAAAAACATAAAAAAGCAAGAATTCTGTTAAAAGATACAATGTATTTCTTTTTTTTACACAAAAAAAAATCACCTTAATTATAAAGACAGGCATGTTAGAAGGGATAGAGAAAGACATAGCATGCAAAGATTAAGAGAAAGGAGACTGGAGTAGCTTGCTTATTTCAGGTCAAGCACTTGTCAGAGCTAGGAAAGACACTGGAGCTAAAGGGGCAGAACACAGGCAGAGCTTAAAGAGAAACCCACAGCAATTCTAGGAAATCCTATTGTTTACTGTTTGTTTGTTTGTCTTTCTTTCAGAAGGCTTTCCATATAAGTTCTTTTATTTATCTATTTACTGTGGGGTAGGGGTTGAGGGGACGGATGTGCCAAGGCGCGAGTGTGGAAAAACAGAGAGTCAGTTCTTCCCTTCCGCCTTGTTGAGGCAGAGACTCTCTTACTTTTTCCTCCTGTTGCATTTCCGGCTCCCAAGTGGCTGGCCTATAAGTTTCTAGCATGGCTCCCATCTCTACCCCCAGTCTTGTTGGCGTGGTGGCGTTACAGATTGATACTACCGCATTTGGCTTTTTGTATGGGCTCCATGGTTGTCAGGGCTGCACGGATTGATCTTTCTTCCCACTGAACTATCTACTTGGCCCTAAATCTTCCTTAAACATATGTACATACATTCTTTTAGTTCTGTTCTTCTACAGAACCCTGCCTAATACAGTATCCTTTCAACCAAAGGTACTGAAATACCTACTATGTGTAAAAACCTCAAACCAGACAAAAGCCTAAACCAAATGAAAACAAACAACCGCCATCAGCAGCAACAACACCCTTACTCTGGACATCACATCTTAGAAAAAGTGACCCATCATGGAGCACAGAGCCAAATGTAAAGTTTTAAAGTTAAGAATTTTAGAAGAAAACATGGGAGAATCTGGGGACATGGCTCAGAGGACAAATCTGTCATGCAAACATGAGGCTCTGAGTTTGAACCCCAGCTCCTGTGAAAAATCCCAGTGTGGCAGCGTATCTATAACCATAGGGCTTCAGGGAGCAGAGGCAGAGCATCCTCAGAGCTCACTTATCAGCCAACCTAGCCAATTCATGAGCTCTGGGTCCGGTCAGAGACCCTGTCTCCAAAAATATAATGGGGAGCAATAAAGGAAGATACTCTAAGTCAACCCCTGGCCTCCATAGACACACAGGCACAAACACATGCATACACGCACACATCACAGCACAGAGAAGAATATTCATAAGTTGCCGTTAAAGAATTTTTAGGCATTGCACCAAAGCATTAAATGAAACCTAAAGGAAAATATTAAAATTTCATTATAATTAAAACCTTTTGCTCCGCAAGATGTAAGACATTGTTATAATAATGAAAAGGCGAACTATAAGTGAATGAAAAATTGTAAACCACATATCGAACAAAGTTCCCTATCTAGAATATATAGGCACAAAACTAAGCAGTAAGAAAGTAGCGAAATCAAAAGTGTTCCAAATTGTTTTACCGAAGATGCCATATGAAAAGCAAATAGATACACAAATACTAGTCTAAATCTGCAGAGCGACACAAATTAAGCTTCCAGTGAAAGATACTGATAACACCCGGGGCTGACAAGGGCGCAGAAGCTGAAACATACATTGTTGGATTCTGAGAATCCAGATAAAATTCTTATCTTTGCTTCTCTGTACAAAAAGTATTTTTGGAATCTTTCCGGCTTTTCAAAATTTGACTTATCTTTGACTTTTTCAAGTTTGAATATAATATAGTTTGGTCCAAGGTTTCTCGCATTTCCACATTTACTCTGCTTGTTCTTGTCTGAGATTCATAGATCTGTAATTTGTGTCTGACATTAATTTGCAGAAATTGTCAGTTGCTATTGTGTCAAATTCCGCTCCTGTCCCTCTCTGTCTTTGCTCTCCTTTCGGCACTCCTGTTTTGAGACGCTGTTCCTTTCGTGGCTGTCTCACACTTTCTGGAAACTCTGCTGTGTTTGTTTGTTTTAGTTCGCCTTATACTTGTTCTTCAGCTTTTGGATGTTTCAATTGTCAAGTCCTCAACGCAGAAGCCCCTCCCCCTACGCCGACTGATCTATTCCGATAATTAGCTCATCTCAATCATTCTTCATTTGTGTCTCAGCGTTTTGGATCTCGAACAGCTTTTTAAATGAGCTCTTAGAGAGTCCTCCTCTCTTGCTTATATTATCCATCTGCCTTGCGTTGCTGTGTGCTTTGCCCATTGGCGTCTTTCGCATATTAATTACGGAGTCTTGAAATTCTTTGTCTGATGATCCATTTCTACCCGAGCTGAATCTTGGTTTGATGCTTTCTTGCTTTCTTCAGTTTGCACTTGTGCCTTTTATTATGCCTTGTGGGTTTTGTTGTTGTTGGAAAGTGGACATGATGTACTAACTATGAGAACAGTCCCGTGCTGAGCCCCGAGTCTCTGAATGAGCCTATGGCCCTGGACTGTGAACTTAGAGGGGCTCGTGGTTCCTCCCTGCCCCGAGCGGGTCAAGGTAAATGAAATGGGCTGGGTTGGGGATTTTCTTCTTCCATGTAGATTATGGTTTGGAAAATCCCCAGCAGATTAGGCTCATAAAACAGTTTCTCCCAGGGGCAAGCCTTAGTTAAGAACAGAGTATATTTCAAAATGGTTAATCTTCTCTTACCCTTGTTGTAAGCAGGATGGGAACATCCTTTGAGAGCTGCGTGGAGCTCCTGTAGCTAAAACTCACAAAAGAAAAATGTGGAGGCCTCTGTAGAAATATAACTCTCATATCAGCCATTCTGAGAGTCCAGCAATTCACCTGCCGCAGGGCAGGCGTTTCCTCTCTTGCGCCAGTCCCGGGGCAGGCTTCTATTGTCAGGGCCCTTCTCTGGAACATTATGGTTGCTTCATATCCCTTTCCACCTCTCCAATTTTTGAGACAGTAGTCTGCCCTGTGACCCTACTCCTCTCACAGATGTAAGAAGAGTTGCCGACTTCCCCCCTTGTTCAGCCTTTCCTTTGTTAGGCTGGAGAGGCAATTTCTGTGCTCCTTGTGTGCTAGCCTGCAAGTTCTGTGTGTTCATTTAGAAGATGCAATTTTTAAAGGGAAACGTCCTCAGATGCACCAATCTTCCAGACGATGCCTGGCTGCCTTTGAAAATGCTGGCAGGAGTTCGATTTAGGTCTAAAACACAGGTTATAGACCCGAAGAGAGAGTGCTCAAGTCCGAACCCTATCTCTATCTCTTTGGCAGTTTGTGTGTTGAGGACACTTTGTCTAGGATCATTCAGATCAGTGGCTCCCAAAACTCAAGGCATCAAGGGTATCGGAACTATTTTTGAAAAATGAATTCATGGCCCATCTGAAGATTTTTTCTAATTTAGGAAATTTCTGGAAGACCATAGGAACTATTGATCTGTTTTTATATTTTCTTTTATTTGGCCGTTCACTTGCTTTTTAATTGTCAGCCTTTCACATAAAACCTCTTAATCCGATCAAATTTTAAGCAGTCAATATGCATTTCCTCGTGGTGACCTGCAGGTGGTGCTGCTGTAATATCCCACTATAACTGAACAATAGCTATGGAAAACCAGGTTTAAAGAAGAGATAATCATGGCCGCAGAACCAGTTAGAATAAAATCGAGCAAATTTTAGGTGACAGGAAAAATTAAAGATCAATCAATGTCTTAAAGTCGTCCTTTGTTCCTTCTATTACCCCTAAGTGGATCGAAAATGCAGCTTCCACCCTTCTGATCTGAGCGATACCGTATGTAAACAGCTAGGTCCTTGAACATTTCTCTAAACACCGCTGTCTTTAACCACTGGAGAGCTTCTGTCGCCTGAAACTGTCTCTCCCTCCTTTTACAAAGACTCGGTTCCTAGCCGGGCGGTGGTGGTGCATGCCTTTAATCCCAGCACTCAGGAGGCAGAGGCAAGTGGATTTCTGTGAGTTCAAGGGCAGCCTGGTCTACACAAAAAAAAAAAAAAAGAAAGAAAAAAAAGAAAGAAAGAAAAAAGTCAGTTCCTGGGGAGAAGAATTTGAAAACCTGAGCCTGCACTGTAGATTTTTATATTTGAAGTTCAAGAACCTATGCTCTTGAGTCAAAGCGAGTATATGCCTTTCTCATGGATGAACATCTGAGTCTAAGACCCAAACCAGCTGAAGGCTTAGATTTTTTGTCTCCTATTCTTTTATTTTAATTTTTAATATTTTCTCTCTAGAAAAGGTCTCACATAGCTCAGACTGGCGTTGGACTCACTAAGTAGCCCGAGGATGACCTTGAACTCTGCATCCTCCTGCCTGCAGCTCCCAAGTGCTGACACATTCGACTCCTGCCCTGTTCTTAAAATGCCTCCCAAACAGATGACAATTTCCTTAGCAAGACTTGGCCACAAGCCTGGCCTAAAGATATTGTTGGCAGCATGTATTATAGATGACGTTCAGGGTCTCAATTGTTCAAGAAGATACATTTCTAGGTCTCAGGACAGATATGTCTCAGTCAAACATGTACATAGCTGAGACTAGTTGATCATGTACATAGCTTAAAGACTTAGCATCATGCTACAAGGCGCTCTTAGGAGCAGATGTCCTTCAGTAAAGCAGGGCTTCCCAATCTGTGTGACCCAGCACAAACATTTGTCTTCTCAGTGTCAAGTGCCTGAGCAGCACCTGAGGGTGTTATAGTCCAAATCAATCATCGCTGCCTACGAGCAGTTTCTTCCCTTGATCCTACTGTGTTAAACAAACACTGCTATTTTGTATATATTCTCCGTCAGAGGAAAAGCTACAGAGTTTTTACTTTGTTTTGTGCTGCGGTGGACTGACCCCATGGCTTTGTACTTAAGGTAGGAAGCTCTGTAATAATCCTGCCCGGACTTTGCGGGGTAGTACCTGGGCCCATTGCTCCCCACACTTTAATACCTCTAGAACATCATTAACACTTCTTCTGGGGTACCAGTCCCCTCTCTCTGGGTTCCTCTACACCAGGAAACCTGACAGTGTGAGGCTCAGATAAAACAAGAAGCGTTGTGGCCAAGCTTGATTCACTTTCGACTATTACCAACTAGCAATCTCTCTCCCCTGCCTAGGCTTTTATTATTCACTGGCTCCTTCTTATTCATCTCAAGGGTCATCCCAAGTCAATGTAGCCTGGAAATAAAGTCAGCTCTAGGGTCCAAGACTAAGAATTTGACATGTTGTGTGCTGTCATCTAATTTGTCCAGGTAAGGCTTCCCTTTAAAAACTTGGCCTCATGGTAAGACTGTTCAGTTATGGAAATGAGCCAACAGAATGTGGTCAAATGATAGCTTGCTGACCTGTACCCATTCTAGCGGTAGATTAAGGGAATATTGATATTTCCTACCCAGATACGAGTGTAATATGGTGTCTTAGTTAGGGCGATTATGGCTGTGATGAATCATGACCAGAAGTAACTTGGGCAGGAAAGGTTTTATTGACTTGCATATCTTGAATCACAGTCAACTGAGGGAAGCCAAGACAGGAACTTGGAGGCAGGAGATGTTGCAGAGGCCATGGAGGGGTACTGCTTACTGGCTTGCTGGGCATGACTTGTTCAGCCTACTTTTTTATATAACCCAGAATCACCCACCAGCCTATGCGTGGCACTACCTACAATGGGCTGGGATCTCCCCCATCAATCACTGATTAAAAAAATTTCTTGCAGTCTTGCCTGCAATCTGATCTTACAGAGACATTTTCTCAGTTGAGGCTCCCTCCTCTCTAGTGACTCTAGCTTATGCCAAGTTGAAATAAATGTAGCCAGTACACATAGTTAGACACTTATAGAATCTTTCCTAAGGGGGCTAGCGGATTATATGCAAGGAACAAACTATATTTCAATTATATATTTAACTCTCATTCATACCCATTTCCAAAATAAGAGATGCATGAGAGAAGCCGCTAACCCCAAGTTCCATGAGTACAGCAACATAGAGAACCCCCACACACTGAGCTGGCTTCAAGACCATAAGCCTTAGCGCATATATATATATATATATATATATATATATATATATGTATATATATTTGTGTGTGTGTATATATATATATATATATAATTTCATGGGAGTCATTGGACTATGAACATAGCCTCTGCTAATAGGCTCCTGGGGAAAAACTACAAATTTTCTTTATCATTCCAAATTTGATGTCTATTCAGCCTTCTGTAGACAGTGGGAAAATGTATGAAAACACAACACTTCCAGGTCAAGCATATATCTTAGTCTCCTTTCCCTGGCCCACTGAGGCCTGCATAGATGTACCAGAAAATGGTAGCATCTCACACAGGGTGGCAGCGTGAAGGCATAGAAACAGTAGTAAGATTGAACACATGAGATAGAAGAGCATTACTTTGTGCACAACCTGGTTTGGAGACAGTCACAAAATTGTGCAGCCATCACAACCATTAATCTTAGAAGGTCATCATCACTTCAGAAAGGAATTTCATAGCCATTGTAGCGGCCACTCTTCACTCTGCTCTCACCTTAGCCCCGAGCCACCACCAATCATCTCCTGTCTTGTCTCTGTGGATTTGAGTATGCACAAATGGAAGCGCACAGCGTGTGATCTTTTGTATTTGTTTTCTTCATTTAATGTGTTTTGAATGGTCATCCGTGTTGTAACAATTACCAATACGTCATTATTTTTTTATAGCTGGCTAATATTCCATTGTGTCAACAAACCAAACGTTATTCATCTGTTAATAGAAATTTAGTTCTTTTTTCACTTTTTGTAGGCAAAGCATAATAGTGTTATAGACATTAGTGCATAAGTCTTTGTGTGGATGAGTTTTGTTTTCTCTTGGGTAGAAATTTAAGAGTATAATTATTGGATTATATCACATTTCTATTTACCTCTTCAAGAAACTTCAAGACTGTTTTTCCCAACCTGCTATTATGAATCTCTATTTTTTTTTAAAAAAATGCTTTGTTACAAACAACAGAAACCACAAAAAATTTCTAGCCCACTGTGTATGGTTTAACTCAGAGAATAACTCCAGGCTCAGCTTGACAACTTTTACTTCCTATATTTCCTTTAGTCCGGTCCCATAGTGTCTGTCCCAGCGGCACTGTGTCTAAACGAAGGCCATTATGTTTGGAGAAAGGGAGGTGATGGTAAAGGCTCACAGGGTAGAAAATTCTTGCTAGGCTTCACAGATAACAACAAGTAAGCTGGTTTGTCTGGTGTAGAGCAAGCACAAGAACAAGTAAGTGGAGGACAAGGTCAGACGGGAAATGACTTTGGCTGGGGAAAGTCTCTCTGACGAGGCAGTGTTTGAGCAGATAGCTAGATAAAAGCATTGCAGAGAAAGGGACAGTCAAGGCATAAGGCCCTATGCTGATAGTGTGTGTGGCCTTTCTGAGGAATAGCCAAGGGCACAGATGGGGCTGGAAGAGAGTGAACAGGACTGAGGGTGATGTAGTAAGGAAGGTAGAGACACAGAGGGGAAGCCGCCCCAGCACCGGCTTTAAATGCTGCTCTCCAAGTCCTTGCACTGAGGATGTAACCCCAGTATAACGGCGTTGGGAAGGGCTTTAGAGGCAAGCAGGTCATGAGACTGTCACCTTCTTGTATAGATTAATGTTGTAATCCTGGAAGAAAGTTAGTTTGCCACAGGAATGAGCTCCTGACCAAAAAGATGGCTTTGGCCCCCGTCTTTCCTCCCATCTCTGTGTCTCTCATTCACTCACTGTATACTTGCTCCTTCTGGCCAAGTGGCGCTTTCTGCCTCATTATGATGTGATAAGAAATCCTGCAATATCCGACTCCCAGCCTCCAGAACTGTCAACGGAATAAACATCTATTGTTTATAAATTGCCCAATCTTTGGTATTTTTTCCAAGCAGCTAGAACAAATCGACATGACTATCTCGATGGCCGTGAAGCAGGCATATACTTTATCGAGAAATGGGTGGAGGTTTTCAGAAAGGGTTGGGGCTGTGGCACGGTGGCAGAGCATCTGCCTGTGGTACACACGACCCTGGCTTCAGTCAACAAAAGAAAAAGAACCATCTGAGGAAAGGAAGGAACAGGCCTGACTTGTGCTTTAGAAGAATCCCTCTGGCCACTGTAGGAGGCGGGGCTGCAGAGGGGAACTGCAGCCACCCTGGCTTTCTGAGCTGATGCTGAGGAGCTCTGATCTGCACACAACCTGGAAGGCAGGATGTGCACAGATCCATCAGGCAGAGGGATTCGTTTCCTTAGATCACAACAACCCCTGTTTAACACCCTCCAGTGGCTTCCCATCACATCGCATGTAGTCCACTCGGGTGCCCTTGCCTGGAAGATCCGCGCCTGCCTTTGTTCTCATCCCTTCTACTCTCCAGCCCTTCCTCCAGCTATGCCAGCCTCGCTGAGCTGCCTTCCCAATAGCCCTTCCCTCCACACTCACCAGGCTCATTCAGGTCCTTTGCATTTTGCTTCTCCTGCAATAATTCCCCCCAAAGCCCTCTCATTACTCAGTTGCACATCTTCTACAGAGAAAAGGATTTCCTAATACCTTGCCGCAGAGCAGCTCTGGAGCCCTTACTCTCCCAGCGCTTCTCAACACTGTTGTACCGGGGTTACATCGTCAGTACAGGGACATTTAAACCATACCAGCGTGCTGGGGCATCTTTCCTCTCGTGCTTCTCTTTAAAATTGTCTCGACTGTTTACACACTTCTAAAGTCACCTAGAATGTGAGCTTCAGAAGCCAGCACTGAATTTTTTTTTTTTTTTTTTTTTTTTTTTTTTTTTTTTTTTTTTTTTAATTTTTTTATTGATAAAAGGAGGATAAAGAAAAGAAAAAAAAAAAAAAAAAAAAAACAAATTTCCACCTCCTCCCACCAGCCTCCCATTTCCCTCCCCCTCCTCCCACTCTTCTCCCCCTCCTCTCACTCTTCTCCCCCTCCTCCCACCCCTCTCCCCTTCCCCCCACTCCTCTCCCCCTCCCTTTTCAGTCCAAAGAGCTGTCAGGGTTCCCTGCCCTGTGGTACGTCCTAGGTCCTCCCCCCTCCATCCATATCTAGGAAGGTGAGCATCCAGACTGGCTAGGCTCCCACCAAGCCAGCACATTGCATAGGATCAAAACCGCGTGCCATTGTCCTTGGCGTCTCATCAGCCCTCATTGTTCGCCATGTTCCGAGAGTCCAGTTTTATCCCATGCTTTTTCTGGTAACAGTCCAGCTGGCCTTGGTGAGCTCCCAGTAGATCATCTCCACTGTCTCAGTGGGTGGGTGCACTCCTCGTGGTCCCGACATCTTTGCTCATGTTCTCACTCCTTCTGCTCCTCATTGGGAGCCATAAATAGGGTCCACAGAGTCTACAATAGGCGAATCTAAAGAAGCTAAGTAAGAAGGTGAACCCAAGGAAAAACATATAGTTATCCTCTTGGATAAGGGAAGTAGACAAAATTGCCGGGGGGAAAAGTGGGATCTTGGGGGTGGGATGGGATGGGGGTTAGGGGAGATGGGGAGAGAAAAGGTAGAAGGGAAGGAGGGTGGACTTGGGGAAACAGGAGGATCGGGATAAAGGAAGGTTGGATAGGGGAGCACGGAACCACAATTCTTAGTTAAGGGACCCACTTTAGGGTGGGCAGGAGACTTGACCCTAGAGGGGCTCCCAGGTGCCCAAGCTGAGGTCCCCAGTTAGTTCCCTGGGCAGCTGAGGATAGGGAACCTGAAATGACCCTACCCTAGAGCCAGCACTGAATTTTATCCAGCATTGTATCCCCAAGAACCGAACCTGTGAGAGTGCTGGCTCACCACAGACATTTACTCAGTGTCTCTTGAAGGGACAAAGGCAGGGAAATCAAGCCTTTCCTCTTGAGTTTTCTAGTCATATAAAGACAGGCTAGATTTTTGGAAAGAAATTGTGCAAAAAGCCAAAAGTACAACAAAGGAAGAAAATGCAAAAAAAAAAAGAGCATGCTAAGCTTTCCAATAAAGCGTGGGTCGCTGAAAGCGTGATTGAGTCTGTATCCTCATACAAGCCGCAGCTAACTCCACACTTAGTGGAGAGACTGAAGGCTTCCTGCTAGGATGCAGAGCAAGATGCAGAGATCCACTCGGGCTAATTCGAATCCACACTAAACTGGACATTCTACTCAAGGTAGTTAGGCAAGAAAATAGAAGAAAAGGCCTCCAGATTAAAATGAAAGGTGAAAACCACTTCTGTTTGCAGACAACATGATCTTGTATTTCGAAAATCCTAAAGACGTCATTTAAAAGAAACACAACTAAAACCGAATTGGGAGTCGGGGGTGGGGGGGGGCGCAGTCAGCAATGTTGCAGGAAGCTTGCAGGGTATAGGGTCTAGGAGACAAAATGTCCTGCCTGCCCAGAGTTACTGGAGCAGCCTTTCCTTGCTCTGGGCTACCATCTCTGTGAAATGAAATAGTCCAGACATACAAAGACTCATTCTGCCTTTCTGCAAGCGCTTCTCCAGCTCCAGCGTCATCTCCCTTTGTGAAAAGGTTGAAGGATTATATTCTCATATCCTGTGTGTCTTGTGAGCTGTGCCGGGCAAGCCAGGCTGCAGCCAGAGTGTAGTTAGCTCAGGATAAGGAATTGGACTCTATAAAGCATTATTCTTTAAGCTTTTGTATTCTCTCTCCCTCTCTCCCTCCCTCTCTAGTTTTGTTTTGCACTTGGTTTCCTAGCAAATTTCCTTTTGAAAAATTCCAATATTGTCTCATCTGAACCAAGGGGAATAGGATTGTCTACAAGTTGGTTGCTGTAGGGCTAGCTTAGAGGTCAGGGGTCCCTTGTGGCTAGGTGTGGGGGTGGCTGCAGCCAGCACAGCTGGAGATGCAAAGAAGGGTTGAGGCTGTGCAGATTTGTTTTTTGGACGATGGCTTGAGATACTGGAATGATAGGCTTTTGGCTAAGGATGGAGTACATCTCACTAGGGAAGAATGTGGTTGCTTGGAGACTTGCCGATCTGATCAAGACGACTGTAACTGGGGGGAGGGGACATGCCCATATCACACTGTAAGGCCAGATACTATAGACAGCATCAGGCATGTCAGTGACAGAAGAGGAACAGCAAGAGAGACAGCCAGTGATTTTCAGGAGAAAATGCTTGAGAAGGAAATTGGGTACAGCGCTTTCAGCTTCGATTGTCAATATGCCAGTGTGAAGAGCAAGAGCGGAAAACAAAGCAAACTGAGATTGTTTTTGAACACAAAGAAGTAAAAAGAAAAAAAAGCCACACAAAACAAAAGTATCACCAAGACTCAGAACTAATCGATCCATAACTGAAATGTACTCACCATCTGATAGTGTGAGTCACTTGAGTGTCCCACCCACAGGATGGAGTCCTTTGTGCCCAGTCGCACCAACTTTGTGGCATCCTGAGGGTCAGATTAGGAACACAGAACAGGGGGAGAAGTACTGAGGACCTGAACACGAAGTTCAATAGCTGTGGAAAATCTTCCCTGGGTGGTGCATTTATTTGGTGGTGCTCCACATTCCGGACATGAGAGGAAGTCAGACAAGGCTTTCTGCTCTCAAAGAGCTGTTACTGAGAGCAGAGAGATAATAAACACAGGAACAAAATAACCCCAGCTCGTGAAAAGATCTACAGAGAAATGCAAGTGATAGCAATGAAAAGCGGGGAGGATGGTGGTAAAAGCTTGGGTGGTCTGGGGTCACCTCTCTGCAAGGGTGACTGTTTACTGGACTCAGAACAGAGTGAGGGAGTAAACTGTGTGAAGAGAGGAAAGCGCTCCGAAACAGGAAGCAGCAATGGATCTAAGGGCAAACTGGGCAATTGCCTGAGCTGTCTCCTGCCAGAAATGGACTCTGAGACAACTGTTTGAGTTGAGCTAGCTTATTGTGAGATGTAGGAATTCTGGGAAGGAAATGAGGAAGTGAAAGGGGGGGGGGAAAGGTGATCGAGAACATGTATGTTAATGAACAAGCCATATAGTGGGGGATCCCTGGGAAACAGAGCAAGATGTGTTTCAAAAGTACCCCATCTTTCCAGAGTCACATATTCTCCCTGAATAGAATGACCTTCCATCTTGCCTGAAAAAGCAGCTAAAATCCAGAAAGAATGCTCTGAAATAGCAAATTGGAGGGACCTTGGAAGTGTTGGAACAACAAAGCCTGGAGCAGAGTCAGGAAAGGAGCCATCTGAAGGGTCCAACAGGATTGAGATCACCTCTGGTCAAGACCCACTGCAAACCAGAGGCCGGCAGAGGAGTTTTGAATCAGCCTGCACAATGTTTGCCTTTGTATTTGTTTGATTTATTTTACATTTGTTTTTAAAGGTCAATAATAAAAATCAGACGATTTCATATATCATCCTAAATTTCTAGTTCTTTTGGAAAAAGAAGCCTCAAACCCAATAGCAATGAATTGTCACTGGGTAAGAGGACAATCAAGTAGATGCCCCATTTGGCATCTCCAGTTAAGGAGTCTTCATTGAGACTGTAGTAAGTGATGAAGGATGCTAAAGCAAGTTACAATGGAGAAAAGACCTAAAGGATCCCCAAGCAGACTAGGTCATCAGACACTCTCTAACACTGCAAACACAAGCAAAAACTTGACCTATGTCTTGTAAATGCCTGTATTAGAGAAAAGCAGAAATCAAACTTGACCAGTTAGAAACACCAATATATTTTTAATTATATAAGTAGGAGTGCTGCAACTAGATAAACAAAATGAGGCAAGTGAATAGTTGTAACCCAGCAAATGTTTTCTTTCCTTCTTCTGCATCCATACTAAACAAAAAGCCTCTTGTTTCCCTCTGCATAGTACCCTGAACCACATCTGAGCTGATTTGGAGACCCCTAATTCATGAAACTCATTTTGTTAAAATAAAGATGTCTTGTGCTTCATTATGCTCTCTTGTAATGCTGGGAATAGAATCTTGGAGCATGCTAAGTAAGCACTCCACCACCAAGCTACATTCCAGCCACTGGCCCACTGTTTAACAGAATTCATGGTCCCATTCTAAGTACACGAGCAAGGATGGGTGAAATCTGTTCAATCCTTATGCCAAAAGAGGTAAGAATGGTGATCATTTTTGGCTTTTATTACCTCAACAGGATGGATTTTTCTAGTTTCAGCCATTTGCCTGCAATTTCAAGATGTCATTGTTTTTTTTACCACTTAGTTATACTCCATTGTGTAGAAAGGGGGACCCTAAGAGGGACACATGTGGAAGGCCCCAGGAAGGAAAATAGATCTCTTGGGTAAACTGGGAGGGGATGGGGAATGGGAACATGAGGGATCAAGAAGACAGAGTTGCAGGAGGAACGGACAGGGAGAGCAATGAAAGGGTTATCTTGATAAAGGGAGCCATATGGGGTTAGGGAGAAACCTGATATTAGAGAAATTCCCAGGAATCCACAAGGATGACCCCAGCTAAGACTCCTAGCAATAGCGGAGAGGGTGTCTGAATAGGCCTTTCCCTGGTAAGTAGATTAGTGACTAACCTAACTGTCATCATAGAACCTACATCCAGTAACTTATGGAAATAGATGCAGTGACCCAGAGCCAAGCACTGGGCTGAGAGCTCCTGGAGTTCAGTTTAGGAGGAGAGGAGGGATCACATGAGCAAGGGGAGTCAAGAGCATGATGGGGAAAGCCACAAAGATAGCTGACTGAACTAGTGGACCCACAGCTGGGGGACCTGCGTGGGACCAAATAAGCCTGCTGAATGTGGGTGACAGTTAGTTATGTGACTTGATCTGTGGGGGTGGGTAGGCCTGGCAATCACACTAGGACCTATCAGAGGTACATGAATTAGCTTTTTGGAGCCCATTCCCTATGGTGGGATACCTTGCTCAGCCCTGATATGAGAGGGAGGGGCTTGATCCTGCCTCAAGTTGGTATTCCAAACCTTGTTGACTCCCCATCTGAGATGCGGATGGGATATGGGAAAGGGGGGAAGTGGAGGAGGGAAGGAGGAGGGGAGGGAGGGGGAACTAGGGTTGTTATGTAAAATTTTAAAGTAAAAATATGCAAAAAAGAATGGTGGTCCTAAGAAGGTTATGGCAGTGCCCTGACTACAAACTGACGGGGCCTTGGTCTAGTGGGGATGAAAGACAGTGAAGGAATTCAGTACATGGCTTTCAGTGGGTGGAACAGGATATGCTTATAAAAGAATGATGGGCAATGAGGCATTTTAGCAGGACAGCTAGATTGCTACCTTGAGAAGATCTGTAATTAGTCCACTAATGGATTGAAAGGGGAACGGCCGGAGAAGCAATGGTTGGGTGGGAGGAGAGCACGCTCTGCTTTGCTTATGAGACATCCTGGTGGAAATGTGAAACAGGATGTGTCAGATGCCTTTTGGATGCGGCTGAGTCAGAAGCTCAAGTGAAGATGTGAGAGGCCGGGGAGAGGAGAATGTGGAAATTATCAGACTGCAGCAATGAGACTACACTATTTCTGGCAATACTGTCTGTGAGATGCTCGGGCAAAAGCTCATTCCTACAAAACACCTATAAATTCTGGACAAAAGATAATACCTATCTTTTTAAATATATTGCTGAGCTCAAAAGGAAATAAGCAAACTCGAGGGCCCAAATGGAGTTGGACTTGAGGAAGCTAAGGCTGATGCCACTTTACTTGTGACCTGGAGGCAGCTTTGGAATACTGACCTAGTAGAGTTGGGAGGTTTGGACTTGGTTTTGCATCTTTTCCATTTTTAAAAGTGAGGGAAACCACACCAACAAACCTCACTTTATTATTTAAAAAACCCTATGCAGTTGTGACTGTTGGACCTACGTTAAGATCACCTATATTTCAAATTATGACTATTGACCACTTGTTTTAGCAGCCTTCTTGGGGTATAGTTGCTATAAGAAACCTTCACCTATTCAATAATGCACACAATATAATGAGTTTGATGTATTCACAGATCCATAAAACCATCCCTATCACCTGCCAAAGTATCATTGATTAAAAAAATGCTTAGTATGAGATCTATTTTTTCCACCCAAGAGTTTACCTGAGGTGGTGTTTCACTGTGTTATCAAAGCTGGGCTTAAATTGGTGATCCTTATGACTCTACTTCCCAAAAGCTCTCAATCAAATTTTAAGCACACAGTATAGGACTGTTAACCATAGCCACAACACTATGTAGAAGATCTCTTGAGCTAATATGTTCGGTATAGCTAGAACTTTACAGCAATCGGTTAACTTTCTGGTCCTCTCCATCCTTGATTTCCAGTAACCACAGTTCTAGCCTCTGCTTCTATGAGTTTGACCTTTTTGGGGGTCTTATCTAAATGGAATTGTGCAATATTCTTCCTTCTATGAATGGATTATTTCACTTAGCATTATTTTTTCATGGTTCAACTCTGTTGTCACAAATGTCAGAATTTCTTTGTTTTCAGGCTACCAATAATAAGCATTCTCCTGTGTATATATTCCCAGTTTCTCTCTCCATTTGTCTGTTGGCAGGTTGATTCCATAACTTGGCTGCTATAACGAGTACGGCAATGAATATGGGTGTGAGATCCCACTATAAGTTCTTTTAGATTATTTGTACAGAAACGGAGCTGCTGGATCATATAATAAACAGTGCTACTTTTGGAGGAAGCTCTGTGCTTCTTTTCAAATGCCTTGAACTATTATATGTCATCACCAGTTTAGTAAAGAGTTCCATTGTTTTTTGTTTTTTTCTCATTCTCACCAACACTCAGACTGCATTCTTCTTGGTGGCAGTGCTGGCAATCCAGGATACCGTGCATGCTACACAAGGGATCTGCCACTCAGCTACATCTCCAGTCCTGCGTTTAGTGCTTTCGCTGTTGTTGTTGCTTTTATAATGCACATAATAACTGGTTTTTGGATGACCATCTTTGTATCTTTCTGGTGACCCTTTATATGTTTTCTTGAAAGAAATGTTTATTCAAGTCCCTGTCTATTAAAAAAGATTTGACTTTAAATTGTGTGTGCTTATATCTGTTTATCTGAATATCTGCTTATCTATGAGAACAGACACACATGAGTACTGGTGTTTTGAGGCTAGAAGAGGGCATCTGATACCCCGGGGCTGGAATTACAGTGGTTTGAAGCCACCCCAGGTGCTTAGTGGAAAGAAACTCAGATCCTCTTCAAGAGGAACAAGAATTCTTAACTTCTGAGAAATCTCTGTAGCTTCTCCTGTCTTCTGTTTATTTTTCTGCTGAGTTTTAGGTCTTAGTTACATATTTGGGGTATTAACTACTCATCAGTACTAGAATAAAGATATGTCTATAATCTATATCTATCTATCCATCTATCTGCCAACAAACATAACAAAGACCTCAGAATATATGTTCATAGCCATACACAACTGATCTCTGACAAGAGTGCCAAGAACACACGACAACAAATAGTATTGAGAAAACTGGAAATGCACGTGCCAAAGAATGAAACTGGACCCTTATCGCTACGCAATATAAACTCAAAATGAGCTAGACTTGAACAGAAAGCTTTGAATTCCCAAGAAAAAGTGAGATAAGCAAACACTTGGCCATCAGTCACAGTCGATCAATTTTTAAGTAGAACATAAACAAAATTAAAAAATGATTTAATGTTAAATGCCATTACTCTCTGGGGATTTGTTTTTTTTTACCATATACAAAAAAAAACATCTAATTTTTCTAGTTTTAAATCTATTTTAAAGTAGACTTTAATTAAAATATAGCATACTAACAGAAAGTCTTCTGTATGCCTTAAATGTCTTACTTAAGGAAATGTGCAAATAGACTCACCCTATGTAACCAGCACTTAGGTCAGGAAACACAATATTGTCCCAGAAGCTCCATCCCCCTGTATCCTGTTCTGTCACTAGCTCACAAAAGTCCTGTATCTCAACTTCTAACATACTAAATACTTTTTACGTGGCTTACAATTTTTTGGCATGAAACATTATAGCAAAGATTAGTGAATGTCTGACCTCTTTCAGCCATGATACCAGACATCAGTGTAGTTTGTTCATTTTCATTCCTATATAATATTTCAGTGTATAAATATAAAGAATTTATTTATTCATTCTACTGTTATTGGCAGTCTGGGTTGTTTTCAGTTGGTGATATTATAAATAAGTCTGCTAAAAACATCATCTCGTACATGTCTTTTGATTAACATATATGCTATAAGTACTTTTTTATGACTGATGTGCATAACTATTATGATTAAAAAAATAAAATAAAAACAAGGGGCTAGAGAGACAGCTCATTCATTAGTCAAGAGCACATAGTTATTGTTACAGAGGACTCTAGACTGTTTCCCAGCACCCACATTGGGTGGTCCACAACTTCTTGCTCTGGGGGATTCAGTGTCCTCCTTTGGATTTCACAGATGTGTTACCATATGTATGGTAAACACACACACATACATACATGCATACATACATATAAATAAGAATAAAAACAATCAAAAAAGGAATTAAAAATGAAAAGTGCAAAAGAAGTAGTAGTAGTAATAATTAGTAATCATTTCCTTGAAAATGTTACATAAGTTTTTATTTTTATTCAAATTAGAATATGACAATAAGAGCTGGAGAGATGTTTTACAGCAGAGGCCCTGAGTTCAATTCCCAACAACCACATGATGGTTCACAATCATCTATAATGAGATCTGGTGCCCTCTTCCGGCATCCAAGCATACATACAGGCACAAGACTGTATACATAATAAATAAATAAATATTTATTTTTTAAAAAGACTATGACAACCAATGTTTTCATATTTTTAAATTAAATGTATTGTAGACTCATATGAATTTACTATAAATAATACAACAGAGATCCCATTTAATTTGCACCTTGTTTCCCTGAGTGGGAACACCGTGCATTAGTACTGTACAATATCATAATCAGGATATGAACACTAGAATGAGAGACCAATTTTATTTGAATTTACCCAGTTTTACATATACCAAGTGTGTGTGTGGGCAACTATGTTGTTATGATCTGCCTCACTCTTGCCTTGGCCCCCATACTCAATCATAAGCAGCCACTAATCTGTTTTACATCTCTGTAATTTTGTCATTTCAAAAATGCATGAGTTGAATCATGCTGCTTATAAAATTGCAGGGTTAGCTTTTTTTCAGTCAAGATGACTCCTTTGAGATTAATCTAAATGGTTGTGTATAGCATGGTTTATTCCTCTTTGATGATTAGCATTCCAAGGCCCGAACATATAACTGTTTGTTTATGCAATTGCCTATTAAAATTATGAATCTTTTCCAGGTTTGGGTCATTTTGAATAAAGCTGCCATGAACATTCGCATGCAAATGTTTGTTTAAGTCTAAGCTTTCATTTCTCTGGAGTAAATGCCAAGGAGTACAGTGCTGGGCCACATGTACATCATACATTTAGTTAGGTTTTGTTTTTTAAGAACTTACTTGAAAACAGATATGGACATACTTTCAGTAGGGTTAATTTCACTCATGATTGCTTTGGCCATCCAGAGCCTTCTCTATGCCTATAGGAATTTTAAGACTTTAAGACAATTTTTTTTCTATTTCTGTGAAGAGTTATGTTGGAACTTTGGAGGAGATCAGGTTGAATCTGTAGATCATTTTTGGTAGAGCAGCCATTTTAATAATACCAATTGTTTTTAATCCCTGAGCATGGGAGCTTTTTGCAACTTATTGTGACTTTAGCAGTTTCATTATTCAGAGTTTTAAAGCTTCCATTGTAAAGATCTTTTACTTCCATGCTTAGGTTTAGTTCAAGGTATGTCTTTACAGGCAACTGAGATGGGACTATTTCCCTGATTTCTTTCTCAATATGTCATTCATACATAGAAAGATTGCTGGGTTTGTGTGTTAATGCTATATCTTGCTATTTTTTTCTGAAAGTGGTTATCACCTCTAATGAGAGTTTTCTAATGAATTCTTCAGGGTCTCTTATGTATGCAGTCATATCATCTGCAAATAAGGATGCTTTGACTTCTTCCTTATCTTTGTGAAGCCTCTCTATTCCCATCTGTTAGCACAGTATTAGTACTTCAAGCACTATATTGAAAAAATAGTATAAAAAATGACACCCTTGTTCTCAGTATATATTCTTGCTTTCAGTATATATACATGGAGTTTTCTTCCCATTTAGTAAAATGTTGGCTATAGGTTTATTTTACATATGTTGAGATATGTTTCTTAGTCTCCTCTGGACTTTTATTATGAAGCCATGTAGAATCTTGTCATGTGATTTCAATCCATGAATCCATTTATGTGATTAATTGCATTTGTTGATTTGCATATGTTGAATCATCCCTGCATCTCTAGAATGAAGCCAACTTGCTCATGATGGATGATCTTTTTGATGAGCTCTTGAATCCTGTGTGCAAGTATTTTATTTGGAAATTTTATATCTATGTTCATCAGGGAGATTTTTCTCATTTCTTTATTTATGTCATTATCCGTTTTGGCAACAGACTAGTACTGGTTTTGTAAAAAAGAGGAAGTGTTCCTTCCTTTTCTCTTTTATGAAATATTTTGATAAATACTGGTGAGAGTTTTTGAAAGGTCTGGAAATATTCTGCAGGGAATCCGTTTGGATCTGGATCTTTAGTTTAAAATTACATTAATTAACTCTGTCTCTCTCTGTCTCTGTCTCTGTCTCTGTCTCTCTCTCTCTCTGTGTGTGTGTGTGTGTGCATTTGTGTTCCATGGCTATACGTGAAGGTCAGAGGACAACCTTCAGGGCTGGGCTCTCACCTTCCACCATTTGAGTCCTAGGGTTCAAACTTAGGTCAAGCTTGGCTCAAGTGCCCTTCACTCATTGAACTATCTCACTGGCTCAAGTTTAGAGATTTCTTTTTTATTGATTAAATCTCCTTACTTGTTATAGATCCACTTTGTTTAAATTTCATCTTGATTTAACTTTGGTAGACTTTCAAATTTAGTAGAATATGATCATAGATGTTAAAGTCATGTTCTTATAATTTTCTAAATTTTATTAATATCTGCTGTGATGATAGCCATTTTACCTCCAATTTTACTAATTTGATTTTATTGAACTTGTCTTCTCAGTGAACCAGGTCTTCATTTCAATGGATTATTTCTATTGTTTTTTTCAATTTTGTTTTATCAATATCTGCCCTGATCTTAGTTTTTTCCATCTATTTCAGCCCACATGATTTTGGGATATTTTATCTTTATTTAGAGGTGTACATTTTTTGACATCGAATTACAATTACAAACGTTCTTCCTTCTATTTCCTCCCTCCTAACCCTTTTATATACCTCTCCCCGCTCTCATTCAAACTCATGGGCTTTTTTCATCAATTGTTATTTTACGCATCTCTCTCTCTCTCTCTCTCTCTCTCTCTCTCTCTCTCTCTCTCTCTGTGTGTGTGTGTGTGTGTGTGTGTGTGTGTGTGTGTGTGTGTGTGTAAATAAAATACACATGTATTGTAACTTGTTGAGTTCATATAATGTTATTTATATATAATAAAAGAAGATACCAACGAACATGCCAAAGTGGACAGGAAAAGGCCCATGAAGCTTCAACCCTACAAAAATAACTACAGATAACTGAGTAAGGTTAGGAGTGGAAAAGGTAGCGCTCTATAAGACTAGACATCAATTGATGGTCTAGTCATTAGACTCTAGTGCCAAATGGTGAGCCCCCACTCCACAAAAGTGGTATAGGTTTTAAATCTTCTTTACAACTTATTTTGTTTTAATTGAAAATAGATTCTTCTCTTCTACAACATATCCCAACCACAGTTTCTCCTCCCTCCATTTTTCCTTCATGCTTCCTCCTTCTCCCTTCACCTCACCTTCTCTGTCCCCATTTCTTCTTCAGAAAAGAGCAGATCTCCAAAGGACAACAGCTAGACAGGTCAAAACAAGATACCACAAGACAAGACAAAACCCCTCATGTAGAGGCAGGACAAGCCAACCCAATAGGAGGAAAATAGTTCCAAGAGCCGGAAAAAGAGTTGGAGATACACCTGCTGCTTCCACTGTTAGGAGTCCCACAAGAACACCAAGCCAACAGTCATAATATACACACAGAGGACCTGGTGCAAACCCCTGTAGCCCTGGTGATTGCCATTTCAGTCTCTGTTAGCCCATGTGAGCTGTTCTTATTTGACTCCTGTTTCTTTGGTCATGTCATGGGTATTCTTCAAAACTCTTTATGCTGCATTTTATT
The DNA here is from genome assembly GCF_037038515.1 of Microtus pennsylvanicus. Taxonomy (NCBI): domain Eukaryota; kingdom Metazoa; phylum Chordata; class Mammalia; order Rodentia; family Cricetidae; genus Microtus; species Microtus pennsylvanicus. Next base: position 88,148,007 of record NC_134601.1, on the reverse strand, counting down.
TTGTTTTTTGAGACAGGCTCTTTCTACATAGCTCTAGCTGTCCTGGAACTCATTGTGTAGATCAGGTTGGCCTTGAATTCAGAGATCTGCCTGTCTCTGGGATTAAAGGCATGTGCCACTCTACCAGTTTATGTTGGTTTTTTGCTACCGATTTCTGTTTGAATTATGCATGATTCAATTTTAAAATATTTGAGATTTGTCCAGGGCTGAAGATTTGGTTTGCTGATTAAGAGTGTTTGCAGAAGGATAACCAGACTTTAATCCACAGTCCCAGAGAAACTAGGTAACAGGAGGACCCCAAGAGGAGTGCATGGGTTTCCATGGAAAGAAGAAATAAATGAGATCTCCTGGGGTGGAGTAAGTTGAAGGGAAGGGATGGGGGATGGAAACATGAGGGATCAGGTTGGTCAAGTTGGGGGTGGAACAGAAGAGGAGAGTACTGAGAGGGGGACATTTCAGGGTTAGGGAAAAACCTGGTGCCAGAGAAACTCCAAGGAATCTACAAGTATGACCCAAGTTAAAACTCCTAGCAATAGTGGAGAGGGTGCCTGAACTGGCCTGTCCCTATAATCAGATTGCTGACTACCCTGTTATCAAAGAGCCTTTAGCCAGTAAGTGATGGAAGCAGATGCAGAGATCCACAGCCAAGCACTGGGCAGAGCTCTGGAAGTCCTGTTGAAGAAAGGGAGGAAGGATTGTATGAGCAAAGGGGGAGGGGAGGTCAAGATCATGATGGGAGAACCCACAGAAACAGCTGACCAGAGCTCATGAGAACTCATGGACTTGGACCAACAATTAGGAAGCCTTCATGGGACCAACCTAGGCCCTCTGCATGTTGGTGACAATTGTGTAGTCTGCTTTTAGGGCCCCTAGCAATGGGATCAGAACCTGTCCCTGGCACATGAGTTGGCTTTTTTGAAACCTATTCCTCATGCTGGAATGCCTTGCCCAGCTTTGATGTAGGGGGAGGAGCTTGGTCCTGCCTTAACTTGATAGGACATTCTTTGTTGACTCCCATGGGAGGCATGCTCCTTTCTGAATGGAGGAGGAGTGGGTGGAGGTTTAGATAGGAGGTGGGATGGATGGGAATAGGAAGAGAATAGGGAGGGGAAACTGTAGTTGACATTTAAAATAGATGAAAAAATTAATAAGAAAGAAAAAGAATCAATGATAAAAATGTTTGCTGTTTTTGCAGAGGACCTGAGATTGGTGCCCAGCACTCACATTAGGTGGCTCATGACCACCCAAACTTCCATCCCAAGTGTTTGATGCTCTTTTCTGGCCTCCACCAGCACCCACACTCATATGCATATAGCTCCCCCCCACATGTACACATTTTTTACTCTGTATGTGTGCATACATTATTGTATTACGTATGCATGTATTTAAGTACGCCATATGCATGTAGGAGTCCACAGAATTCAAAACAGGGCATCAGATATCCTGGGACTGGATTACAGATGGCTGTGAGCTCCCCTGTGGCTGCTGGGGATCAAACCCAGTTTTTCCTGCAAGAGCAACAAGTGCTCTTAACTTCTGAGCCATTTTCCAGCCCCTACATACACATAATTTTAAAAACCCAAAATAAATCTTTAAAAAATTGAGATTTGTTAACATGTCTGGTACTGAGTTAATTTTTGGTCATAAACCTTCAGAAACTTTTTATTGTCAAAATTTTCACAACCGTCACATTTAGTTACTCAATTTAGTCTTAAAAGCAGAAATTTAGAACATAGGCTTGGTATTGGCTAGTTTGTGTATAAAACATATGCTTTATGCTGAGTTTATCTCTAAATGCTGACTAATTCTGGAAGAGACACTTTCTCCCCAGTCAGCAATCTCCTAGATGCCAGAGTGCCAAAAAAAAATATAGAATCTAGTTACTATAAAGATAATCATTACTCCCATTTACATTTTTCTTTTGCCACACTTAAATATTATTTTTCTTTGTTTATTGTTGTTGTTTTTGAGGAAGGTTTTCTCTCTGTGTAACAGCCCTGGATGTCCTGGAACTCTGTAGATCAGGCTGACCTGGAACTCGTAGAAATACACCTGTCTCTGCCTCCCAAGTGCTGGGATTAAAGGTGTGCACTACCACCACCCAGAAAATATTGTTGTTTTGGATCTCAGACATGTTCCGATCACCAAATACCATTCAGAAAACCTATGTAGATACTCTACTTTATATGCTTATATTTATTCTGTTCTTTCTGCTGCCTCAATTGTTCTTCTTTTACTATTTTCTTTTTGAATCACTTCTTTTAGAAAAAATGAAGGGAAATGCTACTGGCAACCAATTTTTGAACATCTTTTTTTGTGAGATTGTGATTTCTCATTTACACCTGCAGGATACTTTAAATAGATATAAAAATCATACTTGAGAGTATTTTTTTAAGTTCTTGAAAAACATACCACTTCCATCTGGTATTGATACTTTCAGATAGGAAATCTTCTGAAAGTAGAATTGGGTATTTCAATACAGGTAATCTATCATTTCTCTCTGTCTCGACTTTTTCTTTTGTTATTACTCCTCAGAAATTCCACTATGATTTATCTCAATATGTTTTTTCCCTTAGAAGGGTAATTTTTTAAGTCTTGCTCAGTTCTTGAGAGCTTTTATCCATTCTTTCTTTTGTTGAAGTTTTTTTCAATTATGTGCATTTGTGTGTGTATGTGTGAGAATGCATCTTGGTATGTGTATCATGTGCTTGGAGGTAGCCATGGAGTCCAGAAGCGAGCATCAAATTCCCTGGAGCTGAATTTAGAGGAAGTTACAAGTCACAAAACCATGGGCATTGGTAACTATACCCAAGACCCTTGCAACAGTAATAATAGTCATTCTTAATCACCGAGCCATCGCTCTGGCCCTCCACCATCATTTCTTTAAGTGCTTAAGTACCACATCCTCTTTGTTAAGATCAAACCCAGGGACTTTGCACGTGTTAGGCAAGTGTTCTTCCACTAAGCCCCAGACCCAGCCTATTTCCTTCTAATTTTAGGACTCCAATGACATCAGTGTCTTATTTTTGTTATTGTCCCATAGATACTGAGCCTTTCTTTTTCCCCCTTGATCTCTTTTGTTTCTGTTCTTCAGAATGAGAAAATTCCATTGGCCTATCCTCAAGTTTACTGATTCACTAAATAATTGAAACTATGTAACAGGCATTTAATTTCTATTATTGTATCTTGGTTCTGTGATGTCTATTTGATTATTTTATGTAGCTTCTATTTTGTGTCTGGGAATGTCTTGCTTTTCATTTGTTTCAAGATAGCTTTAGTTATTTGTTGGAAGATTTAAGATTATTAGTTTAAAATCTGTGTCAGATAATTCCAACATCTGATTCATCTTAACACCAACATCTATTCATCATTTTTTTCTCATGCAAGTTTTTATTTTCCTCATTCTTATTACGAGAGGGTCAGTGAGATGGCACAGCAGCTGAAGCAATGGCTCCTAACCTTCCTAATGCTGCAACCTTTTAATGCAGTTCCTCATGTTGTGGTGATAACCACAAAATTATTTTCATTGCTACTTCATAACTGTAATTTTTCTGTTGTTATGAATTGTGATTAAATAGTTTTGGAGGTAGAGGTTTGTCGAAGAGAACATGATCCACAGATTGACAAGCCTGGAGCTGAAGGCTGCTGCTGCCAGCCTAATGACCCGAGTTCAAGCCCCTAAACCCATATTGTGGAAGGAGAGAATGAACTCCTAAAAGTTGTTCTTTGACCTTTATATTATGACATGGCACATGAGTTTGCACACACACCTATGTAAAACTAATAAGCATTTTTCTAATATGATATTTTTTTAAAGATTTATTTATTTACTATGTATACAACATTCTGCCTCGATGTATGCCCGCACGCCCAGAGGAGGGCACCAGATCTCAGTACAGATGGTTGTGAGCCACCATGTGGTTGCTGGGAATTGAACTCAGGACCTTTGGGAGAGCAGCCAGTGCTCTTAACCTCTGAGCCATCTCTCCAGCCCCTCTAATATGATATTTTATTGATTATTTGGGAGTTTCACATAATGTACCCCAAACACATTCACTTCCCAGTCTTTCCAGGTCCACCCCACCCTTGCGGCTCCCCCCAAAGAAGAAAAAAATTGAAAAAGAAAAAAGATAAAAAAATACCAAGTCCAATTTGCATTGCCTATATACTCACTGGATTATGGTCAAACTCCCAGTGGCCGGACCCTTAAAGAAAACTGAACCCTTTCTGACCTGCCCCTGCCCCTGCCAGAATCCATTAACTGTGAAGAGCTATGTTTCAGCATCCCTATCACAATTTCTATGAATTTTCAAGGGTTTCCTGTCTAAACTGTTTCTTTGGGGGGAGTTGAGAATGGTGGGGAGAGAAGTTGTCACAGAAGCCGTCTATGTCCCTCTTTCTCAACTGTGAGCCTGCAGGCATTCATACCACACAAAAGAAGCTTCCTTGCCAGTTACAGTCAGCAGGAGCACAGATCACGGAATTCCACATGGTCTCTGGCAGCAGTACAGACCACAAACATCAATGTGGCCTCGGGCCCTAGCACTGACCGTGGACCTCAGCATGGTCTCTAGCCACACTAAAGACCACAGACATCAACACAGCCCTCCACTGTAACACGGGCCACAGACACCATCATGGGCCTCATTGGTAGCACAGACCACGGACATCCACGTGGCCTTGGGCAGTAACCCAGATCATACCTCAACATGGCCTCCAGCAGCAGCCACAGACATCGACACTGCCTCAGGGGGCAGCCCAGATCACAGACATCCACATGACCTTCAGGGGGTAATAGGATCACAGACACCCAGACAAAGCAGAACCATGGATGCCAACATGGTCCTTGGTGGCAGCACAGACCAGGGATGTCAACACAGTCTCAGGCAGCAGCACAGGTCACACAGATCAACATGGATCTTGAGCATCAACATGGCCTGGAGTGGCAGCACCGATGATGGAGATGAGCATGTCCCAAGCCTGTAGCACAGGACATGGATACCAACATGGACTCTGTGGGCAGCAAGGAGCAAGGAGGTCTTTCAAGGAGTCCCAATGCAGAAAATTAGCCATTCTCTATCTCGGACATTGGTTGTTGTTCAGTGCCAGGGTAGAATGGGTAGCCTGGTCAGGGGCAGAGCCTGCGAGAGCTCCAGCTGCTGCATACAACTCCCTGGACCTCATTCAGCAACAGCATGTTCCTGTCCACCACAGCCTTCTCACACACCTGTCATGGCCAACACATCTCTAGTTCGCCTCTCTCCACCGAGCACCGGGTGCTTCATTCCTCCTTCTTTCCCATCTCTCCCTCACATATTTCTTCATTGAAGTGACATTGAAAGCTGTAGTGTGCTACACAGTGTGTGTGAGTATGTATGTGTGTGTGTGTATTGCTCAAACAGCATTACCTGCAAATCCTCATTGCAATGGGTCACTGTTCAGATTCAAGGCTTTTGGCTTCTGAAGTGCCATAAATAGTGGACTATCACTGAGACTCATATCAGATATCTGCTGTTGTCCAAGAATCTAGGGGCAGGATCCATGAGGGCTTTAGGCTGCCACTACCTCCCAACCCCGGCTACCCCAAAGCTAACCAGAACTACCATTGTGCTTGCAGCAGTGCCTTCCCTCCTCCCAGCTGGGCCAGCAGCACCGACCGTGCCAGTGGAGGCTCCAAGCTGTGGGCCAGCACATTCTTTATCCACTGGCCATGCTCTCCCATATGGATTGCTTATTATACTTTTTTCCCCAGGCATCTGTAGTTTTGCCATTCTCCGCTGTGTGCACTTGTCTCTGTGTTGGAGGAAAGAGGTTGCTTGTTGGTTCCTAGCTAGCTTAGACCTGAAATAATCACACAGAAACTATATTCATTAAATCACTGCTCAGCCCATTAGCTCTAGCTTCTTTTTTTTTCCAAGTATTGTTTATATTCATCAGCTTAAATTATACAGCTTAAGAAGAAATCATCTTCCTGACTATGCACAGCCATATATGTGCCCAGTAAGTGTAAAACACACCACCAAAGGGCCGTTGAAAGAACCCCACAGCTGTTCTTATTAGGGAGGTATAATAGTAGCACCTGAGAAAGTTACAGTCAGAAACAACCAGTCATTGACAGTCAATAACCCCATGGCTTTGCCAAATGGGGCTTCCCAATAGGGAATTATATGTCTTTTGGGTCTACTTGTTAAATACTAGTTTAACTAATATTTACCTGTCATATTTTCCCATGACCTCTTGTAACCAGCAGCTCTGGGCAGGTTGGCAACTCTTCTCATCTCCTCCCACCTTCTTTTTTTTTCTTTTATTTATTTATTAAGGATTTCTGCCTCCCCCCCTCATCTGCCTCCCATTTCCCTCCCCCTCCCCCGATCAAGTCACCCTCCCTCATCTGCTCGAAGAGCAATCTGGGTTCCCTGACCTGTGGGAAGTCCAAGGACCGCCCACCTCTATCCAGGTCTCCAAAGGTGTAGCTCTAGCTTCTTATTGGCTAACTCTTACATCTTAATTTAACCCATCTCCATTAATCTGTGTATCCCCACGTGATAGTGGCTTACCGGCAAAGTTTCAACATGTCTGACTCTGGCAGTGACTCCATGGCTTTTCTCTGACTCCACCCTTCTTTCTCCCAGCATTCAGCCTAGCTTTCCCTGCCTACCTAAGTTTTGCCTTCCTATAGGTCCAAGGCAGTTTCTTTATTCATTAATGATAATCACAGCACACAGAGGGGACTCCCACATCACCTCTGCTCTGCCATCTCTCCTTTCAACTTCATGACTTTACTTTTTAAAAGCATCTCCCCATCAGATCTGCCTTCTTAAAAAGTTCCAGCAGCTCTGGCTCCTCCATGACTGCAGGGCTAATGGAGAGGGAAGGAGGGGGCACTGGCTTGGCAGAAGCATCTCTCATCCATGCACTGAGCCTTGCATGGCTGCTGCGGGTCATCAGCTTTGGCCTGGTGTAGGATACCTGAGGCCAGGGAGTGCAGGGACTCGCCTCCACCAGGGCCATCTTGGCTCTGCCCTCTAATAAGTTTTTTAAAAAGTTTATTTTAGAATTTTTATTGTGTCCTAGACATGTATTATTTCAGGAGTTCTTGGTTATATTTAAAGCCTTTGTTTAAGCCATAGTAACTCTACGTGTGACAAACAGATCTTGCACTCTGCCTATGGACCCTGATTCCAGTGACAAATTTGAGAGCCTCGGAAAGCTGTTTTTGCAGATTGATTTATATAGTGCTGCAGGGGCTCCTGTGGGTTTCTTATAGTGATGCTAAGTGGGCACAAGGGGTTTCCCCAGGCCACTAAATGAGAATGAAGATTACTTCCTGAACCTACCCACGTTGTGTAGATGCCCCTCGTTAGTGCTCCCAGAGCTAAACCAGTAGCTTTCTCTTGCAGGGAATGGGAGTAGCGGTGCTAAGGACATTACTTCTCTTGGCCCCTTCTTGTTTGCAAATCTTTGAGCTGATTTTGCCTTTTGATGCAGCCACTTTGCTGCAGAATTTCCACTGGGATTCCTGTACCACCCAGGGAAAGACAAATTCCATCCGGCTGCCCTCTGTTGCTAGAACAGAATCAGTAAACATTGGGCCTGTGTATCCTTCTTCTGGGCTGGAAGTCATAGAACGTCTTTCTAATGTTTTCCCGTTCTTAAGTACCAGTGAGTCCAGCTTTGTTTTTCCACTTCTCAGAGTTCTCATTGGATTAAGTCTGGTAGTATTTCCTGGGTTTCTCTCATCACGGAGTATAAACCATTGTCCCTGGGTCCCTCTAATGGCTTATCTCGGACTGGCTTCTACCAGTTGCTGTTTCTTTGAACACTGAGTGGCATATTGCTATTTCTTCATGTGTCTTTTTGTCTTTGACCTTGTGGAGTATACATATTGTTGATTTCTCATTCTAGTGGGCAGATAAATCACTAGTTAGCAATATAAAGTTCATAGGAATTTGTGTTATGCTTTACATGTGTGCACACTGTGTGCAGACATGTCTGTGGAGGTCAGAGGTCAATGCCAGGTGTCTTCCTCAGTCACTCTCCATCTTATTTTCTGAGACAGAGCTTTACAGTGAACCTGACATGCACCTAATTTCACTAGCCAGGCTAGCTTGCAAGGCCCAGAGACCCGCCAGTCTTCACAGGGGTTACAGTTGCACATCGCCATGCTCAGATTTTTACACGGGTGCAAGGGATCAAAACTCAGGTCCCCGGGGTTGCATAGCAAGTGCTTATCAATGGACTTACTCCCAATGCCTGCTCATAGACCTTTTAATGGGAGGTCTGTTCCAGCAATTTGCCTTTAGCTTCAGGGCAAGTCCTTTCATCCTTGGATAGTCTTTGCTCCAACCATAAGCCTTCTGAGTTTCAACGGGAAGTTTGAAATGTTTACCCTTTCAGCTGGCAATACTCAAAACGCTGAATTCTGTCTTCTCTGAAGCAGGCATAGGCTGAAAGCCCTGTGCAGGACTTGCAACCTTCTAGCTATTGCTTTCTTCCAAGTCCTTGGAGTCCTTCCATGCCCACAAAACCCAGGACCAGTCAAGGATTTTAGGTCTCCCTGTGGCTTCATTTCTACCAGACTTCCCTTCCCAACTGCTGGCAGCTTGGACCAGCCCAAACTCTATCTTCTGACAATGCAGAAGGAAGAACCATGAATTTCTCATTCTGTGATCCAAGAACTGTGTATACAGATACAAGGACCTGTTAGACACAGGGCAAATGATACATATTTGTGGCTTTCAACGGGCTTTCTTCTGTCTGTTTTTCTTCAGTCTCCAAAGCATTGAAATAACTTGTCTTGTTTCAAATAGTACTTTAAACTATTTTGTCTAAGGTTTATAATTATTTCCTGTAGGAAGTTTAGGCTGATACAAGCTATGTTGTCCTTCCTGAGACCAGATCTCGCCCTTTTCTCCTATTTTCAATACCAGCCTCATCATTTGAGTTGTTCTATTGGAATAAACTCCTTCTGGGCTTCTTTGTTTCTAACTGCTCTTCTAAGCCATGCTTATAACCACCACTGGAGCGGATTGTTTCTAAAGATAAAAACCTATCTCCCTTCCTAATTGTCAGAGTCTTTCCTTCCCAACATGTACGAATGTATGCATCAGATATTCTGGTACCATATTCAATACCTGATGCATGAGATCACAGTTGGAACATTCTAATTTACGCTCTTTGCCTCCAGTTCTAGATCTGTTGTGGTGGTGAGCGCATGGGGCAGGTTCCACTCACCTGATAGTAGACAGGAAGTGGAGAAAGAGTGCCAGCCTCAGATAAGATGCTGGCTACACAAGAACACACCCACAGTGATTCACTCTCTCCACTCGAACTCATCACTGAAAGTGTTTACAACTTCTTACGTAACATAAATTAGGAACCAAGCCTTCAATAATGATCCTGTCGGACATATTTGATAGTCAAGTTTTAATAACAGCACAATGTCAAAATTCTAAGGCATGGTTGGACATGGTGACTCATGTCTTTAATCCCAGCTCTCGATGTAGAGGCAGGTAAATCTCTGTGAGTTCGAAGCCAGCCTAGTCTACACAGTGAGTTCTGGACAGTCAGGGCTACATAATGAGCTCCTGTCTCAAAAACAAGACAAAACAGTTCTATACTATATGTCTCTTAAGCTTTAGAGTTAGTTGGGTTGGGCACTTGCTTATCCCTTCGGGCATCTATCCTCACACCATACTGGATTATCTGCATTTTCTCTGTCATGCTTCATCTTGTCTGGAGGCTTTTGTGCTCTTCTTTATTTAGGATTTAAAATAAAAAAGATAATTGGAGAAAATATACTTTGATAATAAGGATAATAGGTAGCATTTATCTTTTGCCAATGTGTTGGGGCTTTTGTATTCTGCCTTCTCTCTAATAGTAAAACAAAAATGATAATTGAGGAAAATCTGTGATCATAATGACAATAGATAACATTTATTGAGTGCCTTCGGTGCGCCAGTACTGCAGGAGATGCTTTCAAATTATTTTCTCATTTCATCCTCACAACAACCTTGCAAACTAAGTACCTTTCTGATCCTCGCATCACAATTGACAAAACTGTGGCTCAGCAATTGAAAGTGTCAGTGGAAGGCTATTCTAGAATCAAATCATGTCCCACTATCTCCCACTTAAGCAAAGTGTATGTATGGAGCTTAGAAATAAAAAAAGAAAAGAACTAAGATTGCTCTTGAGAACTGAACTGTTGAATTAATGTAAGATGAATATTAACAAAAATTTACAATGGCACCTTAATAAGGCAGAACGGCTCCCTTGGCAGCAAGAAGTTGACTGTAACCTGATGGAAGCTATTGGTGTGTCTAAAGAAATAATACATCAAATAGAAAGGGAGCTGGTCAACCGTAGATGGATACACAGAACAAAAGACAAATACGAGCAAATGCACTCCAGACACTTTCCAAATAATAGAGTTACCCGGCCTAAGGACCTATCCCGGACACCCCACATATTTTACAAGACCTTTCCAAATTTCTTGGCTACATTGTTTTATATAAACAACGTAACCATAATATCCCTCTATTTTCTATCATACCCAACAAACAAGTTTCTCACTATAACTTTGACTTCTTTTACTCTTTGCAAGCATGGAAGAGGGTTTGCAGTTATGGTTTAAACGGGGCTGTTACAATTGAAAGGGCAGTCAGCATAAGAGAACAACATGTAGATAATGACATCATGGCTACCATGACAGAGAAAACAGGTGGCCATACCTACAAGATACTATAGAGCCACTTTATTAAGCAGCCTAAAGTCTTCCTTTTTTTTTCTCTAGAGCACTTGTTATGGGTGAGAAATGCAATTATCTATTGTTGAAGTCAGTTGATTTAGGGCTTTCTTTTATGTTTGGAAATATGGCATGAGATAGATTCCAAAGTCTTTAATCAAGAGGAATGGAATAGAATATGAGTGGGAAGAGGGTATTGGTAGATAGCGGCCATGAAGAAGGGGTGAGGTGATATTCAAAATCATATGAGTCCCATATGCAACATTTTAATAGCTTCCGAAGAAACTGGGACTGGACTTGGTGAGTCAGTGATTTACTGTTTTTTTTTCTGAGGATCTGAATTCAGTTTTTCAGGACCCACTTCAGGTGGCTTTACCGACACTTGTAACTCCAGCTCTAGGGGAACCAACACACACACACACACACACACACACACACGTAAAAATAAATCTGTCCTTAAGAAAAAACACAGGGAAAAGTAATTACGTCACTGATATATGTGATACAAGAAAGCAAGCGGCACACTAAGGGAGCATCTGGACTATAACTTTGGCAGGAGACAGATGGAAGGTTTGAAGAAGAGGCTGAGGAAATTTTGTGGGTCACAATGTATGTTAATCTGAATCAAAAGAGGAAGAAACGCATGACCTGGTCAATGAAGAGGAAGTCCAGACTTGCTGACGGTGAACATTCTATTGATAAGAAACGTTCTATGGACATTGCCCAGGTGCCCCAGCCTCATACCCTGCTCTTCACGCATAAATTATGTGATCAGGTACCCTTGACAACTGGGCTTTGGCCGACAGAAATACTGATGGGAAAAGAAGTAAAAAAAAATGAGGTATCCCCATCCTTGGGGGAGAATTTCTGGCAGTGGCAGCATCATCCTTCAGAATTTCAGCTTCCTGGCGGCCATCAGCATGACCGCAGGTTCTATCACCCTGCCTTGGCTTTACCTCTTCCCGTGAACTTTTCTACAGTCAGCAGTCACTCAGGCTGCAGACCCCATCTCCGTACTATGTGGCCATTCCTTGTTTGGTTCCTCGGCGCCTCTATAACCTGTATTACCAAATTGCTAGACTTAAGTATTCTAAGCGGTTTATTTTTCTCACACTGACATCAGTATTTGACCATGATTGGTCTGTAGCTCTTCATGTTAGACTTTGAATATTGTGTTTTGGCCAAGAATTCCTCTTACATGAGGTAGTCCTGGGCTAAGTTTTGGTTTAATATGGAATATATAATTTGACATCAAGTTACTATACACAGTGCTTTTTCAAGTATCTGTTTAGAAATCTATTTAGATACCAAGATAGTCTCCCAGCAAGCATTTATTAAAAACATGGATCATGTTCTGGAAGTTTAATAAGGGTCTTATTATGATATCAGAAACTGGAAATGTTCTTGTACAAGAAGAACCATCGTCTATTTTGAGATTCAGATGATTTTAAAAATATATTCCATTACCCAATACATTTAAGTTGTCATATCTTCGTTCATGCCCTAAAACAGGCGTCACACAAAAGCAGATCTTATACTTAGTTTTGAACCATTTTAAGACAATCTTTTTAGCCAAGGCTGGCCTAGCACTTGTGACCCTCCCACCTCAGGCTTCAAGAGTACCTCTTCATTTGATTTTGAATCATTTTCCCCATTCCATTACTTTATTGTCTTTGAGACTGAGATTGAGTCTCATTCTCTTGTTCAAGCTCAGGTATTCTTAGGTGACCTCCAACTCTCAATGGTCCTCCTATCTCAACTTCATGAATGTTGTAATTACAGGGGCTAGCCACCATTCCCGCTGTTACATCATACTTCCTGATCTCTTTCCTATCCTCTTGATTTTAGACTTCACCCCGATCTCCTTTTAGCTTTATTTTCATTTTTCTGGCCTTGATGTTTTGATGTCCTCACTGGTCATATTCTGGTTATGGTGCCTTGGAGTGCTTTACGCAACTTGAAACTCCACCATTGTATTTAGCCTGTATTCTACGCTACTCGGTCACCTCATTCAGTGTCCTATGGGTGGTGCTCCACTTGACTTTCCTCCAAGTTCTAAGTATGAGATCATTTCTGGTAGGAGGGGGCATCTAAGACATCTGTAGAAAGGAGGAATTCAGCCCTGAATGGCCATATGCTTTTTATTTCTGATGCAGCATCTCTTTAGGGAGTCATTCCTCCTAAATTAGTTCATGAGATCCAGATGGGGAAATCATCCCACCTGCCACATTCACAGCATAGTAAATGACCTAACTAACCAGACTGGTTAGATAATTTCTTCAGCGTATCAACGAGGAATTTCGTTGGCCGGGCTATTGTTAGACCTTCTAGATTAATAACTGATAACTTTGCTGAAATTGCTGTAAAGACATGCGTACAGCTGCCACTTGCACTCCGGAATGTTCCCGCATGTCCTCCAGCACTTCTTAGACTTCTGGCACGGGCAGTCAAGAGGGGCTGGAATGTAGGACTCCAACTCCTGCTTCTCAGATTTTACTTTAGGGAGAAAAGGAGGAAAACAGGCCACAGTATTTTATATTTGGCCATACTAGGTTAAGTCATGGGGTTTCTAGAGATGATTTTATGACAAACTATAATTTTTTGGCCTTTTCTGGCTTCTCTACCATGGCACATAAATTCCTGGAAGATCACAAGAAATTAGATCCGTTTGAGTTATATGCAAGGAATCTGGAACACACTGGTTTTCTGTCTTCCTGGGTACTCTTGAAAGCTGAGCTCCTTGAAAACAGGCAAGGGCTTGGGATCAGACATCACATAGGGTATTTTATTCAAGAACTAGGAGCATAGGACACATACACCAACTGAGTGGGTAGACAGAATCCATACTACTGGGTCAAAGGTAAATTTTTCTATCTTTGGACTCCAATGCTTTGGATCTCAGGGGGCAGTAGAGTATGTGTGTGTGTGTGTGTGTGTGTGTGTGTGTGTGTGTGTGTGTGTCATAGGCCTGTTTTCTAGCTCTACCGCAGCCACTTCCTAGTTGGGTGATCCTGAGTTACCTGACTTCTTTGAGTCTATTTCTCCAACTCTACAATGAAGACTGTGCTCTGTGAAGTTGCCTGTAACGAGTAAATATGATATCAATGCCTATGGTTAAAGTAACCACAACAGCTCTCTGATAAACATCTCTGCTACTCTTGCCCCCTCCCACCCACTCCCTGTGCAACAACTAGAAAGTAAAATGCTAAAGTGACACACAATTTCTGTGCAGAAGCAAATCAATTCAATAGTAGCACTTGATATTTGGTGGTATGATTTGACAGTACACTTTGATGAGTTTTGACAGACATTGAGACTTTAGAAAACATCGCTGCCATCAAGACACAGAACATTTTCATTATCTCCCCCAGTTCCTCGTGCTTAGTTACCACCTTAGTTACCTGATTCCAGCCCACAGCCACAGTCGCTTTTTGTACATAGAACTTGGATCTCTTGTATTTCATGCCCCACGATGACTCTCCATCCCTCAGGAAATTAAATCTAAATTCATTACCGCGCTCTCCGAATGCCCTTTGTGTTCTTAATCTTCACACCTCGCATCATTTAAGCCTTATCACTTCCTTCCTTCTAGCCGAGTTGGCCTCCTTTGTGTTCACAAAACTTGTCAATTCTCACCTTAAGAACTTTGTTGTTTCCTATTTGGAATCTTCTTCCCTCAAATATAATCGTATCTATTGTCTTTTTTTTAAGCCTCAGTTTTTTTTTAAAGAAAAAAAAAACAGCCAAACCTCTCTCAGAGCAGTCTTTCTAACAATGATTTTAAAAATTGCACTCTACTGGTTTCCCCTTGTTTCCTGAGGGGTTCCTAAGAAAAAGAGCCCCCCTTTTTTATTCACTCACAGGCATATATGTCTGTTTCACTCAGCGAACTGTAGTTGCCAGGATAGGAAGGTCAAAAATGATTTCTTTTCCATTGTATTACAGTACCTAGTTTACAGCAAGCACTCACTAAGCATTTTTGAATGATTACAGACTATTGTCTGGAATATAAAATATGTGCAATAAATATTGCTTTCATTTATCAGCCCCATCTCCCCTTCTTTAAGATGATGAATGCCATGTATGAAAAGCTCGCAGTTAACATCATATTTAAGTGAAAGACTGATTTTTCTTCAAAAACCAGGAACAAGACAATGATGCTTGTTTTCACCATTTCTAATTATCATAATATTACAAGTTCTCGCCAGATCATTTGGCAAGAAATAGGAGTAAAAGGCATCCAAATGGAAAGGAAGGAGTAAAATTATCTCTGTTCACAGATGACATGGTCTTATGTGTAGAATATACTAGAAATGTCAGAAACAACTGATAACGCTAATAAATATATTCAGCCAAACTGCAAAACGGAAAATCAACATGTAGAAATGAGTTGTATTTTGTAGCAACGAACAATCACAGTAATAAACAGTCCAGAAAAGGAATTAAGAAATAGTTCTATTTACAGTAGCATCAAAAGGAATAAATATAACCATGGAAGCAAAGGATTTATATGCTGAAAATTATAAAACACTGCTGAAAGAAATGAAAATGAGCATCAATAAATTGAAGGGCAACTTGTGATCAAAAGACTCAATATTAAGATGACAATAATATGCAAAGCTTTTTATAGATTCAATGCATTCCCTGTCAAAAAATTCTCTTTGTCTTGTTACTTGTTTTATAGAAATAGAAAACTCATTCTACAATTCACATGAAATCTTAAGGGTCCCCAACAATCCAAAACACTCCTGAGGAAAAAAAGAAATGTTGGAGGACTAAGACTTCTTGATCTGGAAACTCCAAATCTATAGTAATCCAAATAGTTTGCTATTAGCATAAGAACAGACATATAGACCAATGGGATAGAATAGAAAGCCCAGAAATAAACTCTTGCATATGTGAACAACATTTTATTTTTGAGTAAAATGAAAATTGCCGTCTTTCAGCACTGAATACATTAGCTGTGGGTTTTTCATATATGGTTTTTTTTTATCATGTTAAGCAAACAAAAGCAGGGACTTGGAAAGGATACTAGTATTTATCTCATGTGTATTATATACCAGGCACTTTTAGGTATGCTAGTTTATCATTAAGTAATTCAACAAATATTTATTGGCTACTACTGTGTGCTCTAGACACTGAAAAACATAGCAAAATGTATATTAAATTGATAAAGGACAGTCTTTTCAAAAACTGCCATAAGAAAAATAGATTTCCACAATCAAAAGTTTATAGTTTACCAGTTTCAAAGTCTCCAGTTAAAAAGAACCCCCTACTTGATATTAAACAAAAAAGGAACTCCAAATGCACTGGGCGGTGGTGGCGCATGCCTTTAATCCAAGCACTTGGGAAGCAGAGGTAGGAAGATCTCTGTGACTTCAAGACCAGCCTGGGCTACAGAACTCAAAATGGATTGGAGAACTAACATAACATCTAAAACTGTGAAACTCAGACAAACATAAGAACATCTCTTCACATCTCTTCGTCAAGCAGTATTTGGCAGTGTCCTACAAATGACACCAAACGACGAGCAACAAAACAGCGAATAGATAAGACTTTCTCAAATTCAAACCCTTATTTTGAGACTCCTTTGTAGTCCAGGCTGGCTTGAAACTTGCAATCCTCTTGCTCCCCACTCCCCAGTACTGGAATTACAGTAGTGTGCCACTTTCCCCTTCATACATTAAAATCTATTTGTATGCCAAAAAATACCAAGAAGAAAATGAGAGGCTATATTGAGAGACAATACTCACAAATCCTATATCTGACGGGAATCAATAGCCAGACTTGCTAAAAAAATTCTACAACTTAAAAACAAAAGTAATATCCTATGTGAAAATGAACAATGAACTTCAGGAAACATTTCTCCAAAGTAGATATACAAATGGCCATAAAAGTACATGTAGCAATGCTGAGCTTCAGTTATCACTTAAAAAAATAACAATCAAATACGACACGACTTCATATCCATCTTTTAGTTATTTAAAGGAAAGAAATTCCTCTAGGGTACACCCTCGCCTACTTAGCGCCCTAACTTTGTGACATATTTTTTGAAAACCCATTGAGTCTAATCTGTGCTTTCCACGCACTCCCGGGTGTGCAGTGATCCACTGGTGTTTGGTCAGTCTACCAGGGGCCATACCCCCTAGAGAAAACTATGTCTCCCTCTCCAAGAAACCATCAACTGCCAATAACTCTTTATTTACGGGCGTGAACTGGGAACTCCTCCCCTGTTGGTGTTAGACTGTTCGATCTTCTGCTGACAAACATGGCTGCTGGGATTCCTTGAAGGAAGCCATCCTGCCATACCCAGAAGATATGGTTTCACTCCATTCTTCCCCGACCTTTGGCTATTAGGAACCTTCTACCCCCTTTTCCATGATTCTTCCTTAGACTTGAGGGGAAAGATGGTATAGATGTCCCTTTACGGCTGAGCCCTCATAGAATTCGTCTCTGCTCTTTAACCAGTGGTGAGTTTCCATGTTACCATCATCTACTGGTGAGCTCTGAGTGCTGTGCTAACCTATGTGCATAGAAGCTATGGGTTTAGAGGGCACTTCTATACTGACTTCATTTATCAGAATAAGAGTAGTAAGTTCACTCCTGGTGTCTGGGAGCTCCTCACCCATGGGGTTTTCACCCAGATTTACAGTACCAGGTGTGTATTTCCTCCTGTGGAGCCGGCCTAAAATTAATCAGAAAGGGGTTGGTCACTACCATAGCTTTTTTGCCACTATTGAGCCCACGGTGTATCTTGCCACCCTGGTCATTATTGTAATTTCCAACATTCACAGCTGGGTTAAAGGATTAATATTATCCCCAGAAGTCTAGGTAACACCCTTCATTACTGTAGAAACTGGCTAGCAGGAAGGAAGCTTCCTAGTCAGTACCAATTTAATTTCTTCATGGTCTGTGACCAATGTACGTGCTGTCTTCAGCAACAGGGTCCTACAATCAAGCTGTGGCTGGCAACCAAGAGCAGCATCAATATCCTATACTGTCTTTGGAGGCCATCTTCAGGACAACTCTTAGCAACGAGACAAGAGATGATATCACACACGTGTTGCTGAGCCTTTAATATGCCAACCTGGGAGAAGCATAATCTCTCATGCAAGGCAGATCCAACTGAACACTTGTGTATGAACACACATGTGTTCATCCTTAAATAAATATGTGCATAGATTTAAGGAAGTTTATACAGTAATAGGGTTTCATGAAGCTCTTTAAAACATTTTTAGTGTTGGTTATTCTTCCTCTAATCCTCTGCCCTACCTTCCATTAGAATGGACATGAAATCACAATTGCACTGCCTCCTGGATAGCTAGAATTATGAACACGTAACATTATTGACCAGAAGATTTAGACAGAAGTCTTTTGGTACACTATTTCTGTCATGTATTTTATAACTAAATAGTATTTAACTCTACAGTATTTCTAAGCATATAGTTTAGAATGTTGAGAGCTACACTTTTTAAAAAAATCTAATATTTTTGGTTGTGAGCCTAGCCTTTAATGGCTGAGCCATCTCTCCAGCCCAAATCTATTATTTTTATCTCATGTGTATGATGTGTATCTTGCCTGCATGGATGACTCTGTACCACATGCAGCATCCACTGAGGCTATGGAGGGTGTTGGATTCCCAGGAGCTGGTTACAATTATTAGCCACCATGTGGAACTAGGAACTGAACCTGGGTCCTTTGGAAAAACAGTAAATGCTGTTAACTGATGAGCTGTCACTCCAATCTGCCTAGAGATTTTAATTTTAAGTAATAATTTATTGTTGTTCAGGAGGAAACAGTTTCCCAAGGATTTTGGCCTTTTCTGCTTGTTTATTTGCTGTTATTATTCATACATCATTGGCTTACTTTTGGAAATGGCCTTAAAGATAGAGAAAAAGTAGTACGAAGAAATTCCACTTTCTAAACCAAATTGCTGACCCATGCTACCAACCCTGCTTACGTTAGTGTGTGTGTCTTACAACTCAGAACTTTCTGTGCAACACAGTCTTTTTAATTAGGAAGCAAATGCTAACATTTTCTATCACTGATCCTTTAGATTCTTTTTCGGGTTTGGTTACTTGTCTATAATGTTCTTCATATGAAAAAAGATCCCATGTATAAGCATGGATTACTTAGACCTCATTAGTAGTTTGCGCCATAGGCTCCATTAGTCTGCGCATTCCTCAGTCTTTCGTGGCTCTCCTGACCTCGGATCTTTGAAGGTACAATGCCTTAGAGTTGGAATTTTCTGATTTATCATTATTAGACTCAGAGCATGCTTTTGGCAAGTGTATCACAGACATAATTGCCTTGTTTTTCTCGTTGTACCCTTTCATATGACTATAATTTTCATACTCTCATTAGTGATGATTTTCAGATTGATCTTGATATTGAAAGTGGTATTGCTTGGGTTTTTTACATAATGTTTTTTTTTGCTTTGTATTTCAGTGCTTTGTGGATTAGCTGAGATTGTGCTACTTACTAACAATTCCTCATTAAATTAGACTTTTCATTTTTCATTTGGAAAAACAAAAACAACAGGACATAACAAGCATTGGCAAGATTGTGAAGAAATTGGAACCCTTGTGAATTACTAGTGGGCATATAAAATAAAATAGGTACTTTGGAATGCAATTTTATGATTTTTAAAGACAGAATTGCTACATTAGCCTACTTTTCATTACCAAGAATATTCAAAATAATTGAAAGCAGAGACTCAAGATATTTGTAAATCCATGTTTATTCTTAATAACCCAAATTAGCAAACAGCTCACTTGTTCATAAATACGTGAGTGGATAGGTATATTATAATAAACACATGTAATAATTATTCTCACCTTTATAAATGAATTCAATTTTGATATATGCCCTAACATAGATAGACATTAAAGGTTTCATTGTGCTGTGAAGTAAGCCAGATACAAAGAACCAATACTATTTGATTATATTTCTAAGAGTCATAGATAATTAGTGAATCCAGAAACAAAATAGAGACTAACATAAAATGGGAAAGAGGGGATTGATGAGCTATAGTTTAGTGATTCCAGAGTTTCTATAGGAAGGTTGTGAAAGCATTTTGGAAGTAAATGGTTCTGGGGTCCTCTTAATATCATGAATAGACTTAACAGTACTGAACTGTGTAAAAAGTAATTTAAAAGGCAAATTTTATATAATAAACCACATCTGGATTGCTCATCGCAGTAATACCTGAGTTTCCAACTTCAAAAATTATAAAAGTTGAAACATATACCATGCTAACACTAGCCAAAGAAACTTGAAGTCCATATATTAAGTTTATTAAAAGAAACTTAGAACAAGGACAGTTATCTGGGATGAAGAGAGTTCTACCTGACAATAAAAGGATCAGTTTTCCAAGAAGATATAAAATGCATATGTGTTTATAGAATGTCAAAATAAACAAGAAAAAACTAACAGTAGTGCAGCGAGAAACAAACAAATCTACTATTACAGTTACAGACTTCTACTTTTGATAATTGATAGATCAAACAGGCAAAACACCAGTAAGGGTATAATAAACCTGAAGGGAACCATTAATCAATTGGGTATAGTTGACATCTACAGAGTACTTCATGCAGCAAGAGAAGAATATTATTCTTGAGTTTATAACAATCATTCATCAATACAGGCCATATTAAGAGTCATAAAAATTTAGCAATTTTTAAAAATAGAAATCTGACAAAGTATGTTCTCAGTACACAGTAGAATTAGGATAGAAATCTGTAAATGGGAAGATCCTGAAAAATGTCAAAATATTTAGAGAATAAGGCACACATTTATAAATAAGACAGCCAGTGAAGTCTCAGTAGAAAATTTAAAAATGCTTTGATGTAAATAAAAATGAAAATATAACTTGTCACAATTTCTCTGATGCAGAGGTTTTCAAAGGCAAATTTATAGCATATATTGGATATATTAGAAAAGAAGATCTAAAATCAGTAATCAGCATATTATCAGTTCCACTTATACAGCAAGATAAAATAGAGCAATTTAAGATTAAATCAAGAAGAAAAAAGATACATCAAAATTAGTACAGAAAATCATGAACTTGAGAACAGGAAAATAATGCACAAAATTAGCATAACAAAAGGCTGAGTTTTAAAAAAAACACATATGAGCAGTAAAATTGCTGTTAGGCACACCAAAAGAAGACACAGATTTCCAAAATGAGACACAAAAAGAAGATTAAGGGTCATCATTACTGATCCCTCAGGTTATAATATAAACACTGGATCAATAAGAATGTTCTAAACTTAGTTTCAGTAGTTAATTCTTCCAAATGTTTAAAGAAAATGTTAATTCCCTGCAGTATTTTCTATAAAGTAAAATAAAAGGAACGTATAATTTATACAGCAGAAGTCCACGGATAATTACAAGAAAAGAGAACAAACACCACAGACCATTATATCTCATGAACATTAATGAAAATCCCCCATAAAATACTAGGAAATGAGATGCAAAATGTATGAAAGTAATTATGTCAATAGATACCTTAAAAATCTTTTTCAATAATTGAGCATTCCTTTACATCAAAAAATTCTCTCAACAAGTTAAGAATTAAGGAACATTTCTTCAATTTGACAGACATCTATAAAACTTATAAGAGCTTACATCAAACTTAATTACTGAGAAACAGGATGCTTTCTCCACATGATAAGGAACAGAACAAGGACATGTCCTCTTACAACTCCCATTCGTCAGTGACCGGAGGCCTAGATTGTTTAATAAGAAAAGAAAGGAAATAAAATATGCATAGTTAGAAATAAACTCTTTGTTCATAAATGGCTTAATAGTTATGTAGAATACACTAAAAATTAATATTAAAAACAGAAAGGAGAAATGAGAATATAAAATTTAAAACACAGTATAATTTACAGTAGCAGCGGAAAATGAAAAACAGTGATATCCACAACTTTAACACAATGTGAACAGGATCAACATGCAGAAAACCATAAAAATCAGATAAAAGAAAGCAAAGCTCAGAACAAATGGAAAAATGTTCATTGTTCATGGCTAGGAAAGCTTGTTAATATCTAAATTCTCTCCAACTTCATTTTTACATGCAATCTTGATAAAAATTCCAGCAACCTATTTTATAGATATCAGTAAAATGATGATAAAGTTTATATGAAAAATTCAAAAAATCAGAATATCCAATGCAATATCAAAGAATAAAGTCACAATAGTTGAACTAGTGTGTGTTTACTGAAAGAATAAGTAGCATAGACCAATGAAACAGAACAGACAACCCATAAAATAGGCTCATGCAACATGAAACAGTGGAAAAAGGGTGTCTTTTCAAAAAATGTGCTGTAACTATCAGCTATTGATATGCCAATATGACTCTAGAAAAAGGCCTTAGGTCTTTCATAAAATCGAACTCAAAGTAGAATACAGTCTAAATATAAAGTTCAATACTATAAAACTTCCAGAGAATGAGGGAGAAGAATCTATGTGACTTGAGGTTTGGCAATTTGTCTTTAGATACATCGCTGAAAGTGTAACTCAACAAAAAAAAAAAAAAGAAAAGAAAAATTGTTAAGTTAGATATCAGTTAAAATTCAAAACTTCTCTGTCAAAGATACTGTTTAAAAAATCAACAGTAAGCCACAAATTAGAAGTATAATATTTGAAATCACATATATAATAAAGGACTTGTACCCCACATGTATCAATAACACTTTAGATTTTTTTTTTGAGACAAGTCTCACTGTACAGCCGTGACTGCTTTGGAACTCAACATGTAAACCAGACCAGCTTGGCACTCACAGAGATCCACCTGCTTCCTCCTCCCAAGTGCTGAGTGCTGGGATTAAAGGCATATATCCACCATACTGGGCTTACCAATAACACTTTAAAGTCAACAATATGAAAATGAAAAATAAGGTTAAAAATGGGCAAAATACCTGAAATGATATCTCCACTATCAAGAAAAACAGATAACAAGTAAACGTATGAACATCATCTGTCCTTTAGTAATTACAAATTCAAATGAAAATGACTTATGGTTATGTGTCTATTAGAACCTTTAAAGTATAAAATATGACAACATTCAAGGCTTATAATAGCATAGAGATATGGGGACTCTCAATCACTGCTAGCTGTGTTACTGAAATGATACAATGACTTTATAAAACAGATTGCTAGTTTTTCTGTCAATTAAGTGAAGAGGCAGCATCAAAAACAGAAGACAATCTTTCCAGCTATACATTTGACAGCAATTAATACTCAAAATATACAAATAACTCAAAAACGCCAAACAGAGAAGTCTCAAAGGAAGAAATATAAATGGCTATTAAATATTTTAAAAAGTGTTCAACATTGTTCTTGAGAGATGGCTCAGTGGTTAAGGTTAAGAGTGTTTGCTGCTCTTGCACAGGACTGTGATTTTGTTCTGAACATCTACAAGTGACTCACAACCATTTGTAACTCCAGTTCCGGGATATTCACCACCCATTTATGAACTCCTTTGGCACAAAGCCTGTGGTAGCATATATACATATATTCACGCTAACGCTCATACACATAAAATAGTGAATCTTGATGTGGGAGTGCCATATATCAGTCTGTTGATTTCATTGGTTAAGTAATAAAGAAACTGCTTGGTCTGATAGGTTAGAACATAAGTGGGTGGAGTAAACAGAACAGAATGCTGGGAAGAAGGGAAGTGAGCCAGACGCCATGCTTCTCCTCTCCAGGGCAGACACAATGAAGCAAGCTACCAGGTCAGACATGCTGAATCTTTCCCGGTAAGACTGGTGCTACACAGATTACTAAATATGGGGTAGACAAGATATGAGAATTAGCCAGTAAGGGCTGGAGCTAATGGGCCAAGCAGTGTTTAAAAGAATACAGTTTGTGTGTTGTTATTTCAGGGCATAAGCTAGCCAGGCGGCCAGGAACCGGGTGGCAGGAACACGGCCCACAGCTCGTTCTACAGAATCTAAACAAATTAAAGTGTTTAAACACATCATTAGTCTTTGGGAAAATGCAAATTAAAACTACTTTGATATTTCTTCTCACTCAATCACAATGATTGTCACCAAAGGATCAAAGGATAACAAACACTGTTGGAGTTGTGGGGAAATGGAGACCCTTATTCACTGCTGATGGGAGTGTCAAATGACGTGGTTACCATGGAAGTCAATGTGGCATTTCTCACAAACCTGAAACTTGAGCTTCCACATAACTTGGCCATACTGTAATTCCTGGACATCTAGCCAAAGGACTCTGTTTATTGCAAAAGAGATGCTTGTTTATCAGTGTTCAATGTTACTATATTCTGAGACCCTCTTTTTTAAAAATATTCAGGATGAGACCATTAACTGTCCATAGTTCTTCAGGAAAGGGTAGATGATTCATGGGTACTTCCTTTATAATAAGTAGGAAATGAAATCAGTCTATATATTCATCAATTGATGAATAGGTAATGAAAGTATGGTATATAAACACAATGAGATTTTATCAAGTTGTGTAGAAAAATGAAATAAGAAATGAATGAAGTTGAAAATAGCTACACCAAATGAAATTACCCAGATTCCATAGATAAATACTACAGGTTCTTTCTTATGTATAGACCTTGGCTTCAAATTTTTAGATTTCTGTGCCTAACCTAGAGTGTCTACAGAGGCCAGGATGCAAGAAAGGAGCCAGAGGGTATTAAGTTGTACAGTAAAATACATAGTATATGAAAGTAGAAGAGGGACTACTTGTGGGGGCCCACAGTAATGAATCCGTTCCACCTTGACTACAGGTCAGAGAGTTCAGACCTATTCTTGCTCCTTCAAGGTTTTATTTATTTATTTATTTTTACATAAATTTTCCACCTCCTCCCCTCCTCCCATTTCCCTCCCCCTCCCTCCACTTCTCCTCCCTCTCCCTCTCTAGTCCAAAGAGCTGTTAGAGTTCCCTGCCCTATGGGAAGTCCAAGGTCCCTCCCCCCTCCATCCAGGTCTAGGAAGGTGAGCATCCAAACAGACTAGGCTCCCACAAATCCAGTACCTGCAGTAGGATCAAAACCCAGTGTCATTGTCCTTGGCTTCTCAGTCAGCCCTCCTTGTCAGCCACGTTCAGAGAGTCCGGAACTCAAAGAAAAACATAGTTATCCTCCTGGATATTGGAAGGAGACAAGATTGCCAGGCAAAAATTGGAAACTTGGGGGTGGGGGGTGAGTGGGGGTAAGGGGAGATGGAGAGAAAAAAGTGAGAAGGGGGGATGGAGAGAGCTTGGGGGAATGGGATGGTTGGGATGGAGGAAGGGCAGATATGGGAGCAGGGAAGTATATATCTTAATTAAGGGATTCATTTTAGGGTTGGCAAGAGACTTGACTCTAGAGGGGCTCCCAAGTGTCCAGGGAGATGTCCCCAGCTAGATCCTTGGGCAGCTGAAGAGACGGAGCCTGAAATGGCCCTATCTTATAGCCATACTGATGAATATCTTGCATATCACCATAGACCCTTCATCTGGCCATGGATGAACCTAGAGACAGAGACCCACATTGGAGCACTGGACTGAGCTCCCTAGGTCCAAATGAGGAGCAGAAGGAAGGAGAACATGAGCAAGGAAGTCAGGACCGCGAGGGGTGCACTCGCCCACTGAGATGGTGGGGCTGATCTAATGGGAACTCACCAAAGCAAGCTGGACTGGGACTGATGGAGCATATGATCCTTCAAGGTTTTATAACAGGATATTTTGACCTAAGGTGTGCTTCCAGAGTGTTTTGCCTAGACAAAATGATATTTTGACCTACAGTATGGTTACTTGATGTTTGGAGATGTATGGAGGAAATCACTTTGTTTGTTCTTTGTATCATGGCAAGGAAGTCTTTTGACTTGCCATCTTGCTTTTTGGATTGGGATATATTAGAACTTTGAGTAATAAACCTGAGGCGGATCACAGTATTCACTGGATGCCACCTCAATTCTGTCTATTGTCTCTTATCTATTCCTTTCTTCAATCCATACTCTCCTCCTCTGGAACATACAAACTCATTGGGCCAGACCCAACAACTACTCAAATGTGATCCTCATTAGTCTTATCAATAAAAACCAGGAGTCAGATCGGGGTAAAAATCTGGAAGATCAAAGAACCAGGAGAAGCTGACAGTTGCTTCCTTGCTCTCTCATTCCTCAGGCCAAAAGTACTGAGAGCCTGTCTACACCCTACCTTATCGCGTCTTGTCTCCACCTCCTGAGTGCTGGGATTAAAGGCATGTGCCATCATTGCCTAGCTTCTGTGGTTAACCAGTGGCTAGCTCCACCCTCTGATCACCAGGCAAGCTTTATTTGTAGGAACAAAAACAAAATATCACACAACAGACAACTAGGAGTGAAAAGGTTTAAATAGGATGAGGATGGAGAAAGGGAAGATAAGACAGAGGGTTAAGAAAAACAAAGGAAATATGAAAAGGCCATACAGAATCATATTACTTTACAATCCAACCAAAAATATAACTGAATAAAGAGCTTATATAGGTGAATAATGCTGCTCTCTGAAGTCACGGTGTTTTTGTTGTTATTATTTGTTTTTGTATTAGTTACTTTTAATATTTTGAGATTATAATTTGATTACAACATTCCTCCCTTCCCTCTCCTCCCTTTGAACTCTCTCATATACCATTCTCTACTCTCCTTCAAATTCATCATGATATGTATATTTTTTGTTTTAATAATTACTTATGCATGCATGTTAGTGTACAAATTCCAGAGCCAGGTGCAGGACATATTCATATGTTATTAGCTCCCCAAATAAAATACCTTTATCGCCATTGCTCTTGGTTGCCCACCAAGGTTAGATGGTGAGACCCTATTATCAAAACATAACACTTTGTCCACTGAACACAGAGAATCCAAGATAGAATTGAGTTGGGAGATTTCTGCTAGTTAGTGCTCATAGCGCCAGAAACTGCTGTGCAGACTGCTTGAAGAGAAAAGGTATTGGTGGTCTTACCCAACTGTGGAACCCGTATGATACAATACTGCTTGCCAAGCAAGATGTGCCCACTGGTACAATGTTTGGGGGTGTAGCCAACAGGTTTGTGGTAGGATTTGAGGCCCACACCATGGGAAGAAATACACTCTTGGTACTGTTATCTAAATCAAAACCTATTGCTGGGGGGCTCAGAGGTTAAGAGCATTGCCTGCTCTTCCAAAGGTCCTGAGTTCAATTCCCAGCAACCACATGGTGGCTCACAACCATCTGTAATGGGGTCTGGTGCCCTCTTCTGGCCTGCAGGCATACACACAGACAGAATATTGTATACATTATAAATAAATAAATATTTTTTTAAAAAAAACCTATGGCTGGGAGGAGGGTTCATAGGCCCTAGTGGGGAGCCTACCACTGTTGCTTTGTTGATGGGCAGGTACTCAAATATCTTCTAAATAATTCTGTTCATGCCCATAAACTAGTGCTGCTCTCAACCTTGCACGAAGATGCTTTTGTTGCAGTGGGTGAAGATTAGTGAATAGACATATCTGGTCAGTGGACTGAGAGAAAATGACTGTTGAAGGTCAACTGTAAACAGTCCACTTGCATCATATCTGTCAACACCCAGGGAACACTGTTGAAAAGGGGGTTGAAAGAATGTAAGATCTGGAGGATAGAGAGAAGTGCTAGGAAACTGACATCCAGGTAGAAAATGTTACAATCATAAATACATAGTATCTGTTCATATCTATATAAGGACTGTACAGATTTGGGCTCATCAATGTTTCATAAGCAGTGAAGAAATTGCCTCTGAGGCTCCTACCCTTTCTTAAAGAGCTGTTGGTGGTTAATGGTTCCAGTGAAGGGGGCAACATGACTTGCTTATGCTCCAGCAAATATTCCCCTATCCATGCTTATGCAACCAGTCCAAACTAAACTCGGTAGATACAAAGCAAGAGGGGACCTTGTGAAGGAAAAGCGTTCAGAGGGAGGGAGCTGAGGATAAGAGAGTAATATGGGAGACTGAATGTAATCACAATACATTGTATATTGCATAGAATTTAAGAAAGAAAAAGAGAAAAGAGTTTGTCATTTTTTTTACAAAGCTAAACATAATCTTGAATGATGCATCAATTGCTCTTTTAGATTTTTACACAGCTGATTGAAAAAGCCATGTCCTTACAAACTCCTGCATACTTTTTAGAAGACAGGGTCTTGAAAGGTAACCTAATCTGACTTCAGACTGGTGATCTTTCTGTGTGAACCTCTTGAGCACACTGTGGTGTTTGTCTGCATATGCTTATAACAGTATTGTGGTGTGGGAGGTCCTTCTGTTTATATGTTGATTTTATTGGTTAATGAATAAAGAAACTGGCTTGGCCTGATAGGGCAGAGGAAAGCTAGGCAGAGAAAACTAAACTGAATGCTGGGAGAAAGGAGACAGAGTCGAGGAGAAACCATTTAGCCCCATCCGAGACAGATGCTGGAAATTTACCCTGTAAGCCACTGCCATGTGGAGATACATAGATTAATAAAAATGGGTTAAATGAAGATGTAAGATTTAGCAGATAAGATGTTAGAGCTAACGAGTCAAGCAGTGAATTAAATAATATAGTTTCTGTGTGATTATTTCAGGGCTGAGCAGCTGGGAACCAACAAGCAACCTCCTTACAACAGTATTGTTCATAACTACCCAAACCAGAGAGCAACCAAGATGTTTCTTAATAGGTAAATTTATAATCTTTGGTACACCCATATATTCAGTTCTAAAGTAGAAATGAATATCAATTCATGAAAACACATGGAAGAAAATGTAAATGTAATAAAATAAGTCAGCCAAAGGAAATTATGTACCACACCATTGAGAGAATATTACATTTTAGAGAAGAGGCAGGTTTAGACACAACATTAATCATCACTAGTGCTTCAGTTGGTGGGAAGATGAAAGATAAAGCAGAAGGGATGTTTTAGGACACAAAAATAACTTCATAATAATGTAATGTTAGGTAATACATATTTCCCAAAACCCATGGGACAAGGAATGGATCTCAGGGTAGAGTGTGCAGTTCTCAAATGTCAGCTGGGTGGCCAGGGATCCTGGCAAGGAATGCAGACTGTGACAGGAGACTCTCAGAGCACAAGTAAGTGAAACAACGTCAGTGAAAGAAGTGAGGAGGAAAGGGTCCTGACCCTCACAGCCTTGGAAACGTGGAAACTGCAGGAGTACCACAAAGATCTATTCATAAGTACTGTGATAAAGCAGATAAAACCAGTTTCCCATAGGACTATGTGTTATCAATTATGATAGTGCTGTGCATACATACTGAAGTGAACAATTAATTATATAGATAGCCTATGGTGGGAACCAGATTTTTCACTGCTGGTGTAGAAATGTATAGATAAGCAAGAGGAGAAGGCTAAAATGATCCATGTGGTAAGTTAAAGCTGGAGACATCAGTATGAGCTCAGATTTAACTCAATGTAGATACAGATGGTTAAGTATAGAACTGGTTATAGAAATATCTATATAAACACATTAATATTCATGAATGTATTTCTTTGTTCTGTCAGCTGAGACTGTCTGAAAGCAATGAACCAAGCATACAGATCTTGGTTTCCAATACCATTTTTTTTTAAAAAAAAAAACAATGCATGAAAGCTTTTTGGGGAAATGGGCAATTTTAGGACTGTAGTGGGAAAGACATGAAATGAAAGCCTAGCGTTTTATAATGTCACAAATTGAGGAAGTGCTAAATGCACGCATACACTGAGGTTATGGCAAAGTGGTACCGGCTAAAGCTGGATGATTGGTTCTTTTTCTCCTTGAGTTAAAAAATTAAAAGACACTAGATCAGATAACTCATCAGTTAAGCTCTTGCTACGTTGTAGAACCCATGTTGAATGACTCATAACTATCTGTAGCTCTAGGGCCAGGGGTCTAATGCCTCTAGCCTCTGACATGTGTACACAACAACACAGAGATATGCATACATATACATAATTTAGAAGAAATAAAATTTTTATGAGAGAAAAGTGAGAGTGAAGTGTTTTGGCAAGTGGTACAGACTTCTGGAGTAGAGAAGGAGGTCCAGATCTGGGTCCTATTGATTCTGAGGAGGCTAGGCTTTTTGGGGGGTCTAAACACCCTCTTCCTGGTGATCCTCTTATCTCCTCTATTGGTCCAAGGTATCAATGTGTCCCCCTCACACAGGGATTGGGTTGCTCATTTCTTTCCAAGTGGATACTTGCTGGAAGGGTCTCTAGTACTGAAATGACTGCTGGTTGCTTATTTTGGGGTCTAACCTGGGAGGACTCTGTTGTAATAGCCAGGAAGAAGAAACTTAACAGGGCAGAGAAGGGGATCTGAAAACTTATCTCTCATCCCCTTCTCCCCTTTCCTGGGGCACAAGGCCTCAAAAGGAACCCAGGAGCCAGCTTAAAGAATTCCCAATGACTAAAGTCAGAATCAAGCTGGCAAGAAAAGAAATAAAATAGTACCTGATCATAACCTAAACCACAAGATAGATATCTGCAAATCTATGCTGACATAAATATCAGGATAAGGTAATAAATAGGGAGGAAACAAGTATTCTTTGCAGAATAATTATTAACATTTATGCAGGTACTATACTCTCAAGAAAGGAGAACACAATGACCAACTCTCTAGATGTGGGTAGGGCATTGTGATTTCCTTCCAAGTGGAATGGCATGGGGCGGGGGAAGAAATAGCAAATTCTAACAATACTACCCTGACAAGATCAAGAGCAACAGACATAAATCATTATCATATGTATCCTTATACTGTGTCATAAAATGGTACTTTAATTTTGTACTCTTCCTTCCGGTAATCCATGATCCAGTCTTACAGCTTGTCTGAGAAGGATATTCAACAAATTCCATAGTGTAGGTCCTAGAAAATACCTAACTGATGCTAAAAAAATTGCAAAGAAATCTGAGAGATTGCTGTAGCCGAAAGGAACTTAGGAAAGATGCTGTCAGCATATCATCTATTCTTAGTGAGATCCTGAAAGGTGAGAGTGATGGATATTAGGTTTAAAACTAGGGAAATCTAAATAAAGTATTGTTAGGTCTTAAACCCAGAAAAACAGGCTAACTGTGGAGCCTATTTATCATATCAAAGTGGACCTGGGTGTCAGATTATCCCAGCATCCCCCAGTCCCTAGTGTTAAAGAGTGTGGCTGACATACCTTGTCCCTATACTGAACTCTCCAGCCAAGAGGTTCTTCTCTTCCCCCTCCCACCTTGCCTCATCAACTCTTTGCTATACAATCCAGACATTTTGGCTATGCTAGTCCTGTTTTTCTTTTTACCCTTTACCCTCCTGGCTTCTTGGTCTCCTGGTCTCCTGGCTTCCCCCACTTTCCTTACATGGCCCAGCTCAGTGTATGTTCATTCTGAACTCTCCCAGATGTTTCTGCCTCTGGCTTTGTTCTCTAATATCTACAATAAACCTTTACCTCCACCATACTTAGGAACAGTCTTATCCTTCCTTTTTACTTCTTTGTTTTCACTCAAGTATGAACATTAGCAATAATAATGTTTTTTACTAGCTCATTATTTTGGTGAATAATATCATACTTATATAAAGCATTAATAATAGGATAAATTAGTTTTGGGGTACATGGGGACTCAAATATCATTTTTTTTCTAGAAATACAAAGCTGTTTCAGAAAACAAAGACTACTTTAAAATATTCCATAACCCAAAAAATGGTAAAGTCCATATCACTGTGTTTATTCTCAGTTTTCTTAAATGTGATGTTGAACAGCATTTTAATGTTTTAACAATTGTGCTTATTTTTCTATTTGTGTCCTTTGTCCACTTTTCCATTGGAGTATTTATACTTCTCTTAATAGCTTGTGATATAAAAAAGAAACCTTATCCTTTATATGACTCTTTCCAAACATTTTGCTTGTCTTTTAATCTTGTTTATGACATGTTCTGTTATATGGAAAATTTCTATTTTTATGTAGTCAAATCTGTCAATCTCCTCATTATGGTTTATGCATTTCATATTATGCCCCAAAAGGCCTCTGGTACCATGAGATTATAAAAATGCTCACTTATATTTCCTGCTGATTCGTTTTTGTTATGTCTTCCATTGTTATACCAAAGTATTATAGCTTTATTTAATTTCTAAACAACTAACTAGATATATCAACACTTACTTTGCCTAGTAACTTGCAATTGAGTCCTTTAACAACATAAATTTGTCTTTTGGAGCTGACTTCTGGATTTTTAAACTCTGATTCTAAGGAATTATTTCTCTCTTATTAGGATATTATAATATTTAATAAATGTAGCTTAAGATTCTCCTTGTTTACTTAGCTTCTCTGGGATTGTGGAATATAGGCTCATTATTGGTGTGGTAGAATGGTCTATATTCTGTCAATTATATTTTAAATAAACGCTGATTGGCAAGTAGCCAGGCAGGTAGTATAGGCGGGACAACCAGAAAGGAAGTAGAGGTGGGTCAATGAGAACAGGAGAATACTGGGAAGGAGGAAGCCCATTCCTCTGTAGTCCTGATCCATCCACAGAAGAAGCAAGATGTGACTATCTTGCTGAAAAAGGTACTGAGCCATGTGGTTAGCATAGACAAGAATAATGGGCTAATATAAGTTGTAAGAGTTAATAAGAAGCCTGAGTTAATGGACCAATCAGTTTATAGTTAATGTAGACCTCTGTGTGATTTCTTTGGGACTTAATGACTGTAGGAACTGGGCAGGACAGAAACCCTGACAACACATTATTCTTTGCTTTACAGCTAGTATCCACTTATAAGTGAGTACATACTATGCTCATCTTTCTGGGTTGAAGTTAACTCACTCAGGATGTTTTTTTACTAGTTCCATCCGTTTGCATGCAAATTTCAAGATGTCATTTTTTTTACCCCTGAGTAGTACTCCATTGTGTAAATGTACCACATTTTCCTTGGCCATTCTTCGGTTGAGAAACATCTAGGTTGTTTCCAGGTTCTAGCTATTATGAATAATGCTTCTATGGACATAGTTGAACAAATGTCCTTGTAGTATGATTGAGAATCCTTTGGGTATATGCTCAAGAGTGGTGTTGCTGGGTGCTGAGGTAGGTTGATTCCCAATTTTCTGAGAAACTGACAGACTGATTTCCAGAGTGGCTGTACAAGTTTGCATTACTACCAGCAAAAGAGGAGTGTTCTCCTTACTCAGCATCCTCTTCAACATAAGCTACCATTGGTGTTTTTGATCTTAGTCATTCTGACAGGAGTAAGATGCTATCTCTGAGTCGTTTTGATTTTCATTTCCCTGATGGCTAAAAATGTTGAATATTTCCTTATGTTTCTTTCAGCCATTTAAGATTCTTCTGTTGAGAATTCTCTGTTTAGATCTGTACCTACTTATTTATTGGATTATTTGATACTTTAATGTCTATTTTTGAGTTATTTATATATTTTGGAGATCAGTCTTTTGTCTGATGTGGGGTTGGTGAAGATCTTTTCCCACTCAGTAGGCTGCCTTTTTGTCTTATTGACTGTGTCCTTTACTTTACAGAAACTTCTCAGTTTCAGGAGGTCCCATTTATTTATTGTTTCTCTCAGTGTCTGTGTTACTGTTGTTATGTTTAGGACGTAATCTCCATGCATTGAAGGCTACTTCCCACTTTCTCATCTATCAGTTTCAGTGTGGTGGGATTTATATTGAGGTCTTTAATTCATATGGACTTGAGTTTTGTGCATGGGAATAAATATGGATCTATTTTCATTTTTCTACATGTTGACATCTAGTTAGAAACATATGTAGATCCCTTTGGGAAGGAGAAATAGACAAGATATCCTGAGAAAATCAGGAGTCTGGGAGTGGGGAGAAAAGGGAGGGCAGAAGGGAAGGAGGAAGAAGCATTTGAGGGAACAGGATAGACAAGATGGGGTAAGGACAGAGACCGAAAACAAGGAAAGAAATATCTTGATTGAGGGAACCATTTTGGGGCTAGCAAGAAACCTGGCACTAGAGAAATTCCCAGGAATCTACAAGAATGACCCCAGCTAAGACCCTAAGCAATAGTGGAGAGGGGGCCCGAACTGTAGTCAGATTGATGACTATCTTAAATGTCATCACCATAGAACCTTCATCCAGCAACTGATGGAAGCAAAGGCAAAGACCCACAGCAGAGCACTGGGCTGAGCTCCCAAAGTCCAGTTGAAGAGCAGGAAGAGTGAGAATATGAGCAAAGAGGTCAAGACCATAATGGGGACACCCACTGAAACAGTTTACCTGAGCTAATGGGAGCTCACCAACTCTGGCCAGACAGGGAAGGAACCAGCATAGGATGAAACTAGTCCCTCTGAATGTGGTTGACAGTTGTATGGCAAGGGCAGACTGTGGGGACACTGGCAGTGGCACCAGGATTCATCCCTACTGCTTATACTGGCTTTTTGGAAACCATTCTCTTTGGAGGGATACGTTGCTCAGTCTAGATATAGTAGGGAGGGCCTCGGTTCTCCTTCAGAGTAATGTGCCTTACCCTCTCTGAGGAGTGATGGGGGGTGGAGCATGAGGGAAGGTGGGAGAAGCGGAAGCGGGGAGGAGTGGGAATTGGGATAGGTATATAAAATTTAAAAAGATAGTTTTTTAAAAAAATAAAATAAAAAGAAATTAAAAAATAAATGTAGCTTTAAAAAATTTTACTTTTAAGTGTGTATATATTTATGTAAGTGTAAGTGAGTCATGTACCTTGGAGGCCAGAAAAAGGTGTCTGGTCTCCTGGGGCTGTAGTTACAGGCAGTTGCAAACTGCCTAACATGGATGCTGGAGATCAAATTTAGGTCCTCTGCAAAAGCAGTATTTGCTTGTAATGAGCAAACAGTCTCTCCGGCCTATTTTTAAGTCCATAATGAATTTCAGTGTACGATTGGGTAAATTCTTTCTTATGTTTCAAAATATCTTTTGTTCTTTAACATTTTTTTCTTCAGATAAGTTTCCTCAAAATGCTTAGAATTTTTGAGAATGTTTCTAATTTTAAGGCTAATTATGAGAAATTGGACAGTATTTACAGTACTTTAAATTAAGTCTTTTAATTTAAGAGAAAAGTATATCTTCCAAATCTTGTTTTACACTCGGCACTGTGGTAGTGGCAGGGCATTTATCTAATATGTACAAAATCCTGGATTTGATCTCCAGCACCAGAAAGAAAGAATTTTATTTTATCTACCTGTGGTGGTCTAAATGAAAAAAGAAAATCCCCCAAAGGCCCATATATTTGAATACTTGGTCCCCAGTTGGTGGCACTGCTGGAGGAAGATTGTGGAAACAGTAAGTGGTGCAGATTTGCTGCAGGGAGTCTATCTGGAGCGGGGGTCTCTAAAGGTTTAGAGCCTCGCCCTACTTGATCTGAGTGTACAAATTAGTCTCCTATTCTTGGGCCTTTTCTTGGACTTTTTTTCTTCTCTTAATTTGTCTTGTCCAGATCAGACGTGATAATTTTTGTTTTATCTTTTTATATTTTATTTTGCTGTATTCTATTATCTCTTTAAAGCCTGCACTTTTCTAATGAAAGACAGAAAGGGAGTAGTGGATCTGGTCAGGAGGGCAGGTGGGGAGGAACTGAGAGGAGTAGAAGGAGGTGAAACCATAATCAGGATATATTATGTGAGAAAAGAATCTATTTTCAATAAAAGGGAAATAGACTGTTTATCCTTTTGCTATTGATTTATATAATAGGGTTTCTGGGTGGTAGTATTATTGCTATTGGGGCCAAATAATCTTTCTTGTTTGTAGCTGCCCTGTACAATGTAAAATGTTTACCAGCATCCCTGCCTCTATCTCCTATGAAACACTAGAAACAAACCTCCCCACACCAATTTTGAAAACCAAAAATATCCCTAGACATGGTCGAGTATCCCCAAGATAAAAAAACCCACCAAGTTGAGAACCAATGATTTATAGAGACCCTTTATATATTCATGAAAAATCTTTTGTCATGCATATTTCTTACAAAATTTTGTTCCAGTCTGTGGCATACTTTTAAATTTTGTCAGTAATATCTTCTGAGGAACAGAAGATAAAGTACGTAATAGGTCTGAAGTCAATGGCATAGGAAAGAACTTTCTGGATGCCAATAGCACAGGCCTTAATAGCAACAATTAATAAATAGAACTCCTTGAAGCTAAATAGCTTCTCACAGAAAAGGATATCATCATTTGAGCAAAGTGGCAGCATCCAGAAAAGAAAAAAAACATTTATACATCTTAGAGAGGCTTATTATCTAGAATATATAAAGAACATTTTTAAAAAAAATACTCTCAATAAAACAACTCACTTAAAAATTGGGGCATGGAACTAAACAGAGTTCTCAAAAGATAAAACACAAATGGCTGAGAAACACTTTTTCTATTCTTCTCTCATACATTACATCCTGACCCCAATTTCTCCTTTCTCTACTCCTCCCAGATACCTCCTCCCCCTCCCCCAGATCCACCCACTTTTTAAAAAGTTCAATATCCTTCACGGTCATGAAAATGCAAATTAAAAGTACTTTGCGATTTCAACTCATGCCAGTAAGAATAGCCAAGACCAATACAATAAATCATAGCATATGCTTATGAGAATGTAGGGAAAGGGGAATGCTCATTCATTTTTGGTGGAAGTACAAACTATTAAATCAACTATGGAAATCAGTATGGAGGTTTCTCAGAAAGTTAAAAATTGATCTTCCTCAAGATCTAGAGCTACCATTCTTGGGCATATACCCAGAGGACTCTACGTCATACTGCATAGATACTTGCTCATCCTTGTTCATTGCTGCTCTATTCATAATAAACAGAATCTGGAAAGAGCCTAGATGTCCAACAACTGATGAATGCGATAATGAAAATGTGGTACATTGCACCAAGGAACATTATTCAGCTACTAAGACAAATGAAATTATAAATTTGTATAAATTAATGGATCTAGACAATTATCATGACTGAGGTAACCCAGACTCCAACAGTCAGATATTGCAAGTTTTTTTCTTGTACGTTGATGTTAGCTTTTAAGTTTTCCATAAGTATGCTCAGTCTGAATAACCACAGAGGGACCAGGAGGGAGGAGGAAATCTTCCAAGGAATGGGAAATAGAATATAGTGTTATGAAGAGATAGAAGTGATACTAGTTTAGGAGGAGGAGGAGAGTATGGGAGGGCAGGGATAAGGAGGGGCTTGGGGGAGGGAAAACTAACACTAAAGGCCTTTTGAAAAGGCATATGGAAACCTGCAACTGTAGATATTTCCTACATTATATACATATATTAAAGGAATTCAAATGGAATCACCATATAATGGAGCAGACAATGTCCCCCAACTAGACATCTTATACCTCCAAATACAACCTCTAGTACCAGAAATGGGTTACGGCATGTAGAGTCATTGGGTCATTGGCCCAATGGGTCCTATATACTTCCCAAACATTGCAGGACATTGCCAAGACTGTTGGTTATTCTCCATAACCCGATGGTAAGGCCCTATTGCTGAAGACACAACTTACTTAAGTCATCAAATATGGAGGAGTGGAGCTGGTACCCAACTGGATGTTTCATTCCTACTGACTAGCGTCCATATTCTGCAAAGTATTCTCCACCCTCCTAGAGGGAAAAAACAATTATCAAGATCACCTAGCTATAAACCCTGTGACCTATAAATACAACCTGCCTGCAAGATGCACTGGTGCAATAGTGGCACACATATTATGGGAGTAAGCAACCTCGTTTTGATTGGATTTAAGGCCCACACCGTGAAATGGAATCCAAACCCGAGATTGCTAAAGTAAGAAGTTGATGCTAGATAAGTTATGGGCCCCAGGGAGAAAACTCCTTCTGTTATTCTGCTAAAAGAACTTAAGAATAAAATAACTTCTTACAGCATACTGCTGCACTCAGCCCTCATCAGAGAAGCTTCTTTCAGTGGCTGATAACCAGCACAGAGACCCGCAACTGTGCAGTGTGCACAGAGTGAGGGACTTCAGAGCACTCAGCCCTAAACTGGATGTCTTCATCAAAGTTCTCCCTTCAGGGCTCATGGATCTATGAGGAAGAGGAGACAGAAAGGTTGGAATGACTCCAAGGAAACAGCATCTTTCAGACACAACAGGACTGATGCACATGAACTCGCAGAGGTTGAGACAGTACACACAGGAGCTGCCCTGGTCCCAAACAGCCAGAAATGTCAGCACTGGGAAGGGGAAGTAGACACAAAGTCCCACCCCTAACCAAGAAGCTATTTGCAACTGATACCTGCTGGGAAAGAGAAATCAGTTTTCTCCAGTGGAGTGTCACTGGACATATCTACTGCACTCCAGGGTATACCGCACGTCCAGGAGCAGTTAGCCAACACGAAACAAACCCCATGTGGTTTGTGGGGGCCTTTTGTTTCACTTTGTTGTTTGGGAATACTTTGTTCTTTGTGTGTGTGTGTGTTTTGAATTTTTTTAAAGAGAGAGACAGACATATTAATATAAAAGCATGCATATTTGGTTAACTCTTGTATCAAAGAAGGAACCGTATGTAAATGAGAAATACTTATAATCAATGCTAACGAAAATGCCTTACATCAAACTGTGTCAAGTGCAGCAAATGAAGACTGTACACAGAAAGAAATTAAGACTTTTTAAATTTTTATTTATTCATTTATTCTCCTCTCATCTATTACATCCCAACTGCAGTTTTCCCTTCCTCCTCTCCTCCCAGCCCCACTTGCACCTCCCCTTTCCCCCAGATCTATTCTTCTTCTTTTCCCTTCAGAAAAGAACAGG
Source organism: Microtus pennsylvanicus (assembly GCF_037038515.1). Taxonomy (NCBI): domain Eukaryota; kingdom Metazoa; phylum Chordata; class Mammalia; order Rodentia; family Cricetidae; genus Microtus; species Microtus pennsylvanicus. Next base: position 88,109,532 of record NC_134601.1, on the reverse strand, counting down.
CCTCCCAGGGACATCAACCTACCACACGTAACAAGTTACAATAAGTTTAGGCACAAACCCTCATATTAGGGCTGGACAAGGCAGCCCAGTATAAGGAAAGGGTCCCCAAAGGAGGCAGAAGAGTCAGAGACAATGTACCAGGCTTTTTTTTTTGAGACACCAACCAGCTCCCGTATAATGACCCAGAGACTTCTTATTAGTTATAAACGCACCAACCTTAGCTTAATTCTTTTCTGACTCACTCTTTTACCTTAAATTAACCTGTTTCTCTTTATCTACCTTGTGCTTCAGGGTTTTTATTTTTCTTTTTGTGTAACTTACTTTCACTGCTTTCCATGTCTGTCTGTCTGTCTGTCAGCTGCCTGGCTTCTTACTCAGGCATGTCCCTCTCTTTCTTCCTTGTTTTTGTTTTGTTTTGGTATTTTTGTCTTGTTTTTCGAGAGAGGGTTTCTTAGTGTATCAGCTCTGGCTGTTCTGGAACTCACTCTGTAGACTAGACTGGCCTTGATCTCACTGAGAAACACCTACCTCTGTCTTCAGAGTGCTGCTGGGATTAAAGGTGTGTGCCCCACCGCCAGGCCTCCTACTTCCTCTTGTTCTTCCTTCTCTGAAGCCTAGACTTCGCCTCCTATTTATCATCTCTTCCTAGCAGCCCCAAGAGTTCCTTGGTAGCAGCTATAAGAGTTCCCTGGTAGAACTTTTGTAATCACTTATGTATACAATCATATCCTCTGCTAATAATGATATTTTGACTTCCTCCTCTTCAATTTGTATTCCCTTGATTTCTTTTAGTTATCTTATTGCTATAGCTAGAACTTCAACTACTATATTGAATAGATAGGGAAAGAGTGGACAGCCTTGTCTTGTTCCTGATTTTAGTGGAATTGCTTTGGGTTTCTCTCCATTTAGTTTGATGTTGTCAATTGACTTGCTGTATATTGCTCTTATTATGTTTATGTATGTCTTTTGTATCCTAATCTGCCCAAGACTTTTTTTTTTTATCATGAACGTGTGTTAGGTTTTGTCAAAGGTATTTTCAGCATCTAATGAGATGATCATGTGTTTTTTTTTCTTTTAGTTTATTTATATGGTGGATTACGTTGATAGATTTTCATATGTTGAACCATCCCTGCATCTCTAGGATAAAGCCTACTTTTTCTGTGTTCTTGGATTCAATTTGTGAGTATTTTATTGAGTATGTTTGCATCTATGTCCATAAGGGAAATTGGCATGTATTTTGTTTTGTTTTGTCTTTATGTGACTTGGGTATCAGGGTAACTGTAGCCTCAAAAATGAATTTGGCAATGTCCCTCCTGTTTCTACTTTGTGGAATAATTTGAGAAGTATTGGAATTAGCTCTTCTTTGAAAGTGTAGTAGAATTCTGCACTAAAACTGTCTGGTCCTTGGCATTTTTGGTTGGGAACCTTTTAACGACTGCTTCTATTTCACTAGGGGTTATAAGTCTATTTAAATTGTTTATCTGATCTTGTTTTAATTTTGGTAAGTGGTACCTCTAAGAAAAGGTATCCATTTCTTCAAGATTTTCCAGTTTTGTGGAGTACACTTTTTAAAGCATATGCTCATGTTTCTCTGATTTCCTCAGTGTCTATTCTTATGTCATCCCTTTCTTTTCTGGTTTTAATTTGTTTATTCTGTCTTTTTTTAAAAAAGTAATCATTTTTATTTTGCATATCAATTTCAGTTCCCTCTCCTTTCCCTCCTTCCACTCCCCCCACCTTCTCTCCTCACCCCATCCCTATCCACTCCTCAGAGAGGGTGAAGCCTCACATGGGGAGTCAACAAAGTCTCTCACATCACTTGAGGCAGAACCAAGGCCTCCCCTAACCTCCCCCCAACCGTATCTAGGCTGAGCAAGGTACCCTTCAACAGGGAATGGGCTCCAAAAAGCCAGTTCATGCACTAGTGATAAATCCTGATCCCACTGTCAGTGGTCCCACAATCTGTCCAAGCCACACAACTGTCACCCACATTCAGAGGGCCTATGCCAATTCCCCAAATGCCACCCTCTCTGTCTTTTAGTTAGTATGGGTAAGAGTTTATCCTATTGATTTTTCTCAAAGAACAAGCTCTTTGTTTCATTGATTCTTTGTATTGTTCTCTTTGTTTCTATCTTATTGATTTCAGCTCTCAGTTTGACTATCTCCTGCCTTCTACTCCTCTTGGATATGGTTACTTATTTATATTCTAGAGCTTTCAGATGTGCTGTTAAGTTGCTACTATGAGATCTCACTGCTTTCTTTGTGTCCCATAAGTTTAGGTATGTTGTGTATTCATTTTCATTCAGTTCTAGAAAGGCTTTAATTTCTTTCTTTTTTTTTTTCTGTGTTGACCCACTTTTTCAGTAAAGAATTGTTCAGTTTCCATGAGTTTTAAGTTTTCTGTTCTTTCTATTGTTGATATCCAGCTTTAATCCGTGGTGGTCTGAAAGTATGCAGGGATGTAGCTGGCTTTTTTTTCTGTTTTACTCTTTGGGGGCCCACCACCCAGCTGCTAAATAAATACATAGAGGCTTATTCTTACTTATGAATGACCAGCCTTAGCTTGGCTTATTTCTAGCCAGCTTTTCTAACTTAAATTATCCCATTTCTCTTTAACTACTTTTTGCCTCTGGGCTTTTTACTTTTGTTTATTCTATATATTTCTCTTTCCTTCTTACTCTGAGACTGGCTGTGTGGCTCTGTGGCTGTATTCTGGTGTCCTCCTCTCCTCCCTTTCTTGCTCCTTACCCTTCCTGTTCTTTTCTCAAGCCTAGAGTTCTCCTATTTATTCTCTCTGCCTAGCAACTCTATCTATCCCTCTCTTCTGCCCAGCTATTGACTGTTCAGATCTTTATTAGACAAATTGGCTTTCTAGGACAGGTAAAGTAACACAGCTTTACAGAGTTAAACAAATGGGACATAAGAAAGTGCAACATGTCTTTGTACCATTAAACAAATATTCCACGTCATGAATGAATGTAACACTTCTTAAACTAATATAGCACAACACAGGGATTTGTTTCAATTTTCTTACATCTATTGAAACTTGCTTTGTATTCAAGTATGGTGTCAGTTTTGGAGAAAGTTCCACGAGGTTTTGAGAAGAAAGTATATTCTTTCATGTTTAAGTAGAATGTTCTGTAAATATATGTTAGGTTCATTTGGTTTATAATGTCAGTTAACTCCAGCATCTCTCTGTGTTGTTTTCGTCTGAGTGACTTGTCTAGTGGTGCAAATGGGGTATTGATGTCTCCCACTATCAGTGTGTGAAAATCAAATATGATTTAAGGTGTAGTAGTGTTTCTTTGACAAAAGTGGGTACTCTCATATTTGGGACATAGATATTAAGAATTGAAATGTCATCTTGGTGGATTTTTCCTTTGATTATATGAAGTGTTCTTCATTATCTCTTGATTAATTTTGTTTTGAAGTCTATTCTCTTTTATTAGATAAAATGGCTACACCAGCTTGATTCTTAGGTCCATTTATTTGGAATTTATTTGAAAAAATCCAACCCTTTACCCTGAAGAAATGTCTATTCTAGATGTTGGGGTGTGTTTCTTGTATACAACAGAAAGATGGATCCTATTATCAAATTCATTCTGTTAGTCCCTTTTTTTTTACACAAAGACCGAAGTTTACCCTCCCTCCTCCTCTCCCCCAGTCCCTCACCTCCCCTAACATCCCTTCTGTTGTAAAAGAAGCGACGGGCTGCATACCACCACCTGGCTAGCTTAACCCCCGGAATAACCACACACAAATTGTATTAATTTAAACACTGCCTGGCCCATTAGTTCTAGCCTTTTATTGGCTAACTCTCACATCTTGATTCAACCCATTTCTAATAATCTGTATATCACCAGGAGCTCGTGGCTTACAGGGAAAGATTCAGCATGTCTGACCTGGCAGCTTCATGGCAGGCCGCTCTCTGACTCTGCCTCCTTTCTCCCAGCATTCTGTTCTGTCTACTCCACCTATCTAAGCTACAGTCCTATCAAAAGGCCAAGGCAGTTTCTTTATTTAACCAATGAAAGCAACACATAGAAAGAAGACCCTCCTACACCACCCTTCTGCTTCCCCCATCTACTTCTCTGCTTCTATTCAGAAAAGGATCCATGGATATTGTCAAAGCATGGCATATACAGTTCTAAGACTAGGCACTTTCTTTCATATTAAGACTGGACAGGCAATGCAGTATGAAAAGAAGGATCCCAAATGACACGAAAAAAGTCAAAAGCAGCCCTTGTTCCCTCTGTTAGGAGTTACACAAGAAGACCCAGCCACAAAACCATCACATACGTTCAGAGGGCCTAAGTCAGTCCCATGCAGACTCTCTGGTTGTTGGTTCAGTCTCTGCGAACTCCTATGAGCCCAGGTTAGTTGATCCTGTGAGTTTTCTTGTGACGTCCTTGATCCTTCTGGCTCCTACAATCCTTCTTTCCTCTCTTCAAAGGATTCCCTGAGCTCAGCCTAATGTTTGGGTCTCTGCATCTGTTTCCACCAGTTGCTGAATGAAGCCTCTCTGATGATTGTTGGGTTAGGCACCAATCTATGAGTATAGCAGAATATCATTAGGCATTATGACATTGAATTTTTTTCTCCAGTTGTGTTGGTTCTAGTCTAGGTCTCTGGACCATTCAGTCTCTGGATCCTGGTGTTCCAGGCAGTGTCGTGGGTAAGTTCACTCTTGTGACATGTGTCTCAGGCTGGACCAGTCATTGCTTGGCCACTCCCACAATCTCTGTGCCACCTTTACCCCAGCATATCTCACAGGCAGGACAGACTGTAGGTCAAAGGTTATGTGCTGGGTTGGTGTCCCAGTCCCTCCACTGGAAGTCTTGGCTGGTCACAGAAGATGGTCAGTTAAGGCTATGTATCTGCTATTGCTAGGAGTCTTAGCTGGGGTCATCCTTGTAGAATCCTTGAAATTTTCCTTGCTGGTATCTAGTCCCTAAATGCCCCCCTTTTCAGTCCCTCTGCACCCCACCTGATCTCCCACCTAACCCCGGTCCACCAGTGAAATCTCGTCCATTTCCCCTTCCCAGGGAGATCCATGCTCCCCCCCCCCCGAGGCCTCCTTGTTACTTAACCTCTCTGGGTCTGTGGAATGTAGCATGATTATTCTTTATTTACAGCTAATAACCGCTTTTTTAGTTTTTTGACAGAGAATTTCTCTGTGTAGCCTTGGAGCCTGTCCTGGCATTTGCTCTGTAGATCAGGCTGGCCTTGAACTCATAATATCCACTTATGAGTGAGTACACACCATGTTTGTTTTTCTGGGTCTGGGTTACCTCACTCAGGATGATTTTTTTCTAGCGAATTTCATAAAGTCGTTGCTTTTAACAGGTTAGGAAAATTTTTCTCTATGAATAATTGAAATATTTTCTGTCTTTTTGAGCTGGGATTCTTCTTCCTCTATTCCCATTCTTCTTAAGTTTGGTCGTTTCATTGTGTCCCAGATTTCCTGAATGTTTTGGGTCAGGAATTTTTTAGATTTAACATTTTCTTTGACCAATGTATCCATTTCTTCTACTGTATTTTCAATGCCTGAGATTCTTTGTTGCATCTCTTGTATTCTGTTGGCTTGCCTTTTTAGTTTCTGTTCGAATTCCCAAGTTTTTCATTTCCAGAATTCCCTTGGTTTGTGATTTCTTTATCGTTTCTATTTTCATTTTCAGGGCTTTAACAGTTTTATTCATTTCTTTTAACTGTTTGTTTTCTCTTGGCTTTCTTTAAATGATTTATTCCTTTCCTCCAGTTGTTTGTTTATGTTTTCTCAGATTTCTTTAAGGGGTTTATTAGTTTCATGTTTAAGGATCTCTATCATCTTCACAAAGTTGGGTTTAATGTCTTTTTCCTATGTTTCAGCTGTGTTGGAATATCCAGGGGCTGCTGTGGTAGGATAGCTAAACTCTCATGGTAACATATTGCCCTGAGTGATACTGATTGTGTTCTTATACTGGCATCTAGTTCTCTAGATGATTATAGACCTAGATGCTGATATCTGGAATGGTCTTTATTGGGTGGGTATTTTGTTCCTTGGTTTCTGTTTCTTTTCTGGA